>NC_090438.1:205480112-205789449 GCF_031143425.1 Pleurodeles waltl | reverse complement strand
TAAACTGCTCATTACTACAAATAAATTCCCTCACCTTGTTAAAAATTACCCAAAATAAAATTACCCCATTGCATCACCTCCTAAAAGTTAAAGTCTGAATGAGAAAAATGTTTTAAAATCAGAAATAGAAGATAACAGCCAAAACCCAGAAAAATAAATATTCAACCTGAACCCCCAAAATGAACCGTACCATGTCATTAATAACTTTCCTCACCCCATAACAAATTCCCCAACATTAAAGCAACTTCCCACACAGGGCAGCTTTCACCATAATGTACTGCTCATGAAGTTAATGTATATAATTAGTAACTATTTAAAAATAAAATAAGTACTAACAAACATAAATAACCAGCCCTGAACCCTAAAATAATTTGCTCTATACCTCAACTATTAACCTATACAATGCTTTCTTTTAAGGAAGGTAACCCCTCAACATGAACATATCCTTTTTTTTGTTTTGGGTTGCCCCTAAAATCCTCCTTTGTCTCGTAGACTCAAGCCATCCCTAAGCCCTAAAAACCAATTAAGATCCCTAATCTCTACCCAACCCCTTATTTTTACTTTTCTTTATTGGGGGGGAGGGGTTAACTTCTCCAGCCCCCAATACTATTGTTTCATTTACTGGGGTAACTCCCATATTCCCTTTGTGTCTCTAAACTCAATCCATTTCCAAGCAAAGACTAATCATTAGCACACCTAAAAACCCTTGGTACCCTGAAACCCCAAAACTCTACGAAGACTCCTTACTACCCCTAAACCCCTCTAATCATTGACCCTTAAAAACGTCAACATCATTACATGCCTTATAATTATAATTGTGATGAACTTCTTGCATTGCAAAGTAACATGAAGTTATGTCTTTCAATGTAAAAGTTAGGGCACAGTAAAAACCTTGCAGTAAGTATACCATGATGTAATGACTGCAAAGTAATGGTAGCATACCTCTTTCTCTACAGGTCAGGTGACTAATCCCAATATTCCTGCTCCAAGGACACAAAAGGCACAAGGATTCATTCACTCCAACAGGGCCCAGCTGTCCACAGGAGACTGCTGTGCACACCTGGGTGCATCAACAGTACCTAAAAGTAACTTTCCAGTACTTATAGAAAAGTGGGACTTTCAGCCTGTGGAAAACCAGGAAAAAGTGCTGAGATGTGACCATGGAAGTCACACCCAAGGTGGGTAAGAAATCGAGGCTTCCCCACTCAAAACTTTTTGTTACGCTGAAAATCGGCTAGGCAGACATCACTGTAAAGATAACTGGTCTTGTGGAGCCTTACCCTACAACGGCTTCAACCCTCTGAAGGATTGTGAGAACCAAAAGAGTAACTAAGCCCTCCCCGACAAAGCGATACCGGCAGTTACAAAATCCAGCATTGCCCCATTTGATGCTTCTGGTTCTAAAACCAACAGCTTTACCGGCAGCTTACCAATTATGTATCCAAATTCAATGGCCCTTCACCAATCTCAGCCTTGGCAGTGGTGACTGCCACTCAGTGAGTGTGTTGGGACTGGGCTGTGGTGTGGGGGGGGGGGGTGATTTTTTTTTCTTTAAAAAAATGCCTACCTTCAGGGGAGACACGTTCGTCTCCCCTCCGTCCTCGTCCTTTTCCTGGCTGCACACAGGCTCCCAGCATGACAGCAGCGTCGTAATTGGTCTGAGCAGCCTGCTTCGCTGCTCAGACTGGAGTGGGAGCCTTTGCATGTTCTCCACTCGGCTGTGCAATACAGCCGGGTACAGAACATGCAAAGTGAGCATGTCCGCATGTCTGTTTGGCTAGCCGTGCTGCTACAGCCCTCCTCCTAACATTGTGTTATTATCATTTTATTTTTATTTTCCCCACAATCCAGTGGGGCAAAGCTCCTACGTCTTAGCGGAGGAGCCACTCCTGAACCTTGGACCTTCAACTGCTAAAAGATTTTGATTTACATGTCATAGACTAAGGGCCTAGATCACCAGACTCACAAAGGTGGTCTGGAACGCCGCTGCTGTGGTGGTCCAACCACCACATTATGCCAGAGTATCACCTTCTTCCCTGGGATAATGCGTCCGACGATAGATCGCCACTACAGTGGCAGCCACCCTGTCAGGTGTCCCCGTCTGCGAAACTTGTAATGAGGGCCTAGGTTCTAAAGTAAAAAACTTTGCCCATGGTGGCTTGCTTTGCATATCTAACCTCCACAGTAATGCAGTTAGCCTGATATCACATCGAGTGCTCAGTCAACTGAAAACTGATGTACTAGTGGTGCTTTACTTTGTCTAAATGCATTTTGCCTTACAAATGTAAACATTTATATCTCTGGTTCCCATTATCTGATTTTAATGACTTGTAATTTTTTGTTTGTTAACTTTTGTTCTCTTTTCTTAAAATGAGTTCAAGAATATTGTTTTCATAACTAAAACTGTTGGTACTAATTTGACTTAACACATTTTTCTGGGCATTGCTGGCTCCTTATGCCGTAGCTTCCAGGGGTGGAACAGAGTTTTTCTAAGAACAGTGTTTTGGCATATTCAAATTGTGTTAACTAAATTGGTAGTAGTAACCACCTCCCAAATCAGTAACCCAGTTCCCATCAGCAATGCACTATCAAACTCTCAGTAACTGGTAAATTCCAGTGCTCCAAATCTGCCTCTGCCATTGCCCTTATTAGCTTAATCAATTCCTCCCAAACCAAAAAGAATTACTATTCATTACCTCCATCCTCTTCCTTGCATCTTTTTTCTGCATTTTACTAATCAGTGTGCCAGTGGTAGGTCAAAAACATCCATCTGGATTGGGAGCTCTAAACCAGCACTAGTGAAGCAGAAATTCCCCCTGCTTCCAAAAAAAATCCAATACAGGGTACACAAATCTTCTGCAAATTTCTTGGAATGCCTCCCTCTGTATTTTAATCTTAAAACCCAGGAGGAATTCAACTGAGTTAATCTACTGCTTTGTTGTGTACTTCCTGAGGAATTCTGATTTCTTTCCAGAGAAGACAAAACATTCAGTGCCAGACCTGCCACAGCCCTTGTCTGTCTGTGATTGATTTTGTCCGTCTATTGTCCATTCAAATTAGCACTGCTTTCTTGAGCTTGGCTGCCAATTAATTCTAGGAGTCGTGTAAAACAGTTTTGTCTGATTAATTTGAGAGAATCTTCATTTACCCTGCCCCAGTTCAGCTGAGGCATCCTTGTAAATGCAGGAGTAAAATAAAGTTTCGGAGCTAGACTGTCTTTTGTACCATTCTGACATTTTCCTGTAGGGCTGCAGGTTAGGGAGAGGTTTTCAGTGCAGCATTGGCTGTGATAGAGCGGTCCGTACTAGTAATTTTACCTGTATTCGGACGCTCTTTAGGCCGATGAATCTTTTGACTAAGTGGGAACTCTCTGTACTCCTAATCGATCAATTTCATTAAAATCAATAATCAATAACGAACATAAGCAATACCCTGATCAACATAACACTTAACAATTAATCCAGAATACATTTTCGGCGAACCCTGACCTTTCAGTCAGGAATAACCACACCAGTTTATTGCAAAGTTAGTGAATTTATTTCCCTATATTAACAAAGCTAGCACAATATAGATGTGCCTCAACATCAAATGATAAACAAAAATGAACATTAATAGCTGTCCATAGCGGCGAAACAGGTGCAATCTATGTAGCATTTGAATCACAAGGCATTCGATAATAGCAATGCAAATCACTAATACGATAATCTGTAATGAACTAATCGCATACATTTAGTCAGCATAACAAGATCTCAAATTGCATCGTGCGACAAAAGGAATCCTCATCTAACCTCAAATTAGCATCGGCATGTGGGACTTCATGCAAAAACAATTTAGCAACATTAATTTAGAAAAACTCCTAACTAGGGATCTTATCAAAATCAGCAGTTGGTTACCTAAAAGAAACACAATGCAATTTTACAATTTTCCTCTCATATTTACCAATTACGATCAGCATTCAAGGAAGTCTTCTTCTCACAGGTACCGTTTCTCGATCAGCATGGGTACCGTATCGATCAGCATGGGACGGGGCAAAGGGGCAAGGTGGACGGGGCAATTGCCTCACGGCGGCAAGGTAAAACTATTACTTCATGTAAAGGGACAAATCAAAGTTAAAGTCTCTAGGGCCAGAATCATTTAAAGTCTCTTTATCTCGATTAGAGAAAGCATCAAAGTCTCTCAAAATGGCGTCGCAGCAAAGTGGGCCATAATAGCTACGAAGTCTGCAAAATGGCATAGTGTCCAGGTAATGGCCTAATCTCTTCTCGTGCACCTGGGTTTTTATAGACAACAGTTCGAATCCAGTAGGGTCTCCATTGGAGGGTTCATAGGTTAGCTTCAAATTGTCCAATCAAAAACGACAGTTCTCAAGCTTTTACTTAAGCATACATTATTCTTGGAGATGGGTACGCAAGTTGCAACATTGTCTACCAATTAGCTCACTTTCAGAGCCTCCATTGTCCGCACCTGCAAATCGACCTTGGAGTAAAGAGAAAATATGCCAGGCTGGCACGAAACCTTAAGATAAGCATGTGAACGGTTTCTGTGGAAAAGTACAGCTTCAAGCAAAAATACACGTTTATTAGCACAGTGGAAAAATACAAGCATCTAAACCGTGAGACCAGGCAACTAGGCCAAAGCCTCCGCTAAAGTAATGCTAAGCTAAAACATTTCAAGCAAGCAAATCATAGCACACGTTTACGATTAAGTCGGATTAGTGCAATTCTAATACATCACGTTATATAAAGCACGCTTATAAATGTTGGCAAACTACTCTGAGGGCACATTTTGTCCCCGTACAATCTTTATTAGTTCGGTTAAAGTCACACATGATTATTTCACACTACGTTTACGCTCTAATAAATGTAAAACCTTCATTTTCTGCTTCATCAATCCCTCCTCTGATGACTACTAGTCATCACACAAATCATGCCCACAAATTTTATTCCATTAAAATTCTGTCAGTTCTCTTTTCCTTTTAATTCCCCTAGTTTGCGCTTTGTATTCTTCTGCCATTCTTTTCATAATTTTCTCTTCTTTTCTTCTTTTAATTCTTTCCGTAATCATTATTATCCCCCTTTTTATTCCCCAAATTCCAAATACACAAATTATTACTATTAATATTCCTCCTATTATTTTCAATAATATTCCATTCCAAATTCCCCCAATCCAATGTCCCACTGAAGCAAGTCCTTTTCCAACCTTCTCCCACACTCCTGGTTCTTTCAATTCCTTCAAATCTGCACTTTCTTTTGTTAGATTAGCAAGCATAGTTTTAATTTTCACACTATTGTCAGGAATATAAGTACAACAGTGTCGTGCACCAAGCATTTTGCAAACGCCACCATCCTTTGCTAAAAGAATGTCTAAAGCAAGCCTATTTTGAAGAGTCATAGCTCTTTCCGCTGCAAGTTCAGCATCTATCAGGATTATAGCACCTGAAAACTTTGTCAACATGTTATCCACTATAGTAGACAACTTTCTTATTTTGATGGAATTCAGCACAACTCCCAATGAAGGAATCATGGCTCCAAATATATCTCCTACCACAGCAGCTGCGGTCTCTCTTTTCTGGATACGATGGGATCCAGATGTCTTTTGAATCATCGATAGGTCATCCAGTTGATAAACCTTTGGGAACACTATACCCAAATAACATCTCCCCCACCATCCCTTTGGAAGACGATAATAGGCATTATACCCACAAATGTAATATACACCTGGAATGACAGGGTCAAGTCCGTCCATCATGAATGTCCATTTGGCCTTAAAGATAAACGTATGTTTACACTCACTTGCTCCTACAAAAATGTTGTCATAATAAGATTCACCTCGATATATACAAAATTTCCCTACATGCCAAGCATCTAAAGCTATTTTCCCTTGTGTCTTTATTGCAGCAAAATCATAATTATCTACTGAAGTCCTCTTATGTAGCTCTTTTTCTAATTTCGCCTTCATTTGTGCCCTTCTATCATCTGTGCGATCTAAAAAGCTTATTTCTACTGCAGAGAGTGAGCAAGTAAGGTTTTCCCTATGAGCGTGAGCCGTTTCAAAAGGTTGCATTGGCTCGAAAAATTCTCTCATTATTTTAGCATCCCAATCTTTAGCAATCTGGCTTAGCTGTGCTATTATAGGAACATATGCAAAAGTAACATCATAATTCGAGTAAAAATACTGTATGTTAGTTTGACCATAAAATCTAGACATTACTATACTACATGTAATCCCGTATGTAAGAGGCATGTGGTGATATGTCACCCCTTCCTTCACTGATGTCGGTATCTGTGTACACACATAACAATCTTTCGCATCCATTGTCTCAACATATTCTGTTAGCAAGCGATAGAAAACATTATACGAAAGCTCTTTCTTATCGTGCAAGAGTCTCTCATCCAATGCTAGTCTTTTCAATGCGGTTAGTTCAGTGACAGTAACAGGAGCAAAAGTAGAAGCATCTATTCTCTCATCCTCACCCTTTCCATGCATTCCAAGCACTATTGCCATTATTATTATTATGCATGCAATTATCAAACCTACACACACATATTTACAATATTTCTTTCTATTGTTTTGCGTCATGATCTGTATAGAATCAGAGAGCTGGAAGCACCTGTAAAAGAAACTATTTAGCAATTCAGTTACAAAGCTGAGCGAGCACAATGTTCACACCGTCTTCTTCAAAAGGCCAGTCACTTATTGGTTAGCAGCATTTGTCTCAATTCGGCAATAACTCAGTCTTTATCAGTTCAGCAAGTCTCATCCGGTTTAGCAATGTCTCAGCTGGTGTTTGTTTCACGTTAGATTGTAGCAAGCAATATCATTTATTACCCTTTCAGTCAACACTGTCCATAAAACTTTTCTTTTCTATTGGTATCTCTTCTTCTTCTTCGTTCTCGATGCTTAGAGATACAAACTCGTCAGTCCAATCATCATTGACTGCATATGCCCATTCAGGACCGGAATATCTTCTGTTCGGTATCCTTTTCCTTTTCAATTTTGCTTCTCTTTTCGATTCTGCCTCGCTGGTACTTTCTTCTTTTGTCAAGTCTTTTTCTTCACTCGAGATTGGTACCACGACAGACACTTCTTTTCTTTTCTCTTTCACTTTTGGCCTTTCTCCGTCGTTCAAACCTTCTCCAGTCCTTTGTTTTACTGGTGATATACTTAGTCTCCTCTTTGCACCATGTCCATTTGATGGACCTGCAACCTTTTCTGTAGAAGTTTGAACTGTTCCGTTCTGTTCTGCCTTGTCCCCTCCTTCTGGGGAATCAATCACGTTCTCCTTTTCTTTTTCTGTACCGTCTGCTTCTGGGAAAGCCCTCCTCTGATCAGGCTCTCCTGCTTTTTCACCTCTTTCGTGCCCTTCGTCACCGTTACTTTCTTCAGGCTCTGTATCACTTTCAGCTGCTTCAGGTTCTTTGTCACCTTCAGCTGCTTCAGGCTTTTTGCTACCCTCAGCTGCTTCAGGTTCTTTGCTACCTTCAGCTTCTTCGTCGCTGTCTGAACTTTCTCCTTGGTCTTCCCCAAGTGAGTCGGACTCTTCGCCCTCCAATAATATCTCTCTCTCTCCTGCTTCTGCCTGTTCGCTTTCAGTTCGGTTTTGCTCTGTCTCAGCACTCAGCACTGTTTTGTCAGGCACTGGTAATTTCAGCACTTCAACTTCCTCATCTGTGGGACACAACACCTTCTTTGTGTGACTGGCGTGGATCCAGTTGGGAACCCCCGCACACTTCACAGCGGTAGTTGTCGTCAGGATCACTTGGAAAGGGCCTTTCCAACGGGGTTCCAGACACGACTTTCTCACGTGCTTCTTTACCACGACCCAGTCACCTGCTTTCAGTGCGTGTCCTGGACCTTGGATCGATGGCAAGGTGGTCGCTTCCACCTGGTGAGAGAAAGAGCGAACCACGTCAGCTAGACCCTTGCAGTAATCTAACACCATATCATCTGTAATATTCAAAAGCGCGTTTGCGGGAACTGCAGGAAGTCTCATAGCCCTGCCCATGAGAATTTCGTGCGGAGACAATCCAGTCTTTCTATCAGGGGTGTTTCTCATTGACATTAGCACCAAGGGCAATGCGTCAGGCCATTTCAAATTTGTCGATGCACATATTTTCGCCATTCTCGATTTCAGTGTACCATTCATTTGTTCCACCAGTCCTGATGCTTCAGGGCGATAGCTACAATGCAGTTTTTGCTCAATGTTCAGCGCTTCGCAAAGTAACTTTATCACCTCGTTATTGAAGTGACTTCCCCTATCTGATTCTAAAGAGATCGGGAATCCGAAACGTGGTATCAACTCTCTCAACAATAGCTTTGCAACTGTAAGGCTGTCATTTCTACGTGTGGGGTATGCCTCAATCCAGTGACTAAAAATGCACACAATCACCAACACATACTTCAAACCTCCATGCACAGGCATCTCAATGAAGTCCATTTGCATTCGACTAAATGGTCCGCTTGCCCTACCAATGTGGTTCGCGTTCACAACTGTTCCCTTTCCTGGGTTCATCTGCTGGCAAGTGACACATCGATGACAAACTGCTTCTGCAGCTTGACGAAATCTAGGGTTAAACCAATCAGTTTTGAACAATCTTATCATGGCATCTCTCCCTAGGTGAGCTTGCCCATGATAGAACCGCGCAAGCTGTGATAAGAGACTATTTGGCAAAACACATTTTCCCTCATGTGAAACCCATAACTCGTCTTGTCTCTTTATACATTGTGATTTAATCCAGGAATCTCTTTCATCCTCCCTGACATTATTTTGTAATGCTTTTAATTCCTCTATTGTATCTACGACCTTCAAGGCAAATGCTTCAGCTGGTTCGAGTTCTGGTTCACTTATTGAATTCCATTCATCTCTGAGTAATATACAGTTCAAGGCACAAAATCTTGCGACTTGATCCGCATATGCATTCCCCAGAGAAACATAGTCCTGTCCTTTCGTATGAGCACTACACTTTACCACTGCAATTTCGGCTGGCACTTGAATGGCGTGTAACAATTCCCTTATTCTCTCCCCGTTTTTCACTGGGGATCCTGAAGAAGTCCGGAAACCTCTCTGTGACCATAGTTGTCCAAAGTCATGCACAATCCCAAACCCATATTGACTATCAGTGTAAATGGTGACTTTCATCAATGCAGACAATTGACATGCTCTTGTAAGGGCTACAAGTTCTGCTACTTGTGCAGAATAGACTCCTTGAAGCCATCCCGCTTCCAAGACCCCTGTTACACTACATACAGCATATCCTGCTTTCAAAATCCCCATCCCGTCTCTTAGACACGAACCATCAACAAAAAGAATTTGGTCATTTTCATCAAGCTTAGTATCCTTGATGTCCGGTCGAGGTTTTGTGCAAAATTCAGTCACTTGAAGGCAGTCATGCTCGACGTCTTCAGCGTTCTCAATTTCAGCATTTTCTCCAGGAAGCAAGGTTGCTGGATTCAACGTAGTGCACCTTTTCAGCTGCACGTTCGGTGAGCCCAGAATTATCGTTTCATACCTTGTGAGTCTTGCTCCGGTCATGTGTTGCGTCCGGGAGCGGGTCAAAAGTATCTCAACTGAGTGAGGGACCATGACTGTTACTGGGTGTCCCATCACTATACCTTCACTCTGAGTGAGGCTGATACCAACTGCTGCTACGGCGCGCAAACACCCTGGGAGTGCTGCTGCGACCGGATCCAGAGTAGCTGAAAAATACGCTACTGGTCTGTTTACGCCACCATGGGCTTGAGTCAAGACAGACAAAGAACATGCATCACGTTCATGACAAAACAATGTGAAAGGCTTTGTGTAATCAGGCATACCTAAAGCTGGAGCCCTGCACATGCATTCTTTCAATTCGACAAAAGCATCCATCTCATCTCCTTTCAGCTCCATTTGATCCAAGGCATCCTTCTGGGTCAGTTTCAGTAATGGTTTTGCTAGAGTCGAGAAGTTGGGAATCCACTGGCGACAGTAGCCCACCATTCCCAAAAACTTCCTCACCTCCCTCCTTGTTTTGGGTGGACTCATTTGAAGTACGCTTGTAATTCTTTCCTTCATTATTCTCCGTGACCCTTTCTCTATTTGGTGACCCAAGTATTTCACTTTCTTCTGACAGAACTGCAATTTGGAAGGAGACACCTTATGTCCATTCCTTCCTAAATGATTTAACAGAGCAATGGTATCGGCTGTGCAGCCACTTTCTGTCTTTGATGCAACCAGTAAGTTATCAATGTACTGTACTAGGGTTGACTCGAATGGCAATTCTAATGCTTCCAAATCTTTCTTTAGAATCTGATTGAAGATTGACGGTGACTCAGAAAACCCTTGAGGAATTCGACACCAACTGTACACTCTGTCTAGGAACTTGAAACAAAAGAGGAATTGGCTGTCCTCATGAAGAGGCACAGAAAAGAATGCTTGTGACAAGTCGATGACTGAGAACCACTCGGCATCGCAAGGAATTTGAAACATTATCACAGCTGGATTTGGTACGACAGGGCAGCACTTGACTATGATGTCATTTATTTTCCTCAAGTCCTGCACAAGTCGGACCTTCCCACTTGGCTTTATTAGTCCCATTATTGGTGAATTACATGGACTGCTTAACACTTCTTTCAGTACTCCCTGTTTTACAAATTCGTCAATAAGTTGAGCAACTTTCATGAGGGTGTCTTGTGCCATGTGGTATTGTGGGGTCTGGGGAAAGATTGCATTGGGCTTTACAGTCACTTTCACTGGTTCCACTCCTTTCATCAATCCCACCTCTTTCCCTGTCATATCCCACACTTCCTTTCCGACTGTTTCCCGTAACTCGGCTGGAATATCTTCTTCAGTTATCATCGGGAAAAGACAAATTAGAGGATACTCTTCATCTACAGTTTCCATCTCATCCCCCTCTACACTGTCCTCTTCTTCCCCATCACTGCTCGTCTGTATTGTTATTCCTTCGTTCGAACACATGATTGAACAACCCAATTTGCACAACAAGTCTCTCCCTAACAGTGCTATCGGGCTTGAGTCACATACCACAAACTGATGTACCCCTTGATAGTTACCGATACTGACTGGTACCGGATCTGTAATTGGGTTTGTCAGGTGCCTGTTTGCTACTCCCACCACTTGAACTGTCCTCCCTGAGAGTGGCAAATTTGGTACTTCACTACTCTTAACAGTTGAACGTGTGGCTCCAGTGTCAACAAAGAACGAGACACGATGACCCATTACTCTTCCCTCTACGTACGGACCCTTTTGATCAACTTCCAAGGATGCTGCAAGCACACAATCTCCTTCTTCTTCTGAGCTTTCACTCTCCCATACATTGTTTATTCCACTCTCACTGTGTAATGGGAACTGTTGTACGGTGCCATTTGTACTCATTACCTGACCCGAGACCTGTGGAGGAACCATCACTTGCTGCTGACTCATTGGTGCCAAGGGTATTTGCATTTGCTGATTAGGTACCATGGGTAACTGCTGTTGCATTGGCTGCATTTGCGTCATCTGCATACGAGGCATCCGCATCTGCTGCGGCTGCATAGGTTGTAACCCCTGCAATTGATTTATGGTCTAAATATTTGGGCTTGGACCTCTCATTTTCGGTCCCCTCATTGTCTGAAATGCATTGACATCATTGTTTTGCTGACCAACGCCTGCACCTGCACCTGCACCTGCACCTTCCTGCACCACCATCGGGCACTCGCGTGTCCAATGACCGACAATTCCGCACGCGTGACACAGCATCACCTTCTTCATTGCCTGCACACCCGTCACAACAGTGTTCAAATCCGGACCATTATTCACAAAACCTCCTCTGCCTCTGCCTCTCGCCTGTGGCTGAAACGCCATGTTTCCCTGCAACTGCGGCTGCGGTTGCGGTACCTGCTGTTGGAACCCTTGCATCCCTTGCAAACCTTGTAAACCTGTCTGAGCTGCTTTAAGCTGCATCATCATCACCTTCTCTTTCAGCCTTTTCTGTTTCACTTCAATTTTGTCACTACAATATTTCGCATAAGTCAAGACCTCGTCAATCGGTTTAGACTGCCAACAAATCAAATGCGACTTTATCATCTGACTTATCTCTGGTCTCAACCCTTCCACAAATCTAAATACAAAATGAAGCATGTCCTTCGCCTCTATTGTTTCCGTGCCACTATAGTTCTTAAACGCCTTCAACAACCTCTCATAGTAACTATGAATCGACTCTTTAGCCTCTTGGGCAGTTCGATCGATCTTCTGCCAATCCACATTTTTCGCGGCAACCTTCGTCTTCAAATGCTCAATCACCTTGTAGTACAAGCTCATCACCATAGGTGATGGTGCACCCGTCTCCCTGTCTCTTTCTGGTTCACTTGTCGGCCAACCTACAGCTCTTTTGCAATCCTCCCACAAATCTGCTGGAACCACAATCTCAAAGAGAGTGTTCAGATCTTCCCAGAGACATTTTGCAAGCTTCACAAACCTATCAGTCTGCTGATACCATTCGATCGGCTTCTCTCTCAGTTTGGGAAAATCATCCGTAAAAGACTGAATGTCGCTTCTGTGCCATGGTACATGTATTAGTTTTCCCCCTGCTGTCTCCCTCATTGGTAACATGGTTACTGTCTCGCTGGTTTGTGGTCTTTTCTCATTATGCTCTGTAGCACTGTCCCTCCTCTTTTCCTTTCTCTTTACCCACCTGCTTTCCCACTTGTCTAAGCACCTCCACACTTGTGCACTCTGCAGCAATTCTCTAAGGTGCGCCTTCATGCCTGCTGACCTCATGTGTTCAAAATCTGTGGCCCCAAAATCCAACCTATAGCTTCTGCTCAAGTGTTTCATCTTGCCTATGTCAATCCCGTTTCTGTCCGCTACTTCCTGCAAACTTTTATGTACCTTGTTCACTTCTTTCGTAATCTTTGGACATAGGTATCTCAGCTCTTCTTCCGTGTAGGACTCTAACCTATTCACACCCATAGTCCCTTCCACCAATTCTTGTGCTTCCATGTTCAGCCTCATCCTATTCAGGTAATCTTCTCCTTTCCCACTGTCTGAACTTTGTGTGGAATTCAAACTGTTGAACCACTGTGTCAGCTGTTGCGCATTTACCCCCATCAGTGTAGCATTCACATCGACTGCCATTGATGGTTGCGGCAACTTTTCAGTATTCGATGTTAGGGGTATTATCAATGGGGGACTCGACCTCACCAGTGTCGACTGAGCACATACGGGACTAAACTCCATCAAGGTCCCAGATCCAGTTGGCTGAGCCGCTATCTGAGTTATCCCTGGAGTGTTTTCTATGCACCTCCTCTCTGTCCCATTCTGCAGCATTGATCCCTGACCGCTCATACCTATATTAGGCTGACTATACAAAGGTACCGGTGGACCTACAGTAATGGGTAGTGATATCGCATCTGGGTTTTGTCCATTTCCCATGTTCTGAGGCATGTTTATTCCCACACCATGGGTCATCATTGCCGGCATGCCCATCTGACTCCCCGTCATTTGAGTATGTGCGTTTCCCCCTTGCATCTGCTTCTGAGGCATCAAAAACTGGGTTGATTCGGCTTGTGACAATGTCGGGTTGTGACCATTCTGTACTCCCCTTACGGTTTGTTCTAGAATCATTCCTCCACTGTTGTCACTGCTGTAGTACCCTGGCATCTGTGGCTGATAATTTTCTGCTGGTTTCAACACCGGCACATCTGGATATATTCTCCTAACCTGCGGTATCTGCGGGGTGAACAGTAGACTCGGGTCCTTAGACCCCCGATGATGCTCCTGAACTCTGAATTTCACTGTTCTGTACCGATGCCGGAGGGGCAGAACTGGTACTTGGACCTTGTCCATTCTCTGCATAAGGTGGTGGACGGTCGTTCAGCAATTGCATTATTAACTCCTCATCCTCTAACTCCTCTTCTCTTCTCAACTTTTCCTCGTCCTCTCTATCCTTGGAACACTTCCTGTCTGTCTTACAGGTAGCTTTCTTACCTGTCTCCTCTTCTTCTTTAGTAATTGCGGGGAACAATTTTATCCCCTGCAATACATCTGACCTCCACACCTTCTGTGCATTATCCCACCTAGCATCCGCTAGTGTCTTTTCTACCTTCCTCATTCTGGTCTCGAACTTCTTTTGCTGTTGCTGTCTAGCCATTAGTTCCCAAATTGCCAGAGCCTCAAACTGGGCTGGCCTTGGAGGCACCTTCATGTCGTACATCGTGAATCTCAAATTCTCTAGGATCCTTATATTGAATGTCCCATGTATCGGGAACGCTACGCTCCCATGTTTCTCTGTCAGTTTGTGCCATTGCTTTAGCCAAAGACACGGAGCTACCCCCTTCTCTTCCATTACAATGTAAGCTGGTGTACCCTCGGGCGGCGTCTCCTCTCCTACGCTCGCTTTAATGTAAGACTCCCCCTTCATCGCACTCCTGAATGCTTTAAAGAATTTCATTTTCTCGTCTTTTATTTCACAAAGTTTGTAATCAATAGGTGACTTTAATTCCCGGAATACTCTTCGCTTGCTTTTCCCCTTCCAACCGAGTCCCACGGACTGCGTCCAATCCGTGCGCGACCCTTCTCACCAACCAACCTATCCCAGCGCGGCTCCTAGTGACGTCACACTCACACACACTGCGGCTGACAAAGCCTCGCGGCTAGTCCTCCTTCACTCACCTATTTTCGTAACAACTTTTTGCATGTATCGCGAGCTACCAAAAAATAAAACAGATCTGTCGGTTTACTACAGGAAGGGTAACACAGTCGCTTCAGGACCTTAGGGACCTTTCACTAGCCTCGGCCGCTATTCCGTCTTTCTCGGTCCCCACGTTCGCAAGCAAATCTGACCCGCAGACCTACTCTCAACTTGTCAATGATCTATTCTAGTGCACTTAGAATATTGTCAAAGCCCGAAGTCGAAGTTTCTTTCACTCCCTAACACACGTACCGACTCGTTGACCACGCCCGATCAACCTACTAAACCGCCCAGACCACAACATCGATCAACATACTCCGGAGTCTCTTGACCTCGCAGGGCCCGTCTCAACAACAACAACCACGTGGACCTTTTTATGCACAAAGCGCCACACGCACATGAAGTTCGACGACTTCCCTACTCTCACACTCGGAGCCGCACCTCCGCTATTTCTATGAAGTTCGACGACTTCTCTACTTCTACACTCGGAGTCGCACCTCCGCTATCCTTTAAAAGAAAAAAATCCTCGCAACCTTTTCACACACCCTGCGGCAATAAGCTGTGCAAGCGCAAAACCCTAACTTCACTCATACCATCACTAGTACCGCCAACGCTGATCCCACACCTCCATTCTCTTCATTCGCAAGCTCCGAGATCCCGGGAAAGTCGCGGTGGACCTAGCCCATCATCATTCTGTCAATCAGTTTTATCCAAGAAAAATCTAATTCAACTTCTCGAGTGTGGTCTCAAAAATCGAAACCGTTGATTCAACACCATGTACTTTAAGAGTACAGGGTCCCAAAAGACGAAACCGTCCTCTGCTACCATCTACTGATAGAGCGGTCCGTACTAGTAATTTTACCTGTATTCGGACGCTCTTTAGGCCGATGAATCTTTTGACTAAGTGGGAACTCTCTGTACTCCTAATCGATCGATTTCATTAAAATCAATAATCAATAACAAACATAAGCAATACCCTGATCAACATAACACTTAACAATTAATCCAGAATACATTTTCGGCGAACCCTGACCTTTCAGTCAGGAATAACCACACCAGTTTATTGCAAAGTTAGTGAATTTATTTCCCTATATTAACAAAGCTAGCACAATATAGATGTGCCTCAACACCAAATGATAAACAAAAATGAACATTAATAGCTGTCCATAGCGGCGAAACAGGTGCAATCTATGTAGCATTTGAATCACAAGGCATTCGATAATAGCAATGCAAATCACTAATACGATAATCTGTAATGAACTAATCGCATACATTTAGTCAGCATAACAAGATCTCAAATTGCATCGTGCGACAAAAGGAATCCTCATCTAACCTCAAATTAGCATCGGCATGTGGGACTTCATGCAAAAACAATTTAGCAACATTAATTTAGAAAAACTCCTAACTAGGGATCTTATCAAAATCAGCAGTTGGTTACCTAAAAGAAACACAATGCAATTTTACAATTTTCCTCTCATATTTACCAATTACGATCAGCATTCAAGGAAGTCTTCGTCTCACAGGTACCGTTTCTCGATCAGCATGGTTACCGTTTCGATCAGCATGGGACGGGGCAAAGGGGCAAGGTGGACGGGGCAATTGCCTCACGGCGGCAAGGTAAAACTATTACTTCATGTAAAGGGACAAATCAAAGTTAAAGTCTCTAGGGCCAGAATCATTTAAAGTCTCTTTCTCTCGATTAGAGAAAGCATCAAAGTCTCTCAAAATGGCGTTGCAGCAAAGTGGGCCATAATAGCTACGAAGTCTGCAAAATGGCGTAGTGTCCAGGTAATGGCCTAATCTCTTCTCGTGCACCTGGGTTTTTATAGACAACAGTTCGAATCCAGTAGGGTCTCCATTGGAGGGTTCATAGGGTAGCTTCAAATTGTCCAATCAAAAACGACAGTTCTCAAGCTTTTACTTAAGCATACATTATCCTTGGAGATGGGTACGCAAGTTGCAACATTGTCTACCAATTAGCTCACTTTCAGAGCCTCCATTGTCCGCACCTGCAAATCGACCTTGGAGTAAAGAGAAAATATGCCAGGCTGGCACGAAACCTTAAGATAAGCATGTGAACGGTTTCTGTGGAAAAGTACAGCTTCAAGCAAAAATACACGTTTATTAGCACAGTGGAAAAATACGAGCATCTAAACCGTGAGACCAGGCAACTAGGCCAAAGCCTCCGCTAAAGTAATGCTAAGCTAAAACATTTCAAGCAAGCAAATCATAGCACACGTTTACGATTATGTCGGATTAGTGCAATTCTAATACATCACGTTATATAAAGCACGCTTATAAATGTTGGCAAACTACTCTGAGGGCACATTTTGTCCCTGTACAATCTTTATTAGTTCGGTTAAAGTCACACATGATTATTTCACACTACGTTTACGCTCTAATAAATGTAAAACCTTCATTTTCTGCTTCATCAGCTGCCATGACCCAATCATGCCTCCAACGCCCTATACTTGCTTAAAACATCAAAAGTCCCTGAGTGAAGAAACAACAATTGCATTATGTATACAATACGTCTGTGGGTTAATAACTTTATTGTGTGAAGATGTGTACTTTTGAGATGTAAAATAGAGGCTAAATTATATAAGAAACAGCCAAAGGTTTGAGGGGAGAAAAAGGTATCCCAATTTATGTATAAATTAGAGAATTGGTAACCAAGGGTCGACATGCAGAGGGGCTGGCTATCTAGACATACATGTAGAAAATGCAATCAGAAGGAGCAATAAAGAACACACTGTAGAGAGACGACATTTCACCAAAATGCCAAGAACAGGTGAAGTAACATCGCACAATCTTGGACCACAGATAACATCACAGAGGTGACATTGTTCCACTCCTTTCGCCGCCACCCCTTTACCTAAGGCTGTTATTTGCTTGTGTTTGGCTGGGGAAAGTAGCTGACACCTCAAAATGTAAAGAAGACTCTAAAAGTCATGTTACCTATATTTCTAAAAAATAATTTATGACCCGTGAGACCATGGGTAGTGAGGGCAGTTTCATGTATGAAAGGTAAGGCAGATGCAAAAAAGAATGCTCATGCACCTTTCCTATGCATCTTTTCTGAGCCAGTAGGCATTGTGCAATACTTAATACCTCACACATTAAGCTTAACATTAGGCTACAAAACAAGCAAACGAGTCATCAAATTCGAAAGACTGCATTTAGATGAAAACCCGTGCTATTCTGGTTTGCTTGTAAATGTTTCCAAACCTAAATGGATACCTCCGTACACTTGCATCATGAAGAGCTGATTTAACCTTTAGAAGAAGCTAAATCGGAAAACAACTCCCTCGAGGCAGATATTGATACCAGTGACTCAGAATATACCTCGAAATGTTTTAATTGTTAATCCTTTTGTCTCGTTGTAACTGAGACACCTGATACACGGCCCTGCGCATTTTCCCAAGAGAGAGGAAGGATGAGAAAGGGGCGGGGCAGGCGGCCTGGGAATGTGAACTTCTGCTGCCATTGGGCAACGCCACGCTCTGCGGTATGGTATCGCGTAAGGCATAAACAGGGGTTGTCAAGGTACAAGTCTGTGCACGATGGTAACTACCTTTGAGAGAACACAAAACAAGTCCCTTGTCAAACCCTACTCCATGTTGCATTAGTAGTCAAGGAGGTTATAGTAGTTAAGGAAGGATACTAGAAGTGACGCTGGGTGGGAGGAGGGTGCAATGATGTCACGGACCTTAAAGCAAGTGAAATAAACCCTCATAAGCCGCCATGGACTTTAATTTTAAAATACACCAATTACTGGGTTGCAGTGGGTCCCTCATATTAAATCACTGTGCCGCTACACCTTCTGCATTAATGATAGCTTCGCCCCTGGTATTAACAAAGCAACACCTTACGAAAAAACATTAAAAAATCAACTAAATAAAATATTGCGTTATTGGTCTGACTTGGGAGCTACCCGCGTACCCAAAGATTTACGGATACACAACAGTTTCTACAAATTATTTCGTTAGGAATTGTATTGTTCACGTCAACATTTTGAAATGAAAAGTACGATGCGTTTCCTCAGATGGTGTTCTGGGCACACCTCCCCTGAGGGAGATTCTTTAAGCACGTTTAATTTCCGTTTGCTTTTTCAAGTGCTAATATGAACTGTCACTGCCTTTCACCCCATGTAACAATAAATACGCGGTTTTATTGCCACTATTACTTTTGTGAGGGTGGAGGAACTGACATGGTGACATTTACTTTTGCAAGAGCGGCCGTATCAAATTCCCTCTCATGGGCGGCATCAATCCATTCTGGCTGCCTAGTGCCGAATCTAGCTACGGGGCTTGTATTAAAAGCGCCCGTTCATCCCCAGCTTCCACATATATATACATATATATATGTATAGATACACATATATACATACACACACACACACACACACACCCCTCACCCTATTCTTAGAGATAATGAAGGAGTCATGGGAACCCAGACATGCCCAATATATATATATGTTTTAATGGCTAGATTAGATAGATATCCTACACACCTAGCGCCACGAAGCAGCAGAACACATTTGCAGAGAATAATTCTTATGGCAACAGAAGCCTCTCTCACTAGCAAGATACCGGTGACATCTGGTTGATGTAATGCGTCAAACTAATTGAGGTACATGGCGTGCAGTTCGCCCCTTTTTTGTCAAGTACACTTATGCATTAGATGTGTGTACTCGTGAGTCTCGCGCACCCATTAAATTGACAGTCCATTGATCTGGCTAAGCTGTAAAGGCGGCAGGGTGACTGGAGACAGTGTTATTTGTTACATTGCTGTGGGTGACAGGAATGTACACCGATGAGATAAATTGAACCATCCACTGCGTGTACAAATTAGAGAAACCTCTTAGAACCAAAAATCTTGACAATTTAGCTTTTTGTGGTGCAGAGTGTGGGAGGAGGTAAACTGTTTGTCTTTTTGTTTATTGGTTTGCTCTCACAGTATGTTTTTTTTGTGCTTTTGGGAGCAGTTAGTCACCAAAGGTTCCTGCGATGAAAGAGGCAGTATTTACCGAATCGTTTTAGTTCACTTACTACATTTTTGATATTCATAAAATGGAGATTAATTGGTCTTAGAGGCTGCTGTGTTTTGATATGAACGAGAAGAATCCAGTTGAAAAAACAACAGGGCGCCTTGTGGGGGTTGATTAGTCACACTCCGAGAGACATTCTTGCTGCGACGGAAGTTCAGCCAGCTCGTCCTCCCTGCTCACAGAGGGAGGAGCCATTACTGCAGTGAGCGGGAAGAAAGGAGTTTTGCCTCAGGGGAGAAATAAGATTATCATGACTTCCAGTGATAAACATCCTCCACCGAATACCCATTACCTGCCTCTTACAAACAACTGAAGCGTGAGGAAGGAAAAGGCAGTCCGAAAAACTAGGCTAGGTGCTGTACTTATGCTCATATATTGGGTCGTAAACCATCTGTGCAGGTAACAAGTTCAATGCAGGTGTGATTAATGCACATAATCACCTCTTACGGCACGGCAGCTGTGAAGTCTCGAACATTACTGTCATGTATTTGTTCAAAATGAGGGTAGGCTTGTTATGAGTGCAAGCTGAGTTGAGCATTTAATCCCAATTCACTTTAAAATTTCTCAAGTTTCCTAGGTTCATGTGTTGAGTGGCACCGTCGGGTTCTTATTACATTGTAATCTGGGACTTGTAGTCCAGTGTATCCGTTATACAAGCAGGACTACAATCCCTAGATTGCAAAAAAAACACCCGGACTATGTAAACTACCCGGGGAAGTATCTGAGGTACTTGAGAGCTCTGGAACCACCCACTGGCGAAGAATCTTACAGGCCTTGTTTCACATTAAGAATTCCGATTGGTAAAGAAAGCCATGATCAGTTTTAGGATTGTGACTTTACTCCATTTTTTTCAGAAAGCCATGGAAATGGATACAGTTCTATATGCTATTTTCCTCATTGTACAATCCACTGTTTGTCCCTATAAGATCTTACATGGTCTGCCAGGGCAGACTTTGTGACCGCCACCAGTTTGCATTCTTCTTCTTCTTTTTTATGATAACTATTAGAGATGCAGGACTACAAGCATTAACATAAATAACAAGCTTAGCAAGAAAAACCAGAACTGCCTGAACATGATAGAACAGAAGGATCAGGAGCTTGTATCACTCATGCACAGACTAGTGTGGAGGCGGGAGAAGAATATTCTCATCTGCTGTGTTTTCTTATCAGAGAGCACTGGTAACCCCAACTGTGGGAAGTGCAGAAATGATGCTTGAGGAGGGCCCTCTCTTGCTACTGCTAGGTGTAGGATTGCATTTGCTGCTTTACTTTCCCACCTCATACCTATATACTACATAGCTACCAACTGCAGCCGATTCATAATTGTTACTCACCGTCCCAGTTTTTTATTTCCCAGTACTTTGAAAACTCAAATTTCTCTTAGTTTGTTATATCAATTCAAACGCCACACCACAAAGAGTGCTCCTGAATGAAATAAAAGTATGTGGATAGAGGCTAGGTTATCACATGAATGTGTGTCACCAATGGCTCAATAATTAAGCCTTGGGCTTTTCTTTTGCAATCATTGCTTTTAGGACAGCGAGTTCCACAGATGTTAACCTGGATACTGTGCACCCTGAGAATTTACCTCAAAATATCGATGGGGCACAATATTGAGAAACAGATATCAAAAAAATATAAACAGGTTAGTGTCTAGATTTTCGATCCCTAACTTCACATATGCACCTACCAGGAGCGGCTCGCAGCAAGTAGAAGAGGTGGGGTGTGGGGCAGGGGAATTAAAATAAAATTAATAAAAAAAAAAAAAAAAATCTTACCTTAACTGCGGCATGCCACTCCGCTCCTGCTTTTCCTCGCTGCAGGCACAAGCTCCCAGCTACTGCCCTGCGGCCAATCCTGACACTGCTCAAAGCAGCGTTAGGATTGGCTGGGAGCACCCAGCCAGGGTGCTCCCAGGCAGACTGGGACTCTGTGCAGGCTCTCTCCAGCCCAGCAACTGTGTTCCTGGGCTGGAGAGAGCATACAGTGCATGTGTGTTTGGGTGGCCCGAGACAGCCGGCCAAACACACACACGCTCTGAAGGGAGTGCTCTGTGCACTCCCCTCAAGTGCTCGTCACCCCGTGGCCCCGCCCTTTTGCCAAACAACGATAATAAACAGTTTTTTTTATTGTTGTTGATAAAAGTTTTGCAGCTGTCGCTGCTGGCAGGGGATGATGCCCCTCCGCCCTCATGGAGGAGCCGCCCCTGGCACCTACATGGTTCATATAACTTTAAGGCACTTAAATGTGGATACCACCCTATTTGCACTTACCTTTCAATATTTTGTTGCTCGATAGTCTCTCCTCAATATTCTTGTACCACAATATTCTGGGATTCGATATTCAGTAGTGCAAAACTCCTGGAGTACAAGTCCCAAAATGTATTAGGCTGTTGAGTGATAACCCAGAACTGGTGCACTGCATCTGTGGTGTCATGGTGTCATCTGGTTACCTTACACAAAGTGGCCCTTCTACCAATGGGCCACTCAATATCTGTATTCTGCTACCAATGACTTGGCAAAATGTAATTGCCTTAAAAATAAAAAAATTGAGTCTTTATCTACAACTACCATGTGTTTGACTCCACTATATGGATCGCTTTCTACCCCAGTTTTTACACCCCGCACTGCAGGGTAAAGTTTTCCAGAGAATTCCAAGTCAGTTGCGTCACAAGGTCGCAAAATTCCCCCCCACATTCCCTTCACTTTCCTATGACCTTCTCCAGCATCTGAAGCACTGCCTGCCATGCATTTAAAAGAAAGAGGAGGGTGTGGCTATACTAGATGCAACTAGCATCAATTCCACACCACTAACCACCAGATCTTGCTCATCCTTTCCATTAAACATCACACAATTAAATGTATGACTGACAATAACTATTGTATTGTCTTTCATATGCTTTATCTGTTGATATGTGCTAAATATCTGGTGTACTTTCTGAGATATGGAAGGTTCTAAATCATCCTCCACAGATCATGGGGAGTTTTTCACCAATAATCTTGTCAGTATTTGTTTTAAGGGTTAGGAACAGAATAAATATAGCCGACATTCCAAATTGTTCACCCATTCTGAATAAGATACTGCATATTAGTCTCTCAATTAGGAAGTAGGGGAAAATGGGAAATGGGGAAAGACACCGGAAAGACAATCACACTCAGATTATTACAGAACAACCACTCAGTAATGTTCATTAAATAAAATATAGGATAGCGACTTTTAGAGGAATATTATGATAAACAGATATCTAAGTTCAACAGATGCAGGCTCGATAATTAAGTAATGAGTTGTAAGGCAGAGGGAAACAAGTTGTAAGAAAGTAAATTATTAGGTTGGGTGGATGTTAGTCTACCACAAGTAAAAAAATCACTAACCTATTAGGTGCAGGCCAAGCTTTCAGTATTTTAAACCTTAGTTCAATCGGTGGGCGATCTGGCACATAGTAGACAGGTTTAACTTAAAGAGATTATGTAAAGCATTTAGGAGTACCAAAAAAGTTAAAAAGTCAAAAATAAGACAGAATAAAATCTCACTCCATTTTGTAAAAATAGATTAAAATTTAATAAACTCAATTACACTAATCTGACAAACATACAAAAAGAGGCAGAAGAGATATGAATTTTAAAAGATTTAAGGTAAAAAGCATTAAGACAAAGGAAAGCGCCAATCAGAAGCCAACGTTTGCGGCTGAGTGTAACCTAGGTGTGATTTCTGGCCGAGTGTGATGGAGCACATGTCGGATACACCAAGCAGGTTTGTCACAGTCAAATAGTTTATTTTAGGACTAAGGGCCTGATTTAGATTTTGGCGGAGAGTTTCTCCATCACAATGGTGATGGATATCCAGTCCACCAAAATATAAATCCCATTATTTCCTATGGGATTTATGTGTTGGCGGGCAGGATATCCATCACAGTTGTGACCGAGTAACCTGTCCACTGAAATGGCAGTTGAAATCCTCCAGCCGGCAAGATTGCATGCTGTCTATGAGGAAGTCCTCTCCATTCTAGATAGCCATATGATGAGATCCCGCTGAAATTGTTGGTTTTGGAATGAAAAGCTCTGTGCGGGAACATTTCGCACCTGTGAAAGTTCTCTTGTCAGCTGGATTTTCACACCTTTGCCTGGTCACAATTTCTACATTCGGACTTAGCCTCTTTTTTGGAGTGCAGAATCCTCCAGTGTGACCAGGCTGCAGGCTGTATCTGGCAAAGAGTTCCACGAGGCTGGATGCCTTCCCACAGAGAGTGCCCCTACCTTGATTTGCTGCTGCGTAAAACCTCTGTAGGACTGTAGTAAACAATTATGCAAACAACATTGTGTAAGGAGTATTTATGTATGTTTATGAACAGCAGGCTAGCTGAGCGTTTGTGAGAGATACAGAACAACATTATGCTCTCATTGAGCATGAGGCGTTGGCTGCAGCCTAGAGTATGGAATATTTCTGAACATATTTGTAGGCTTTGTGTTTCAAGCTCCTTAGGGATCGTAAGAGATTAGCAATATTTTCAAGACTAGCCTAATGTCTGCAGAAATACTGTAATACCATTTAACTTTATGGATTTTCCAAGTTGGCAGAGGGCACTGGCAGGGTGCCTTTCCTGTTTATTTAGAGATTGATGCACTGTTGACAGGAATGCAGTTTTATAAAGAGAGAAGGAGTGGAACCATGGATGGAAGACATGAAACAATGAAGGAGTGGTGCTTTTACTTTGAAGGAACAGGAAGAAAGAAAGAAGGCGGACACCATTTTGGGTGAAGTTATTGTGTTACTGTCAACTTGTGATGAAGAGAAAGTGCTGTTGCTCCACCAGTAAGATCTTTTTTTTTAAGTTTAGGAAGAAGTGACATTGTGTCATCACAAAGTAGTGACGAGGGAAGATACATTTGTTCCCCCAGAGAGCTTGAGATGGAGAACTATATAGTTAGCATACAAAAGCATCTCAGTTAAACTTTATTCAAAATGAGCATAACGGAAAACCTTCCATGATTGTGCATGGATGGCTAGACTGTGAGAAGAGTGGAGAATTGTAGTGAGTGTAAAGAGAGTGGGAAAAGATTAGAACAGGTATGCAGACTGAGATGGGGCATAAGCATAACCCGGGGAAGGCATGGTTTAGTGTCTGTCCAAATTTCATTGGTCCTCTCATCTTTCTGGAGTGAGGAACGAGCTGAAATTTGCCATGGCCTTAGTAAATGTCCATTCAAAGTGGTTGGTTGTCAAATTTATAAAGGAGGTAACCACAAAAATGCCATTTATGTGTTGGGGACGTTTTTAGGTAGGAGGGTTTTTCACACTTAATCAGCACAGATAAGAGTACGCAACTTACATCTCAGGACATGAAAACATGAAAACCTTCCTGGACAGCTGTAGGGGTCAAAAAATACCATACCACTTATATAACTCTCAAGCTAATGCTACTGTAGAGAGAGTCACTTGACATATCAAGAAAGCAATTCAGATGGCTTTACACTGTAGTAAAGATGTGGTAAGGTTACTAAATCAGTTAGCTTGTGGACACTGTACTACAGTGAACAGTGTCACTGAGGTTTAACCCTTTGAGTCTATGAGAGAAAGAACACTGGTACAAAGTTGGCACCTGATTGGTTGCAAAATTGTGAAGGGGAGAGCATATATCACGTTTTATGGAGATGGGCCTATGGTAACAGTGAGGTTTGGGATTGGGTGAAAGTTCGACCCGGTCATGTGGGAGCAAGCTTATCTAAATTTTGAAAGCCATACAATTGGTCCTTGGAAGTAGGAACAAATGAAATCATCATAGGGTAGGTCTTTATTAGAAAGGAAGTGTAAGTGAATGTAGAATGTGTAGAGTGCATTAGCTTCTTGTTGAGGAGTGATGAAGAATTTAAATGTTCCTGCTGACCAGGTCTCAAGTGACAGAGCTCCTTCCCCAAAACAAGATAGCTGGACAGTTGATCTCCAGATGGTCTGGCCCTTTAGCACCTCTTTCAGTCTCTAGTAAAAGGTTCCTCTGGTACCTAAGGCCTAGGTACTAAAGAGGGTCCCTAAAAGCTGCAGCATAACTTGTGCCACTCTTAGGGACCCAGCACCAAACTCATGCAGACTGCTGCTGCAGCCTGTGTGACAAGGTGCTCCAAAAAGTGAAAACACCAAATGGCACACATTGGTGTGGCATGTCCTCTAACACTGTCTGTAATATTTGTAAGTCAGCACTACAGCAGGCATTACAACCCTAAGGCAGGGTGCATTATATTTCATATGGGAGCATATATGCATGAGCAAATATACCCCAACTATTTGTTTGTTAATTCTTAGACATAGTAAGTAAACAAGGAGGCCATTCTAAATGCATGTGCTGGACATTGGTCAATACGAGTTCCGCACCTACGTGATGGTTTCACTGAAGATAGGGGTGTTTGGCATTAAACATCTCATATTAATAAACCCTCACTGATTCCAGTGATGGATTTATTAATACATGCACCCAGTGAGCACATTAGAGGTGTCTCTTGAAGACCTACTAACTGCTTGTGGGCTAACTGACTGGTTCTAGCAGCCTGCCACCAACAGATGAGGTTCTGACCCCAAGGGTGAGAACCTTTGCTCTCTGGAGGTCAGAAACAATATGCTGTGGCAGCGGTGTGAAACATTCTTCCCATCAAGATGACCTGCAGATCTGCCTTCCAAGGCAGGAAGTTTCAAAGGAGCCCACTGTCTTTGGTATTCAGATCTGGCTCTCCGAGGAAGATGCCAATCCCCCTGCCCCAGGGCCCATGAGCTGTGCAGGAGGCGTGTTGCACTGCCAGGCTGGATACACCTCTAGGTTGACCAGCCCGAAGCAAACATAGCATAGGAATTCTGCCATCTTGTGTGTGGTGGAATTAAGAATTCTGGAACAGGGTGATGCCCACTCCCCAAAAGAAGTGGTCATCTAGGGGATGTAGTGACCCCAAGGGTAAAGGGCTATTAGCTACTACCCTTCATTCCCCTTAATGCCCCCTAAGTTGAGTATTTAGAGAATCCCCAATAGTAGACCTCAGATCTTTGCTGGACACAAAAGGAGTGGACAAGAAACAAGGGGCACAGCAGACTTGGGGCCAACCCTGCTAGCCTGCCTGCTGCACCTGACCCTTGAGGAACAACTGCCCTGTGTTGCAGCTGCAGTCTCCAAGAAACAGGGAGAGCTGCCAGTGCTTTGCAAGTCACCAAGAAAAACTCCCTTGAAATGGAGGAGCTGATTCCCTGCGTCTGCAGGCAAACCAAGAAAGAACTGTGAGGACCAGGATCACCAAACACCCGATGCCGGACAGCACATTTGCACCTGAGTCTCCTAACCTGAGCTGAAGTGGGTCAAGAGTACCAGCATGGTTCCCAGGCCCTCTAGAGATGATGCCCACCTTGATCTTGCCCACCACGGACTTCCTGAATGCGTCTGCAGCCTGTGTCTGCTGACCCCCCATACTGTGACCGCCCCCAGTGACAGAGACCCAACGATCCATTAAGACCTGAGCCCACTTATTGGTTCAGTCAGACTGAACACTCAGTCCATGCCTTCAGCCTGATTCTGTTGCCTCCCCTCACTGTGGCCCTCCCCTGGTGACAAAAAACCTAGCGGTCCAAACCACCTCTGCACCCTGACACCCCATACTGAGGAGGACAGGACCACTGGTGTCCCTATGTCCCCGAGCATTGCAAGACTTAAACCCCTTTGGTGGTTCACCTGGACTGGACTCTCAGTCTACCCCTGCAGCAACTTTGTGACCCAACCAATCCCCATAGACTTACAAGGGGCACATGGTGTTGAACTGCACCACTGCACGCGACCACTCCATTGCCGCCTGAGATGACCTGTTGGTGTGATCTTGGACTTTGCCTCATACCTTAAGTCCAGGAGATTGTTCCTGTAAGTCGCTGTACTATACCTGTATGCAGTGCTTGTTCCACCTCCATAAGATAACATTCCTGCATCTGAAAAATGCATCTCAACTTTTGCAAACTCTAAAAGTTCATAACTTGAAAATTACTTGCCTGATTCCGGTGATCTTGGTGCCCAAATTGATATAAAAGTATGTGTTATGCTTATAAACTGTTGTCAAATTTCTTTATTGAGTTTGTGTCTCAATTACTGCCTATGTTCGTGCCTTACATGCTTAGCACTATCCTCTGATATGGCTAACTGCTCAGCCACACTACCTCAAAAGAGAGCATTTGGGATGTAATTTATGCCTTTGTGATAACTTTGGGGTTTGTACCCCTTTTTGATACACTACATAAAGAGCCAGCTTCCTACAATGATATTTATATGGTATTCCCTTACAGGATTTCCAGGTGGTTCTACGTACACTTCTAGTACTATTAGTGGTGCAAAGTAACCAGGAAAGAGGCACTAGCTCTTCATCTGACCACTTAGGCCATTACAACACACAGTGCTCTGCTTCAAACCATTCCGCAGCATGTAACTGCATGGTTGGAAGACTCACAGAGTCAGCTGCTATGCACAACTGGTGCAAGGAGCTGTCCGTGGGTTGCACAACATACATTACACATTCAGATGAACATGTGAAGACTAAGTAAGGAAGAGTAATAACTGACTCACTATATTGTCTGCACACATCTAGCACTCTGCCCGATGGGACTTCGACTTAATGATTATAACTGAGTTTGGGTCTGACAGGAATGACATCATTCATTTTGGGAGAAGTATAAAATGTGTAATATTTTCAGTTAGTGTACCTTATGTTTAAACTTTGGTGAAACTGTAATTGGGGATTGAAAAATAATATAAGTTTCAGAATCTTGAGCTGAGTTCCAGATCTAAGGTATTTCATTTGCCATTACTTGATTCTTTAGTATAATATTTGGGAGAGCTCATTTTTCTGAGCCACACTTAAAATTAATGTCCTCCCTTAAGCTTGATTGCCTACTGTATTAATTACTATTTTGTAGCACTTGGGAAGATCAAATAACCCAGAAGACAATAAACCAATTTTAAGGGGATTAAATCTCTCCTGCTGGAGAAAAGAGAAGGCTGAAGTCAGCATACCCATCACCAGAAACTGCATGTTCAATCATGGATGCAAATTTCCTTCATTTTACTCACCATAATGTATATATCTGCAGTCACGCTTTAATATATTAAGTAAGCATTTTAAAATTCTAGTGTGAATATCTTGTGTATGTGAAACATTCAGAGAAAGGTGCTCCAATAACTTACACTTAAATAAAACATAATCTGGACAGTCTCTGGCTGGATTTGATAATTACCCATTATGCATTTTCTATATGTGAATTGTGGGAGATGCTTCAGTTGCACTCTGCCTATTTTTCCCCATCAGACATGGTAAGCTAGTTCAAAATCCTGCTTGTCTGGGAGTGAAGGCAAATTTAGTGGGTCATATTTAGAAGAGAACCTGTGAAAATGTATCATTGGACATAGTGCTGATTTTCATGGGAACCAAATAAGTTAGTGACTGGAAAAGTGGAGTTTCATTATGTACGAACACCAAACCCTAAACAAAAATAAAGATGCAACCCTAGTCCAAATCACTATTATTTGTGACCAATATTTGTGTGTTGCAAATACAGTATTTGCAGCTCGCAATCCTTATGTTTGAGGCAGTTGCAATTAGAGACTCGTCGCAAAAACACCTGTTTGCACATGCAGTTTTGCACTGATTCCTTTCAGGTGGTAACTGTGTGCAAACTATAAAAGCTGGCTTAGAGTACATCAGGGCTTTCCACAATGGCTGCAATCTATGTAGTTGCAATGAGGATGTGACTACTGGCTGCTCAAAAGAGGAAGAGTAGGCAGGAGGGGATCTTTGGAGCCAGGCTTACCATTTTCCAACAGACACAAGAGGAAATCTTTGAAAAATACAGGCTAAGCAATGCTGGGATATTAGATTTGATTGCATTATGTAAACCACATTTTGAAAGCAGTACCCTGCACAGCACTTCCACCCCCACTCATGTGCAGGTGTTGTGCTCACAGGACCTTTTGTCCTTGGGCAGCTACCAGGGTGTGAATGCTGTTGCTAGTGAGATGCCACAAAGTGCACTGTCACTTTTTTAGGATGTTCTAGATTCCATGCACCTAAACATCAACAGGTACATATTTCTATCCAGGAGTGCAGAGGTAATTCAAATTACAAAATTCAACTTTTACATGGTGGCCAAATTTCCCCTGTCTTAGGGTGCGTAGATGGAACACATAGTCCAATTTGTCCTTCAGCCCATATGAGTACCCGTTTCAGAATAGGAAAAATGCACATTTCCTCAACATCAAGTGGTATGTGATGCCCAGAATGTAATCACAGATACAGTGGCAAAACACTCAGGGAACACCAATGACACTTGCATTTTCAGGCACAGTACTATATACCAACAACTGGAAAGAGGGAAGATTGATGATGGCTATTTATTAGGCAATGTGATGCTGCAACATAAGATTGTGACTGTCAAATCTCAGGTTCTGCCATGCTCACACTTATGTTTTTTGTTCTAGGTGACAGTGCGTATATGTTAAGGCCGAGGATACTGATCCCATACTTAGCCCCAGTAAGCCAAAACAGAAGGTGTCACAACATTGCCCATTGATGCACCAGAGTGATGATTGAACAAACATTTGATATGTTCAAATCAGATTTCGGTGCCTTCACAAGAGTGGTGCTGCTGAGATAGCCTGAAAATTGTGGCAGCGTGTTATGTTGCACAACATAAAGATCAGGTGCAAACTACCCATCACATTTGAGGACATGGATTCTGAAGAGGAGGATCCAGAACCACATCTTCAGCAGCCTAGAGACTAGAGTGCAGCAGTGAAGGGGAGAAAATGACAAGATCACACTGCAAAAAATTATTTTTTAAGGTAAGTTCTATGTGACACTACACTTACTGAAATGATGAAAGCAGAGTCGGTGAAGCAAACTAAAGCAAACTTCAATGTCAGGCTACTATATACATAGTTGAAGTTGTAAACTGTCTGATAAGCAAGTGGTCAGTAAAGTACAATCAAATGTTGGTTACATCACCAAAATAACTACAACCTTGCCAAGATGACATGACTATATGATGTGTCTTTCACTGCTTTCTGCGGCTACGTTAAACATGGCCTGCCTCTACTTGTTCTCCATCAGGAATACAGCTGCTACTGCGTTGCAAGGCATGTGAGTCACTGGCGGATACACTGCTAACACTTGAGATGTCCTCACTATCCTGAGGGGCATCTCCAACACCACCTGCTATCTGTGCGTTTAGTAGCACTTCAACTGCGATTTGCCCAAAGGCCCCTGGCAATGTCATCACTTAAGTGCCCCATTTCCACCTGCAGTGTAACTGTTCTCCTTGATATGGCGAAAGAGGCATTTGCCAAACGACCAATGGAATGGGTTAGGCCATCCATTATAGCTACAGCACTGCAATCACGATGCCTTTGATAGGCACGGTTAGCTCCTGTTTGCTGGCATAATTCCTGTATGGCAGTGGTGGGGCTGACCTCATTGGTGTTCATGGTTGCCAATTGTGTGCTAATGTTATCAAACTCAAATGATATGCATTGCTGCATGTTCTGCATCTTCCTGGTCATGATTTTCATATGCTTGTGTTGCAGATTTTGAATTTGGATCATGAACTCCTCAAGACCTCCAATCAACTATGTGTTGGCTTCAGGTTCTACAGCTTGATCTGCCTCACGGCGTTGACTGCGCTGATGCCTTGAAACACACTAGTGTCATTGCCTCACACATGGGTGCTGGATGAGGCTGGTTTGCAAAGGGACTTCATTGACCTCCATTGATGCAGCCTCTGGTGACAGTGATGCAGTGCTACATTAGGCTGGTGTTGTACTTGGGTGACTGACAATGGGCATCCTCAGCTGCCATGTTTGCATCTTTCACTCCCTCCACATTGGTGTTATCACTATGTACCTCAGGGAGATCTTTCTATCACCAATATGATGAGATATGAATGTGTATGTTTTGATAGCAGTACCCCAAGAAATGTGTACATGTGACTCCTGTGCTGACTCTTAGACTACATGTCCCAAAATGCACTATAATGGTTCTTTTGCTTACCTAACTTGCGGAATGCCATCTGATGTGTGCTGCAGTTCTATTTGGGCCTGGACATAGATATGAGGTCTGAGATGTGACAAAATTAAATAATTCACACCTACTTTGTGAGGTTCCAGGTGCTGAGCTGCCAGTTTTCCAATTCCCACAACAGCCTCAGGCTCCAGGTTGGTCTCAACAAATGTCTCGAGTGCAGTGGGCAGGGGGTATAGTTTGGAGGCCACCTCCTATTGCCCGGGATTCGGAAGGTCTCATTGCCACCTTTCCCATAGTACATGACCTGAGGTCATACCACCTCTTACGGATTTCATCTATTGAGCGGTGGGTGACTCCAACACCAGTAATTTTAGCCTGCATTTCCTGCCAGATCTTTTCTTCTGTGATTCTGGGACTGTTACGATGCCCTTCCAAAAAGTACCTCATGGTTCGCATTGCACTCTTTGGTCAGCATTTTCAACTCCTTTTCAGAAAATGACATTTTTCTTTTCCTTCCTCCAGCATTCTCTTTTCCACTTTGGCTGGCCATTGGTGACAATGGAGCTTCTTTTTGTTCTGCTGGAAGTGGCAGCTGCATTCCACCTCCACTCCACATCCACTAAGGCTGTTCTCTCAGCAGGTATTGTGAGGCACTTCCTGGTTCAGAGGCGATTAGCCATGAAGAGGAAGTGTTTTTTCTCTATTTGCGGTCACGTGTACAATATGCAACTCCAGTGTCAATTTCGGAAAGCGTTAATAGCGATTTACAAAATCGCGATGTAACTTAGTATCAACTAGCTTTTCTGAGCTCAAATTGTATGTACATAAGAAATTATGATTTCCTATTACAATATGCAGAGATTCGCAATTAGGAAATTGCAAATCTTTTCATTCATACATCTAGCCCTTAATACATAGGGCCTCATTACAACCTTGGCGGGCGGCCTCGGTTGAACCGCCAAGCGGCCGCCTATGCAGCTGCAAAGTCGCCGGCCGCATTACAACATCCCCGCTGGGCAGGCGGGCGGAAACAGAGTTTCTGCCCGCCGGCCCAGCGGGGATGTCGGCCGTAACATAGCAGCCGGCTCCTAATGGAGCCGGCTGTGTTGCGGCTGTGTGACGGGTCCAGCTGCACCCATCGCGCTTTTCACTGTCTGCTGTGCAGACAGTGAAAAGCAGGGTGGGGCTGTGCATGGGGCCCCTGCACTGCCCATGCCAAGTACATGGGCCCCAAGGGGTGCCACAACTCCCCTTCCCACCAGCCTTTCCATGGCGGTCTCTACCACCATGGACAGGCTGGCGGGAAGGGGAGTCATAATCCCCAGCACAGCGCTGCAAGCAGCGCTCCCCTGGCGGATTATAACCACCGGGACAACGATGGCAGAAAACTGCCGGTCCTGGGGGTGTGACCGTGTTCAAAGTATGGCAAATTGTACTGCCAGCCTGTTGGCGGTACGATCGCCAAAGCAACCCTAGCGGCCTTTGACTGCAAGGGTTGTAATGAGGGTCATAGTATTTAGTTATATGTTCTTTAAAGTACTTTTCTATTTTTACAGTAAAAATGCTTGCTGGGCATTGACATATTAAGAGTTTTGCTGGATATTCCTGAGTTCTGAGTTTTATCCCACAGCCCCACCCTGAATTATGAATTATCTGTTTTGCTACCCTGGAAGTCGAGTGCTGAAACGGGTTTCTAGTTTGAGGGTCCATGTTATGGCAAGCCCCTGGACAGCGTAGATACAATTGTGGAATAGTAACCTCTGAATGCCCTGTGATCCGCAGTACTGTATTTCTCACAATTATCAGTTTAGCAGAGTATGTGAGCACATCTCTGTCCTGTTTTTGTGGTTGTCATGATTATGCTCAATGTCATACATCTGATCTTGTAGTATGGAATTAGCTCACTTTACAGTATGAGAGAAACCTTGCAGTAAACATCAACAAGTTGCAGGTAATGTAGTATCTTATCTCTGATATGCCGAAGAGTGTTAAAGACAGCATATGTTTGGGCTTGTTGATATATGAGAAGCTAAACTAGCAACATATACCGTGGGTAAAAAATGTGCCCTTTTGTCGATATTTGATGAGGGGTGATCAACTTATTCAATTAAAAGTAAAGAGCCTCTCAACCTGTTTTTCATGAAGGCATATTATTCCAAATTTTGCCAATGCTTGCACATGACACAACTCCTAGATTATCATCAGGTGAGAGCAAGGAATGAACTCCCACAAAGTTAATAAATCAGAGTCTTGTTAGATAAAGATGAATTCAGTCATAAAATATGCCCTTACCACTGGTAGCTATGGCAACAGTCCTTTCCCAAGAATATGTATGTAAAGACTTTAACAACATTAAAGTCAATAAACCAATCTAAAAAAGGTCCTAAACCAATTCATTGAAATGGGGAAATATACAGGAATAGGAATATGTTCTATACAGCAAAACGTGAATTAAGGAATCAGGAGACAGGATTTTATGAAGAAAATATTAAAATGTCAAAAATCCCTGTTGGACCTGGCACTCTCTATAAGGTCATTCCCAAATGTTTTACCTTAACCCCTCCTGTTTTGATGAGCTTTTTGTATTGGTATTAGGACTCTGTGCACTGTAGCACTACTATCCAGTGCTACTTCATGTGTGCTCTCTCTTTTTGAACATGGTAAAATTGGCTTACACCCAGTTGGCACATTTAATTTACTTGTAAGTCCTTAGTACAATGGTACTACATGTACCCAGGACTTGTAAATTAAATCTGACTAGTGGGCCTGTAGCACTTATTGTGACACCCACATAAGTAGCAGTTTAAAACATATCTCACGCCTAACATTGCAGCCCATGTGTGTAGTTTTAAACTACCATTTCTACCTGGCAAAATAAACCTTCTGCCAGCGTAAAACTTCCTTTTCAATACTTAAAGTCACTCATAAGGTAGGTCCTAACAGCTCCTAGGGCAAGGCGTAGTGCATGGTTTTCAAAAAGTGGGACATATGTACTTACATTTTACATGTCCAGGCAGTGAAGAAACCCTAAAGTACTTTTTCCACTATAGAAAGGGCTACCTCTCCCATAAAATAACATTGGGCTACCTTATTACCTTTAACAACTGATAACCTTTGGTTGGCAGCAGTATGAATATTATGTTTGGTATCTGAGGAATTGTAATTTAAAACCCTCTTTAATGATAAAGTCAGATTTTAAGTCACAATTTTAAAAAGTCACTTTTAGAAAGTTGGCTTTTTCTGCCATAACCATTTGGTACCTCAACCTGTTCCTGGGTCTCATAGATAGCAGTTGGTCTTTGTGTATTCCCCCTAGAGAGCCACACAATAGAGGGTGTGAGTTTTGGCTGGATGGGCCATCCTGACTTGTTGAGGGGTGGCGCTCTCATCTGTCACACTTGAAGTTCAAAAACATTGCCTCAGCTCACACACAAAGTACTTCACAATAGCTTATTGTGCCTGCAGACAAGTTGGGCCCAGGCCAGGGACAGCCCAGGACAGGGAGGCATACATTTCCAGACACTTTTGTAGGGGGAAGACTCCAGAAATTTCTTTCACTTCAAAGTGGGCACCAGATATAAAAGGGGACCCTCAGACTCACTCTTCAGTACACTCCCCGACCTGTGAATACTATAAAAGAAGGACTGCTCTGATGCCAGAGGACTATCCTGCTGATTGAGGCCTTCCATGTGCCTAAGAAGGAAGACAGGGCCTGCACCTTTCATCTGAGGCTAAAGTAACCCCAAGGTTCATCTGACTGACCTGTTCTGAACTAGAGGGATACACCAAGTTCTAGAGGCCTCTACCCAATTGCCGCATCCAACTTGCTGTCAGATGGGCAGTTATATAGAGGCCTCTGGACCTGTCTAGGTCTGCAACTGGACCTTCCTGAGCCCTGCCAGCTCCTGCTGGGGTGTGCCCCCGAAGTCCTGGACCCTTGGCGAGGTATCATCTGAGCTCCTCCTGAAAGAAAAGAAAATGGGCTCTTTGTGACAGCAAATGGGCCAATTCACAGCAAGATCTTGCCATTTGCGCTGACCACCAACACAAAGCTGCAGGGAACCCGACTCTTCAATTTACTGAGACCACCAGCAACACAGGATGTGCGCCTAGAGCTAAAGCATCGATAGCCCGTGGTGACCACTAACATAAAGGTATAGCAACAACTATCCATGATGCGCAACAGAATCTTCATGCTACAGTGACGAACATCTGCAAAACCCAGACTGTCTCTGTCTGTCGTTGGTCGATTGAGGGAGGGTGATGGGGTAAGGGAGCGCTTGGGCACACTACTGAATGTAAGCTAATTGGGGCTGAGAGATATGAGGTTGTAGACACAGCAGCCGAGAGCTCAAAGCCCCACTATGGTTCTCTCCCGGAACGTGGCTGGCCTTCGAGGTAAAATGGATAGCTCTGGTTCAGTTTCTTTTATAATTTAGTTCAAAATTTGCATTTTTCAAGAGACATGGATCAGCAGGGATGTTCAGCGTCCTGGTTATGCCATCTATTGTAAGGCAGCAATAAGAGGGGACAAGGGATCGCCCTCTCAGGGATTGTCCACTTGGGTAGCTTCCTACCTGGGGTTTTCTGTTCCAGTTATGGAGACACATAACAGTGACATTTTGTGTCTTTTACTTTCATCTGCAAGTAACATTGGCTTATATTTGATCATTGTGTCCTCTAGGCCTATTGTCTCTGGTCGGGAATCCCCGGTTGTGAAGTGCCTGTCTGATTTTTTTAATCACAACTCCCCAGACGTAAGCTTGAATTGATCGGCGGGGACATCAACTGCCACTTTGAACCCATTAGCATACGGGTAGATGATGATTTAGTGACAACGGACAATAGTTTGTGGTGTATTCCAATGTCTGGTGCTCAAACAGTGAGTAAATGTACCCCACTGGTTTCACAGATGAATGTGCTGGTATTAAATCATTCCATCCGCATGTGTAATGGTCGAACTCCATCTGATCGGAAAAGGGTCCTACCCCTTTAATCGGCCAGGTAGGCTTTTATTGATTGATTACATTCTTATCAATGTTAGACTGTGGGCACATGTTATGGACTTGGACATAATAGATAGGCATGATAGTGACCACAGTGCTTCATCTCTCCACCTGAGGATTCCATGGTTCAGGAAGGAAGACAGAGGAACCACCAGGTTGGATGTCCATTATGTGTTGTCTTCTAACAGGCATAGGATTAAATGGAATGAAGTTGTTCAGTCCTCAAAACAATTTAATCATCTTTTTACTAGCATTGGCACAGCCCTGGAAAAGGTAGGTGAAATTCTTGCGACCAGCGTGCTTTCTACCCAGTGATCGTGCCTGGGACACGTGCACTTGAAGCTAATGGCAAGCTCAAAAATATGGCCCCTATTACGACCCTGGCGGACGGTGGTAAAATGGAGAAAAGTACTGGCAACAGGCTGGCAGTACTTTTCCCCATAATAAGACATTGGCAGTTTGGCTCACAGCAAACCGCAAATGTACTACTCTGTCCGCCATGGCGGTAATGACCGTCGAGCTGGGGACTTCAGTCTCCAGCCAGATGGCCATCATTAGCCCGCCCGCTGGATTATGACCCTGCCTACTGCCATGGTTTTCATGGCTTCCTTACCGCCACAGAAACCATGGCGGTTGCACTATCAGTGACAGGGAATTCCTTCGCTGTCACTGATAGAGGTCTTTCCCACCCCCTCCTCCTCTCCAGGTTTCCTACCACCCCCTCCCACTCCAGACCCACCATGACATACACGCACCTTCACTTACCATCGAACACATGCATATACACTCTCATACCCACATTCATCCACGTATGCATATATCCATTCACACACATCCACACACACTGACATACATACATGCACACACGCATGCACACAACACAACATACACGCACTCACACATCTGTACACGCACACACAGACAACACGCATCACACACCCGCATACACTCACGCACAGACATACACACACACACCCACACACAACACCCTCACCACCCTACTCTGTCGGAGCATCCGACTTACCTGATTTCAGGGGGTCCTCCGGCAGGAGACGGGACGGGGCACTGCTGCCAGCAGCAGCGTCTTCCAGCAGAACACCACCAGGCGGTATCATGTGTCATGATACGGTCTGTGGCGGTCTACTGGCATGGCGCTTCTGCTGGCAGCAGCACCACCTCACTGCCATCTGCCGCCATGGCCGCAGCCAGATTTCCACCATCCTTCTGGTGGAAATCCTGCTGCGGTCATAATTTGGCAGACGGCTGGTAGCGGCGGCGACGGTCTTTTGGCAGCCGTCGCCACAGCAGTAGGCGGTATATACCGTAAATGTTGTAATAAGGGCCTATGTTTTTTGATGAAAAACAAGGTGGCAGTGGCAAGAAAAATCCAGGCACGTAGTATGATAAACAATGCCGGCAGTCTAAAGTGGATCTCTGTAAGGCCATTAAATTAATAGATCCCCTGCAGGTATGAATGACTAGAAGCTATTATAAAATCACCCAATATGCTGCAAAGAGAGAGCGGGAGACCCAAAGGTGGGAATCCCTGCATGTAGCTGTGAGGAGCAAGGACTTCCACATGTGCTGGTGACTTTTTGCCTCAGGGAGGCAGGAGACCAGTGCTCCATTGAAAGTAATATTGCTGTGGAACAATGGCTGGTGCATTTTCATACCCTCTATGGCACTCCAGCTGCCACTGAAGGAACTTTAAAAGCCAATACATGGAGGGAGGAGGTCCCTTACAAAGTTGAGGACCCTGCTATGATTACAATCAAGGAGGTGCTAAATGCAATCTCCAAGGTGACTCCAGGTAAGGCTCTCAGTCTAGATAGAATTCCTGGGGATCTGTACAAGTTTACACCCGAAGTTTGGACACCCTATTTTGGAGTTTTTTTCAATGCCATATTGAAGGGGATGCCCATGCCAGCATCATGGGCTGGAGCTGAAATAATTCCCATACATAAAAATGGGTCTCCCCCCCCCCCAGCCAACAATAGACCAATCAACCTAATAGACTCTCAGCAAAAGCTGTTTGCGCACGTGATCTTAGGGAGACTCCAAGCCTGGCTTGAGGAAAACAATGTTCTTAGTCCCCTACAGACCGGATTTAGGCAAGGTACCTCTACCATAGACTCATTTTTTTGCCTTCAACTTATATATTGGAAAACTGCGGTACTGGAAGGTGCCAGTCTTTATGTAATATTTGTAGTCTTTCGGGCCGCATTTGACCTGATTTGAAGAGACATATTGTGGCAGGTCCTGCTAAATATAGGAGCCCCTACATACCTGTGTGAGATCTTGCAAAGACTCCACTAACTGAACCTTTTTTGCTCTGGAAGGAAGTTAGGCAGAATTGTATGTTGGCCCCTACCCTTTTTTCTTGATATCTAAATGGGCTGATTGATGATTTGAACAAAGTCTTGAATGATGCCCCAAGACTAGCTTAATTTAAGGTCTCTGTGTTAATGCCCACAGATGACACCTTGTAATTGTGAAGGTTCCCAATGGACTTGCAAAGAACTTCAGACTGTTTCGTAAATTTTTGTAGGGTAAGGAGGTTGGAAATCAATGTGGGTAAAACAAAGTATATGGTCTTCCACCCCTTCCCTTCCACCAGGTTAGGTCCTAAACTCAACAGGGTCCCATTAGAACGGGATAAGGTGTTTGATGATTTGAGAATTACATTATCAGAACAAATGGACTGGCTACCACACATAAATAAGCAAAAGCTAAGACTGGCTCAATTTACTGGAGGTCCATAGAGATTCTATAATGAACCCTCTGTAGTGAATCTTAGTTTGTTTTAATGGGATAACAGGAGTTAGCTTAGCCTTTGACTTGCAGACTCATGCCCCTGTCACCTAGTGACATTTAACCTTCTTAGCTTGCTCTGTCTTAGACCATTTATTTAATTAATTCTTCTAAGATGGCTGCCTTGTTTATAGTTAGGCCCTTTTGTTTAGAGTTATGTTATCAGTGTCACCGCGCTAAGGTATCAACTCATACAACAAAGACAAACAAACTGTAGGTGCCCACATTAGAAATTACCGTCCCTAGCATGCAGCGTTACCTATTGTTTTGGAACACCTACGTCAGGGGTCCAAGTAAATCTGTATAAAAACATCACACTTTAGACAGATAATCAGAGGGATTCAGACCAGACACCATCGCTGCTATCGATGCTGCACGTCGCCTTGACGCTGACCCGGATTCGTGTTCTTCTGAAGTCTGAGCTCGAGACCTCATTCAAGGTAACCATGGTTGAGGGTTTCCTTCCAGGGACTTGGCATTGGCAGATTAGGTTTAACATACCCAGCTCACCTCTAGGTAGAAGGTTAGGCCTATTATGACAGGGTACACAGACATATAATACACTTTGGGGGTTATTCTAACTTTGGAGGAGGTGTTAATCCGTCCCAAAAGTGACGGAAAAGTGACGGATTTACCACCAGCCGTATTACGAGTCCATTATATCCTATGGAACTCGTAATACTGCTAGTGGTATATCCGTCACTTTACCGTCACTTTTGGGATGGATTAACACTCCTCCAAAGTTAGAATAACCCCCTTTATGTCTTTCTATGCTAATACAAGATGGTGAGGGTCCTCATAGTCATGACCCTCGTCTTTGCAATTCTATCTCTTGTACTGTTCATTATCTTAATCATTGCAGCCAATACAATTTACCGCATTCAATTCAATAGTTTATTCGGCCTAAATTTAGGCCATTTAAAAAATTTAAAATAACCATACATACAAAAAGGTAGAAATCATAAACCATCACATAAAAAGGGAGCATTAACAGTTAGCACACTATTTATCCAAACAGGCCAGAGGTTAAGTAAGAATTCCACAGTTTATTCTTCCCAGATAAAAAAAAGTGCCATTTACCAAAACGGTTACAAGGAGAAACAAATGGTGTGTCAGAACCTCTCAAAGTGTGCTTAGGGAAAACTGTTCTAGAGCAAGTTATACTTAAAAAAAAAAAAATGGTTCGTAGTGGTTCCTAGAAGATTTCATAGGTGATTAAAGACATTTAAAATGGTACCTAAATCTTACAATTTGCAAAGTGCTATGTGCTAAGATAATAAAAATCAATTTAGAATAGAAAGTTGTATACCAAATATTTTCTAATAATACATATAAAATTGTTCTAAAACAGATTTATGCATAAAAGTAGATCATAAAACTACATGGAATAGTTCATATTAACAAAAGTTAAAAGCCAAACAGTAAAAAAAAGGGTGCCCTAGGTTGACCTCTTCTTTTGAGTGAATTGGTCAAATAAGTTGGGTCTTGGGGTTTTACAAAATAATATATACTAGAAAACTGTGAATCGCTTTGGTTGGGGCAACCCATTGAAAAGCATACACGGGGACACAATCTAAAATCCTCAATAGATCAGCTCTAATAATTATATTTAAAATCTCTTACTATTGTAACAGTCCAAATCCGCTAACTACTAAACCGTTCTTCAGCGGGTGGATTGAGATCTGACATAATCCTACTACGGATTGTCCATGCTGCTGACAAATATTTAGAAACAGAGCTTACTATCAGCATGGAAGTATCATATTTACATAATCTGTAAACACTGGTTCGGTTTTGTAGTACCAGTGTTTTGCACAGAGGAATAATCCACTTTCCTCTACGGCGTTTATACAGGGGACAGAAAAATAGGACATGCTCAGGGGTTTCCTTGCATAGATGACAGATTGTACATTTGTCAGACATAGGACTATTAGACGACCAACGAGCTGTGAAGCTGTTGACCGCCAATGTTCCGTATCTGAACTGGAGAAGTAAAGTGCGATCACGGGCTGGTATAGGGAGATCCAGGAAACTTTCAGGCAAAGGTTCGTGCTTGACCAGCAGAAACTCTGCTGTCAGCTGACCTGACCCATTTGAGCCTTGAAATTCCTCATAGATTTTCTCCCAATATCGATCTTTGATCAGCAGTCTAGCGTTAGCAGGAATCATCTCAGGATTCTCCCAATAATGGGATAAACCCAATTTGACCCAAGCTGCTTTCATCTCCATTAACCAGCGAACTTTTTCCCATCCATTGCAAGGTGATATTAAATCTTTGACTGCTGTCCTAAAGGGTTCGAGTTCTTCCGTTTTCCATAATCGAACCCAGTATAGAAGTGGCCTTAGGTATGCTGTGTCTTTGATGCTGTTTAAACCCAAGTCTAGCCTTAGGGGGAGCATCGGCGTGCCCTTCCCTAGTCTAGATATGTGCCTAAGGAAATTGTTTTCTTTGGTTTGAAGGGTGCCCAGATGCCTATGTGAACCCCAGAGTTCCGCTCCATATAGGGCAGCGGCACGGATTTGGACTTTGTAAATTTCTGAGATAAGAGTCAGAGGGGGGCTTGCTGCAGTACTAGCCTTCCGTTCTAGCACTCCACATCTTTGGCTGATGGTAAGTGCACCTTTCCTGATAGCTGCATCCCAGCTACCCTTATCAGATAATCTAATGCCCAGGTAGTCATATTCCTTTACCCTCTCCAAGCGGACTGAATCCATCTTTATATTTGCTCTAAGCTTCTTGTTCGGGGCACTGTATATCATGAGTTTGGTTTTCTTAACGTTGATATCTAACCCGTAATCTCTGCAAAATGCACAGAACTGGTTGACCAAATTTTGGATTCCCATGGATGATTTGGCCAACAGGATGGTATCATCCGCATAGAGTAAGCATGGCACTTTAATCCCGGCCAACTTTGGGGAGTCATTAGTGCAATTTACTAAATAATTAATACAATTATTTATGTATAAAAGAAAAAGGGTAGGAGCCAGGACACAGCCCTGTCTGACTCCTCTCTCAATAGCCACTGGACCTGTTAAGTCACCATCCTTACCGCTCCTAATTTGTGCGTAGGTGTTCTCGTGTAATCGGGCGATAAGTTTCAGAAGACCATGTGGGATGCCCATATTGGCTAGTGTCAGCCATAGCTGGTTTCTGGGGACCAGATCAAATGCTGCTCTAAGATCAATAAAAACTACAAAAAGGTTACCCCCTCCTACTTCCACAGTTTTCCATTTGATTGTTAGAAATCTTAAAACTTGATCTATGGTGCTGACAGCTGGCCTAAACCCTGCTTGCAGGTCGGAAATAACGTTAGATTCCAGAATCCAATCTTCTAGACGGGACAAGATTTGTTTTGCAAAAAGTTTTTGGGAAATTATCAAGTAAGGAGATTGGACGGTAATTGGCAGGGTCAGAGGGGCTGCCTTTCTTAAAGATGGGGACTATCTCCGCTCCCATCCAGGAGCTCTGGACAGGTGCTCCTGCAGCTACTGAATTGGAAATCAGATGCAGGTATGGGGTCCATATACCTGGGTTTGTCTTGTACAGATCGCCTGGAATTTTGTCAAGGCCAGGGGCCTTTCCCCACTTCAGTGAAACAATTGCAGCCTTGGTTTCTGCCAGGGTAAATTCAATTGGGGGGTCTCAAAGGTCATAATATGATTCAGTTCCATGGTAGTAGCACCTGGAGTCCCAGAATATAATCGGGAAAAGTGATCTGTCCACTCTACGGGGAGTATTGAAGCACCAGGCAAGCGGTTAGATCCTTCACTGGCATCAGCCACCAGTTTCCAAAATTTCGAAGTGTCATTTGTTTTAGCAGATTCCAGGAGGGAGACCCATCTAAGTTCATCCTATCTCCTACGGGCTCTGCTTAGTTCCTGTTTGTAGTCTTTCCTGGCTTTCCTTATGTGGTCTGACTGTCCCCCTCTTAAAGCTCTCAATAGTTTGTGCTGTGCTTCCCTGCATGCAACATTGAACCACCTTGCGTTGCACTTCTTTTTGACTTTTTTAGCAGCCTCTTTAGTAAAAAGATGTTTGAGAGAATTAAATAGTTGTGTGTGGGCTACTATGAGCCCTTCACTATCTTCTAAAAGCTGGGGCATGCATTCCATATGATCGGCCAGCTGTCTGTACACAGATGCCATTAGGGCTGTATCAGTACTCATAGATTCCCATTTGACGTTTCGTCTGTTATTGGTCAGTGCGAGCTGTTGCTCATAAATCTTAGGGCAAGGGGCTTCAAGTAGGGGTAATAAACTCCTGAGAGATAAAATCAATGGCTCGTGGTCACTTTCCTCATGTTCTACAATATTCCTGTCTACCATATGACCCCACAGCCGGATGTCAAGCAAAATATAGTCTATCTGGCTCTTCTGTGTTCCACGCCTAAATGTAGGGTGGAGATCAGGGTCCGAGCGGGAACGACCATTGCAGGCCCGAAGGCCATGGGCCAGTGTAATATCCACAACCTGATGTGTTAGTCTATTCGTTTTAGGTCTTTGGCTTGACACCAGTTGAGGAATACCCCAATAGGCGTCCTCATCTTTATATAGTTCCTGAGCCAACAAGTAGGGTTCAAAAGTGACATTAAAATCCCCTGCGATAAGAATAAAATGGGAAGATGATTTACAAGAGAGGAGGCTATCCAGAGTAGTCAGTGTGTCCGACTCATATTTGCTACCCAAGCTCCTGTTATAAATGTTAATTATTAGAAGTGGTTTCTCACTAAAGGTTGATAATGATAAGCCCATCAAATCGGGACAGCCCAAGTCAATTGTTTAAATCCGGGATTTAAGGGAGCAACTAAGCCATATAAGCAGCCCACCTGAGGGTCTCCCTGAGTTAACCTTTCTTGCTGGGACCCAGTAACTTTTATAACCAATTCTATATTTGGGCTCCAGTGCCCATGTTTCTTGGAAAAGACAAATTTTATGTTCATCTATGAATTTGCCCCATTCAGGAATACTCATTTTGTTCTCCAGCCCAGCAATGTTCCAGCTAAAAACGGTGTCTGGACCATCGCATTGTATTAAATAAAAACTATTGAAACATTACTGCATCTTCGTTATTGCCTGTGTTTGGTTGAGACATAACATATCTGTGAGAAAGGGGTAATCTCCGCTTAACCACGACACTCCCTGAGATGTCATACTTCTGAGTCCATGCGTAAAGGCTGCCACAAACCATCTTTAACTGTTTGGGTTGTTGTTGGGGTACTGCTAGTGAGCCGGAAGGGTTGGGACTACAGTTGCAACTTGTTGTAGGATAGGCATAGTCACCTACAAACATAAGTACTGTCATCCTTAAACCAGCAGTCTTGCCCAGAGCAAGAGTCCAACCTACGACACCTCTTTTAAGCCAGTAAGTCCAGTCTGTGAGCTCTATAGGTCACAGGCTTTGGGGGCAGTACTATATGGGGCAGCGTTGTTGGAACACAAGAGGGTCTGTGATATTTTAAAAGCAGAGAATGCATTTTTGAGATATCTATTAACCCTTCCTTCCAGTATCCCGTTTTTGCCCCTATGGTTTGATTTGGGGGCCCGGCCCGCAGATGAGGAAATAGGATTGAGGCTGCTCCTTTCTAAAGATGAATATTGGCACCCCCTAAATTAGTCTCACACCAAGAAGGGTTGAAGGAGATTATGGGTTTGCCAGGAACTCGAAAACTCCCATGGTTTCAACACATTCAGGATACCGCAAGACATATAGGAAGGGATAGCCTGTGGAGGAACCCTGAGCTGGCTTTTCCTGAAACAACCAAGACTGACCTGACCAGGTCTTACAGGGATTCTAAATTGTTCTTACATTTAGCTAACCCTGTGGATGGTACGATGACTCCACATTTTTAGATTTTAAATTTTTTTTATGGGTTTGAATCCTTTTTAGATGAGGTGCACCCAGTGTTAGCTAGAAAACTGTCTCTGCAGTTCACACATGGGGCTTTGCCTTTTAGTACGCTGACCTGCAAGTGGGGGGCAGGGTTTGCTACATTGGGCGCCATATGCCCAGCTTGTGGCTAATCACAGGAAACAGTGGCACATTTCTTATTTTTTTGCAAATCCTATAAAAGCCCCTGGTCAAAATGGCTTGCCCCCCTCTATAGGCAACTAGGTACTGTTCACTTTTTTAGAGGCTTTAAGAATTTTGAAAATAATGCACAACAGCAAACTGTTCTTCCAGTGAACAGATGTTTGTTAATGGCCTTGTGCATCCGTAAGAAATATATGTAGCGTGTCCAGGTGTGAAAGGGGGGATAATTCATTTTATTCTATTTATTTACTTTTAATATTTTATCATGTTTTTAAACTTGTGCAATTGATTGTATTTTATGATCTTAAGGATTTGTTTATTGTGATGGAAGATGTTACACTTTCAGTGATGTACTTTTTTGGCTTTGAGCTGCAATAAAGTTGATGATGATGATGATCATTATTTTATATTTTCATAGTGGAAACCTGCATTGAAAACATTGTATAATTTGGTTTATCAAACGTACCTGAGATTCAGGAAAACATGAACAGTGGATACATTGTCTTGAGAGATTCTATAATGCAGTTTTATCTCTCCTCCCACCTGATTGTATGATGTAATATTGGCCACAACAATATTGGTTTACAAAAATATCACTAAAAGATTAATCAGAAAATCCTACACCTAGTCAAGAAAAACACAAATTTCAACTAAAAAAAGATTGCCCTACATATATTTAAAATACCTAATATATAACAAATTAGGGGCCAGATGTATCATCACAGCCCTTTGCGATTCGGAAATAGCGATTTTTAAGAAATCGCCATTTCCGACTCGCAAAGTGACATGTATCACATTTGCGATTCGGTAATAGCGATTTCTTAAAAATTGCAAATGCTATTACTGAATCGCAAATTGCGATACCGGCCCCATCCGCAGCTATGGGCCTGTTGGCCCATATCTGCGAATTTTTTTGCATTTCCAAAATTGCCATTTCTGAACCAGAAATCGCAATTTTGGAAATGCAAAACTTCAAGGTGCTGGGGGAATAAGGCCCCCTCTGCTGCACCCCCAAAAAAAATTGGGGGACATGTAAGATGCACACATGCCAAAGGGGCATGTGTGCTTTACATGTACAATTTAAAAATGCATTTAAATACAATTTAAAAATTGCGATTCTCTAAATGGGGTCGCAATTTTAAGGAATCGCTATTTTAGCGATTCCTTAAAATTGCACTGCGAATGCCTTTCTTACATTCAGAAAGGTGATTTTGCATTAGCAAACGGACGAAGTTTGCAATTCACACTGTTTGCGAATGCAAAATTCTTTGATACATCTGGCCCTATAACTCTATTTAAATTCTATTAAACTATCAACAGCATAATATACATTGAAATCAATGTAATAATATAAAAACAAAAAATTATAAAATATTTCGAACTAGCATTAAATCAATAAAATATAACATTAAACCACCATTTAAAAAACTAAAACAACCAAGACAACAGCTTTAAAAATAATGATGTATTAAAACATACCATTAACTTAAATAAACTTACATAAATATAACTTCAAAAATAAATATATATAATATCAGCATATAAACTAGGGGTGACTGGAATTCACGGATTTTCCCTCCGTGGAATTCTGCATTAGTGAGTTACATGAAAACACTGCAAGATTCTGCGAACTTCTGCAAATGTAGTACGGAAATCCACAAGTTGCACTGCTCACACTGATTTTTCATGCCGGGAGCTTGTTCTGTGCTGAACAACAGCATGAAGGGCACCACGCGGTGAACCAGAGGGTACTGCTTCTCATGTAGATTTTCCACTTGAGCAGCAGCTTTCTCACTGTGAAGAGTCACAATAGCCCACAACCGTTGGTGGTGAGAAAATCTCACCGGGTGCCCTCATAGCCTCTGAAAATCGAGCTAGGGGATGGCAATACTCACTTGCTCTTCCTAACTTACCATTGCTGAGCTGCCTGCAAGAAACAAATCCATGACACGGTGGTTGTAAGAATTTGACTGGAACTCAGCAAGTGGTCAATATTCTGCCAACTCCACCGACGATATACGAGGAAACAGACAGCTCTAGCAGGATAAAAAGAGAAATAAATTGTACCAAAATAACTAACTATGGGGGTCATTCTGACCTCGGCGGTAAAAGGCCCTTACCGCCGGTCAGAAGTCCGCCATTCTACCGCCGCGGCCGCGGTAGACCGCCACGGTCATTCTGACCACCAACTGTGAAACCACCAAAAATCCGACATCCAAGGAAGGCCGCCACATCAGCGGGCCGCGGAAAACTGGAGATGACCAAACCTCCACCGTCACGCCAACACAAACACGCCCATGCCATTCTGACCCACGAATCCACGCGGCGGTCTTTCAACCGCGGTATTCCATTGGCGGTACACACCGCCGCGGTCAAAATACACACCCAGCTCCAAAACACTGCCACATTGGACATTTTGAAATACTCACACCTGAGACACATACAAACAACGCTCCCACACATCCAATCAACTATAAAACACACACCCACATCACCCACAAACCCCCACTAGTTGGAAATCGGAGCGAAGGCGAGAGCGAGAGAGATAGAGATAGTGAGCACAGCAATAGAAAACCCCAACACACACAGGAACACAACTTCATCACCCACACCACATCTACGCACACATCACCACATATCACCATGCACATCACCACAAACACCACCCCACACCTCATCCCCACCACCCCATGGCACCCCAAAGACACCCAAGGTTTTCGGACCAAGAACTCCGGGTCATGGTGGAGGAAATCATGAGGGTTGAGCCCCAGCTCTTCGGCACACAGGTGCAGCACACCACCATAGCAAGGAAGGCTGAGCTATGGCAAAGGATCGTAGACAGGGTCAACGCTGTGGGACAGCATCCCAGAAATCGGGAAGATATCAGAAAGCGATGGAACGACCTACGGGGGAAGGTGCGCTCGATGATCTCCAGGCACAACATCGCTGTGCAGAAGACTGGCGGCGGACCCCCACCCACCCCACCCCAATTCACAGCATGGGAGCAAGAGGTGGTAAACATCCTGCATCCTGATGGCCTCGCTGGAGTACACGGAGGAATGGACTCTGGTAAGTCGAATCTCAACTACTTCACCCCCCCAACCACCAGCATGCCAACCCCCCCCCACCCCCAATATCACCCCCCAGCACATAACCTCCCTGCCAATGTCTCACCAGCACAACCCACCCTAAACAACACCAACCCCTGAATGCCAACACAAACCATAGACAGCCACCACCAAAGCATGACCATTGCACATACCCATACACCCCCCCCAAACCCTCACAACACCTCCCACAAGGGAATGCCAGCACTGGGGGACAAGGGCACTCAAAATGCACGCCATGGCACACACAGAAACAATAACCATACTCCTTCACCCCTGCAGGGCCCGAATGCCAACACACCGCCACGGAGGGTCCAGAGATGTCCATCCCACCCCCAGAACAGGCCCCCAGCGAGGACAGCAGCTCTGTCGACCTAGAACCTGACGACCAGCCCGGACCATCGGGGACCTCTGGACAGTCGGTTCCCCACACACAGACACAGGCCACAGCAGACCCAAACCCCTCTGGGAACACCAGCACAGCTCCCACCCATCGGGCCCATGCCTCTGTCTCGCGGACGCGTCAATCAGCGGTGTGTCCGCCACTACAGGGCACCCAGGCTGACCCAACACCCCAACAACAACAGGGACCTGGGGGCAGTGGTAGTGGGCACACCGTCCAGGGGACAGAGGCCCGGGGAAACAGGGCAACTGGGAGGGCTGCTGTGCGACAGGGGGGGGAGGACAGGCCCAGGGAACCGACTCTCCAAGAGGCCCTCACCACCATCATGGGAGCATACCATCACTCCCAGGAGACGATGGCGACGGTACTGGCCAGGTTCACCGAGATCCAGGCACAGCAGGAGGAACGGTACATGGGGTTCAGCAATGAACTCCGGGACATCGCTACCGCTATGGGGACCATAGTCCAGGTGCTCAACCGGATAGAAACCACATTGCGGGACCATGTGGCACCGCAAAGGGCCCCTGTCACTAGCCAGGAACAGCCTACCACCTCCGCCGGCGCTAGTGGTCAGGAGGCCCCCACAGAACGACGGGCCACCAGAACCCCACCTCCTGCTGAAGAACAACCACCCCGCAAGAGGAACCTGAGATCTCAAAGGAAGACAGAGTAGGATGCCAAGACCCCCGCCAGGTTAATATCCCCCCGGATGTCATTCCACTGTCCCACAGTGTCACCCTGTCCAACCTTGAACTGCCCCTGCTCCATCCTTCCACAGCCATATGAACAATGCACCTGTGCGACCGAGAACTGGACTCTGCCATGGACATAACTCCACCCCCACCCATCACCGTTTTAATATCATGTACCAATATATAGCACTAAAAATAAATCACTCATTGCACATAAATCATTCTGGAGTCAGCCTGTATTAATTACAAATGTATAACACATTACTTATCAATAATGTTCTGTTATTTATGTGTGGACAACATACCGATGTCAATAAGCATTAGTCCATGGGCTAACCAAGCAGAAGTCACGCAGTGGGTCATACAGCACTGAAAAGGGAAGGGAAAAGTAAACTTCAGTTTAAAAGAACTGGGGGGAAATATACAAAGTAAAGATGCAGGGGGCATTCAGTAAATGTCAAATGGCGTGGGTGATTCCTACCTGTGTGCTACTGAAAATACTGTTGGATAACTCTGTCCCTGTTGTCTGGGTCGTCCTCTTCGTCTTCCTCCTCTTCACTCTCCGCAGGCTCCACAGCTGCTTCAACCCCACCATCTGGACCATCCTCCTGCAGGAAGGGCACCTGACGTCGCAATGCCAGATTGTGAAGCATACAGCAGGCCACGATGATCTGGCACACCTTCTTTGGTGAGTACATCAGGGATCCCCCTGTCATATGTAGGCACCTAAACCTGGCCTTCAGGAGGCCAAAGGTTCTTTCAATGATCCTCCTAGTTCGCCCATGGGCCTCATTGTACCGTTCCTCTGCCCTGGTCCGGGGATTCCTCACTGGGGTCAATAGCCAAGGCAGGTTGGGGTAACCAGAGTCACCAATTAGCACACGTTGTCTCTGTAGCTGTTCCATCACATAAGGGATGCTGCTATTTCGCATCACATACGCGTCATGCACTGACCCAGGGAACATGGCATTCACATGGGAGATGTACTGGTCAGCCAAACAGACCACCTGAACGTTCATCGAATGGTAACTTTTCCTGTTTCTGTACACCTGCTCATCGTCTTTTGGGGGTACTAAAGCCACATGGGTCCCATCAATGGCACCAATTATGTTGGGGATATGTCCAAGGGCATAAAAATCACCCTTCACAGTGGCCAAATCTACCTCCTCAGGGAATACAATGTAGCGCCGCATGTGTTTCGTCAGGGCAGACAACACTCTAGACAAGATTTTTGAAAAAATAGGCTGAGACATTCCAGATGACATGGCCACTGTTGTCTGGAATGAGCCACTTGCCAGAAAATGGAGGACTGACAGAACCTGCACTAGAGGGGGAATTCCTGTGGGTTGGCGGATGGGGGATATCAGGGCTGGCTCCAGCTGGGCACACAGTTCATGTATAGTGGCTCGGTCAAGTCGGTATCGTAGTATGATGTGGCGTTCTTCCATTGTCGACAGGTCCACCAGCGGTCGGTACACGCGAGGATTCATCCTTCTCCTCGCAAGTCCCAGCAGACGGTGCCTAGGAAGGACAACATGGAGCACAGAGTCAAGCAAGTCACAGGTACGTTCACCACTGCATGCATAGCACACGATTATCTATGTATTGAAAGGCGTGTATGTGTGGCAATGCAAGGCCTAGGCCTGTGTGACGCAGTACAAATAATGCCATGTGTGCCCTTGAAATGGCGGCTGCCTGACCTGTGAAGTGGGACAATGGGATGTGAGGTCAATGCGCTGGCGTGGCACACCGTGGCGGTAGGCGGTCGAAGACCGCTATACGAAGCCGCATTGGCTAACATTGAAGCCTATGGGTTTCAGGAGCCAATAATGAGGTGCGCCGGCGGTCGCGGTACGCACCGCCGCGGGCGTGACCGCCATTTTCTATCTGCTTAATCACTCGAGACCTGATCTTCCACAGGAGAGGACCTATACTGCAAGTGCTGCTGTGACCTCGGTCTGGAAGTGACAATGGCTGCTGCGACTGGGGAAAGGGCCTCCGCCTTCAGTTCCGAAGAGTTGGAGAAGCTCGTGGACGGGGTCCTCCCCCAGTATGCGTTACTCTACGGTCCTCCAGACCAACAGGTAAGTACACTGGGTGCACATTGAATGGGCTATGCCTGTGTGAAGTGGGGTGGATGCTAAGTTGGTGGGGTGGGGGGCGAATGAGGAGTGCAACGCACAACAGATGAGAGCATGTGCCATATGGCAAGGTTGGGGAGGGGGGCCAATCGCATCTAACATGCAGGAATATAATGATTTCTCCTTCCCACCCTGTACATGTCAAATAGGTCAGCGCCCATCAGAAAGTGGACATATGGCGTGCCATCGCCAAGGAAGTCCGGGCCCTGGGGGTCCACATCAGACGGGGCACCCACTGCCGCAAGAGGTGGGAGGACATCCGCCGCGGGACCAGGAAGACCGCCGAGTCACTGCTGGGGATGGCCTCCCAACCTAGGAGGGGTGCCAGTCGTACCCTGACCCCCCTGATGTCCCGGATCCTGGCGGTGGCCTACCCTGATTTGGATGGGCGCTTGAGGACATCACAGCAGACACAAGGGGGTGAGTATCAGCACATTCTGCTATCTCTCTGCGCAGTGGAGGCGTCTGGGTGGGGGAGGAGGGTTGGGGGTGACATTAGGCCAGGGCGCTTTCTGTAGTGTAGTCCTCTCCTTTAGGCAAGGCCCTGTGCTCCCGGCCCCCACCTCTGTAGGGTGACAAGTACAGCTATCGATGGTCCAGCATCACACATGTGTGCCTTTGTCGTCTCTAGACCTGTTGTCCTAGTCAGAAGTACTGAGTTGTGTACCCCGAATGCGCGGCTTAGTGCATGAGGCTCCTGTGTCTGTCCTCTCCGCCAACGGTGTTGACATTGCATGCACTCAACCTGGTCTTCGTTTTTCTCCCCCCACCCTTCTTCTTCGTCTTCTTGTGCATCTGTGCATTAGCATCATCAGGCGGAGGAGAATTGGCATCGGAGCACGAGGGAGCTGCAAGTCACAAGGCCCCGGTGGGACCAGGAACAGACACCGAGGGCACCAGTGATCCGGAGGGCGAGGGGAGCACCACAACGGGGACCGGTGGTGACACCAGCAACAGCGACACGTCCTCGGATGGGAGCTCCCTAGCAGTGGCGGCAACATCCGGGCCCCCCGCCTCTACAGGTACAGCCGCCACCCAGCGCACCAGCCCCGCCCTCCCAGCAGCCCCTCAGCCTACGCTCCGTGCCCGCTCGCCCAGGAAGGCGGGCGTCTCCTTCGCCCCAGGCACCTCAGCCCCTGCCCCTGTTACCCCTGCTGCCCTCAGTGAGGAGGTCATTGACCTCCTGCGGACCATCATTGTTGGGCAGACTACCCTTTTGAATGCCATCCAGGGGGTAGAAAGGGAGGTGCATCGGAGCAATGCCTACCTGGAGGGCATTCATTCGGGTCAGGCTGCCCATCAACGATCGTTCAATGCTCTGGCCTCAGCACTGACGGCAGCCATTGTCCCTGTCTCCAGCCTCCCTCTTCTGACTGCCTCCAGCCTGTCTCTGTCTCCTGTTCCTCAGCCTATCCCATCCACACCATCAGACCAGCCTGCACACACCTCAACACCCAAGGGCAGCTCATCCAGACACAAGCACCACAGAACCCACAAGCATTCACGCAAGCAACACCCAGATGCAGACATTCCAACAGTCACTCCCACCTCTGTGTCCCCCTCCTCCTCGTCTCCCTCCTCCATCCCTGTGATGTCTACACTCACACCTGCATGCACACCACCATCAGCCAGTGCTTCCATCACCAGCACACCCTCCAGTCCAGTCCGCACACGTGCAGTCACCACCCCCACTACCATTTACACGTCCCCTGTGTCCTCTCCCACTGTGTCTGTCACCCCCTCTTCCAAGACACACAAACGCAGGCAGACACCCACCCAACAGCCATCCACCTCACGACAGCCTCCAGCACATGCACCTGCACCCAAAGACAGCACACCTGACTCTCCTACAACCACATCCTCTTCCTCCATTTCCATCTCCACTTCTCCTACCTTTTACCTTGGTCCTAAGAAAGTTTTCCTTGCTAATCTTGACCTCTTTCGCTCCACTGACCCACCCCCACCATCTGCAAAGAGTCCCAAGAGCACCTCAGCCACCACCAGCCCAGCTTCGAGTGTCACTGTGGTGCATGGGTTCTGGAGCCCACCCTTTGCCAGCAGTGACACTTCAATCAGCAGCAAGGGGACAGCCAGCCCCCCACCAGCCAAGAAGACCAGGAAGCTAAAGGGCCGCCGTGAGAGGACTGACACGGCTGCCCCCAAGGAGCCAAGTTCACCCACTTCACCAGCCACAACGTCTAGGGGAGGCAAGGGCCCGATAGCCCCATCTAAGGAGCGAAAGGGCAGCAGGGCGGAAAAGTCAGCCAGCAGGAGCGCGGAGCAGGAGGGGCCCACAAGCCCCATCCCGGGTGTTAGGAAGGACACCAAAGGGCCCAGGACTCCGTCACCGAAGGGTCCAGCAACAGCACGGTCGGAGGGCGACTGAGCAGGGAGTCCAGGCCAGGTCTGGCTCCCTTGACCTACTGGACGAGCACCGCTGAAGAGGGCCCCGCCGTGCAGAAGAGCACTGCTGAACAGGGCCCGCCATGCAGAGGAGCACCGCTGAAGAGGGCCCCGCCGTGCAGAAGAGCACCGCTGAAGAGGGCCCCGCCGTGCAGAAGAGCACCGCTGAAGAGGGCCCCGCCGTGCAGAAGAGCACCGCTCAAGAGGGCCCCGCCGTGCAGAAGAGCACCGCTGAAGAGGGCCCCGCCGTGCAGAAGAGCACCGCTGAAGAGGGCCCCGCCGTGCAGAAGAGCACCGCTGAAGAGGGCCCCGCCGTGCAGAAGAGCACCGCTGAACAGGGCCCCGCCGTGCAGAAGAGCACCGCTGGACAGGGCCCCGCCGTGCAGAAGAGCACCGCTGAAGAGGGCCCCGCCGTGCAGAAGAGCACTGCTGAACAGGGCCCCGCCGTGCAGAAGAGCACCGCTGAACAGGGCCCCGCCGTGCAAAAGAGCACCGCTGAAGAGGGCCCCGCCGTGCAGAAGAGCACCACTGAAGAGGGCCCGCCGTGCAGAAGAGCACCGCTGAAGAGGGCCCCGCCGTGCAGAAGAGCACCGCTGAAGAGGGCCCCGCCATCTCAAGCACCGCTCCGCTGGGCCCCGCCGTCTCAAGCACCGCTCCGCTGGGCCCTTCATCTCAAGCACCGCTCCGCTGGGCACCGCCGTCTCAAGCACCGCTCCGCTGGGCCCTTCCTGTCAAGCACCGCTCCGCTGGGCCCTTCATCTCAAGCACCGCTCCGCTGGGCCCTTCCTGTCAAGCACCGCTCCGCTGGGCACCGCCGTCTCAAGCACCGCTCCGCTGGGCCCTTCATCCCAAGCACCGCTCCGCTGGGCCCTTCATCCCAAGCACCGCTCCGCTGGGCACCGCCATCTCAAGCACCGCTCCGCTGGGCACCGCCGTCTCAAGCACCGCTCCGCTGGGCCCTTCATCCCAAGCACCGCTCCGCTGGGCCCTTCATCCCAAGCACCGCTCCGCTGGGCACCGCCATCTCAAGCACCGCTCCGCTGGGCCCCGCCGTCTCAAGCACCGCTCCGCTGGGCCCGTCCTGTCAAGCACTGTTAACGGTTCACTGTGCCCATCATGCCTCCTCCTTGACCAGTGGAGACTGTAATCCACCTGATGGACTGTGGCTTTGCACTCCCCAGGATGGCCGAGTGGCCAAGCCACCCACTGTAGAGACTTGAGAGACTGTGGCTTTGCACTCCCCAGGATGGCCGAGTGGGCAACCCACCCACTGTAGAGACTTGAGAGACTGTGGCTTTGCACTCCCCAGGATGGCACAGTGGGCAACCCACCCACTGTAGAGACTTGAGAGACTGTTGCTTTGCACTCCCCAGGATGGCCGAGTGGGCATGGTGGCCCCTTCGTGGATCTGGCGTCGTGGAATCATGTGGCTGTGGTGCCCCCCCTCTTCCCTTCCCCCTGAGGTGCCTGTAGTTTTTTCATCAGATGCCCCTGCAGTGTTCTCTCCAAAGGACTCGGGTCTCCTGTGTGGGCTTTGCCCTTGTGTTGCTACACTTTGGCCCACGGACACTTTGAATCTCGTTAGATGTGCAGGACTTATTGCCTCGGTTTTTCGTATGCACTGGATATTGAATTTGGATTTTTGATTTGTTATTGCTATTTGACCGTGACTTATCAGTGGTTTTTATTTCCCATAAATTTCGAGTCACTATTTAATTATGTCCTTGTTTTCTTTACGGGGGTTTGGGTGGTTTCACTGTGACTTGTTGCTCTGAATTGGTGTGTACATGGTTTGGGGGGGTGGGTGTATCGCGTATGTGTGTGCCCGTAACCTTTCGTCCTCCCCCCTCCCCTGTGTCATAGGTGCAGTACTCACCGTTGTCGTCTGCGCCGGCATTCGTACTCGTGGTAGATGAGCAGGTAGACGAGAGCAGGTAGGATGTTTAATTTGTGTTCCATGCTGTCCTCCTTCCTCGTGGAGTGCGTAGAGGTGCGCGTTTTCCTCTTTCGTAGTCTGTTTCCGCCGTGTTTTTATCGGCGGTGCTCCCGCCCCGGAAAAGGTGGCGGATTGGCCGGTCATGATAGTGTGGGCGGTACATTGTCTGCCGCCTGTCTGTTGGCGGTGACCGCCGCGCTGTTTGCCGGTCCCGCCGTGGCGGTCGGAGTGTTAATGTGGCGGGCTGTGTTGGCGGTTCCCGCCAGGGTCAGAATTCCATTTTATGGACCGCCGGCTTGTTGGCGGGTTGGCCGCCGCTTTATCACCGACCGCCAGGGTTAGAATCACCCCCTATGTGTTATTGGCAAGGACAATGACATTATTTTACTTGAACACTTTTACATACAACAATTTTTTTTATATTGACCAGGATGTCCTGTTAAGCACAGTGAGACAATGCACATTCGTAGAACAAAGTTTTTTTTTGCTTTATCCTGAGCTTAAAGAGAAAAAGAGTCGAAAAAGTACATAAAGATTTTTGTGCAAATATAGACAATTATTCAATAATAGTGCACAATCCTTACTAAATGCACTATTTTAGAAAGGTGACGGTAATGCCCATTATTCAGGTTTCAGTACCGTCATCAAGTAGACCGCCTAAAGTGAAAAGTGACCATCTCAAAAAGTTATATATGGAATGTCTCTGATTAATTAGAGCAGTGGTCCTCAAATGAATTGTAGACTTTTTTGGAACTCTTGTAAGGGGGATCCAGAGATTTGTAGTCAAAGCATTTCAGCCTGTGGTTTTAGACCTCATCAGGACTGGGCAATTGCTATTACACAAACATAAACTGAAACAATACATTTTAATGTGGCCAGCCTGTTGAAAAATTATTTAAAACCCATAATTTGCCCCTAAAACAAACCTATATCACACCTCTGGGGTCAGGGTACCTTCACCCTTACCCCTTATGCCAATTTTAGTTTGGAATTTCATTCCCGGGGACTGTGCCCGGTAAAATAAAATGGCGGCCACAACTTTCTAGTAAGGTTGCATTCAGCCAATCACAGCACTTCGTTTTATATGTGTATTCACAAAAAGAAATACATTTTTGTGAAATAATCGCAAAGTCGCCATGGCTAGAGATATACAAATTTGGTTTTCCCTAAATTTCTCAAAAAATACTGAATGGCTTTATATAAAACAGGCAAAAGATCCACATGCGTACTGAAAGCTAGCTTTCTGCCACAAATATGGTATAATTCCATCCAGTGGTTCGGGCTGTAGACGTATCTAAAGGTCCTATGGGAATTAACATGGGTAACATAACTTTTTTCACAATTTTTTTTTCACTCCCCCTTTCTCAGCCCCCACTTCACGGATTACCCCAAAACCTTCTGTGTGTGCAACAAGAATCACTGCAACACTTTTTTCTGAACATTTTGTGAAGATTCATCATACAGTGCCAAAGATATAGTGCTTTTTCTATGGAAACATGGTCCTAGCTATAACTACCTACTGTTGGTAGCCACTAAGTAACTATCTCTTGCCTATATTTTTGGTGCTGGTTGATGAATCTTCAATAAATTTTCAAAATCAATTTGCCAGATACAACAGCTGCTGTCTGGAAAGTTTTAGGGTTATCCGTGAAGCCGGGTTCGAGGAAAAGGGGGATCCCAAAAAGCTTTTTCACCATTAATGTTTGCATAGGGGGTTTGAACAGCGATAGTGCAAAAACCACTGGATGGAATTACACCAAATTTGGCAGACAGCTAGGGCCTGGTCCAGGAAGTGAACTTTTGTGATTTGGTGTAAATCCATTGGGTAGTTTTAGAGAAATAAAAGAAAAAACAGATTTGTATATATAGGGACCCAAAGGATTCACAACCCCTTCCGATCTTGTGTTGAGATCTGATTAGTTGCCAACACTTCAACAAGGACGTGTTGGCAGCCATGTTGGGACTCGGCTTCAGCAGAGTTTCAGAAAAAATGTAAAGAAAATGAAAAGGAGCCAAAGTATGGACGCCCTGACCCTTTAGCTATGGTGGTGGGGATTTAGAGGGACACCCCCCAGGGCTAAAAAGCCCTTTTTTAAAACATTTTTGCCACAAATTTGCAATGGGGTTGCAAATCTGTGGCAAAATGTTTGAAAAAACGAAGCTCAGGCTACTGTGCTTCTTAATACCTAAGCCCACCAGTGGGCGAAGTCCTGTGGGCATTGATATTTGTAATGCAGAGGGGGGCTGTCTGCCCCCCCCAGCCCTAGGGACCAACACCTTCCCGGGGCTAAAAACATAATGGTGGTCATTACAACCCTGGCGGTTGGTGTTAAAGCGGCGGTAAGATCGGCAACAGTCCGGCGGTAAAAAATTTGCAATTACGACCGTGGCGGAAACCGCCAACAAAGACAGCCACTTTAACACTCCGACCGCCACGGCGGTGCAAACAAACAGCTTGGCGGTCACCGCCAATAGACAGACGGAAGACAAAGTAACAACCACAGTATCGCAACCTACCAATCCGCCACCTTTTCCGGGGCGGATTCACCGTGGATAAAGACAAGGCGGATACAGGATATCGAAGGGAAAACGCTCACCTCTATACACCCCACGAGGAACCAGGACACGATGGAGCCAGAACTCCTAATTCTCCCTGCAATAGTCTTCCTCCTCCTCTACCAGGAGCACGAACGCCAGTGGCGAAGACCACGGTAAGTACTGCACCTACGACACATGGGAGGGGGGAGGGGAAAAACAGGGACACACACACGCAACACCCACACCCTTACCCACTACAACACACACACTAATACATATTTATACATGATAGTTACACCCCCAACCCCCCGGAAGAATGCAAAGACAAAAGAAAATCAGTGTAACCATTGTAATATATTAAAATCAAGTAGGCAAAAATATATATCTACACCATAAACAAAATATACACCAAGCATAGTAGTCCAGGTAGTGCTCCAATTAAGTCCGTGGAACACTGGGCCCACATGGTATGAGCGAGGCCCACACAAGATCCCCGACCATGACGGAGAGAACACTGCAGGGGCATCAGAGAGCAAGAAAACAGGCACCTCAGGGGGAGGGAAAGGGGGGGCACCTCAGCCGTTTGATTGCACGACGCCAAATCCACGAGAGGGCCACATGCCCACTGTTCAATCCTGGGGAGTGCAAAGCCACAGTCTCTCAAGTCTCTACAGTGGGTGGGTTGCCCACTGTTCAATCCTGGGGAGTGCAAAGCCACAGTCTCTCAAGTCTATACAGTGGGTGGGTTGCCTACTGTTCCATCCTGGGGAGTGCAAAGCCACAGTCTCTCAAGTCTACACAGTGGGTGGGTTGCCCACTGTTCAATCCTGGGGAGTGCAAAGCCACAGTCTCTCAAGTCTCTACAGTGGGTGGGTTGCCCACTGATCCATCCTGGGGAGTGCAAAGCCACAGTCTCTCAAGTGGATGTATCTTTCCACTGGTTCTGGAGGGGCCTCTGTGCCCAGAGTGCTTCATCCTGCTAAGGACAGAGGTAGTGGATGTAACTGTCCACTGGTTCTGGAGGGGGCTCTGTGCCCAGAGTGCTTCATCCTGCTAAGGACAGAGGTAGTGGATGTATCTCTCCACTGTTTCTGGAGGGGGCCTTGTGGCCAGAGTGCTTCATCCTGCTCGTGATGGACTCAGTAGCGTCAGTGCCCTTGGCGCTCATGGGCCAGCAGTGTTTGAGGCGGCAGTGCCCTGTTCAGCGGTGCTTGGGCGGCGGTGCTTTGTTCAGCGGTGCTTGAGGTGGCGGTGCCCTGTTCAGCGGTGCTTGGAACGGCGGTGCCCTGTTCAGCGGTGCTTGGAGCGGCGGTGCCCTTTTCAGCGGTGCTTGGAGCGGCGGTGCCCTGTTCAGCGGTGCTTGAGGCGGCGGTGCCCTGTTCAGCGGTGCTTGGAGCGGCGGTGCCCTGTTCAGCTGTGCTTGAGGCGGCGGTGCCCTGTTCAGCGGTGCTTGGAGCGGCGGGCTCCTTTGCAGTGACTCAGCTGCTGGTTGTCCTCTCTGTCCCAGCGAGGCTTCTGTTGGCGGTCCTCTCTGTCCCAGCGGGGCTTGTGATGGCGGTCCTCTCTAGCCCAGTAGGGCTTTTGCTGGCGGTCCTCTCTAGCCCAGGGGGGCTTGTGCTGGTGGTCCTCTCTGTCCCAGCGGGGCTTTTGCTGGTGGTCCTCTCTGTCCCAACGGGGCTTGTGCTGGCGGTCCTCTCTGTCCCATCGGGGCTTGTGCTGGCGGTCCCCTCTAGCCCAGCGGGGCTTGTGCTGGTGGTCCTCTCTAGCCCAGCGGGGCTTGTGCTGGAAGTCCTCTCTAGACCAGCGGGGGCTTGTGCTGGCGGTCCTCTCTGGCCTAGCTGGGATGATGGCGGTGACTTCCTGGCCAGCAGGGATGACGGCTGTGGCCTCCTGGGCAGCGGGGATGATGGTGGTCTCCTCCGCCGTGCTGCTCTTCCCAGACTTTCGGGGTTTCTTGTGGCCATTCCCCACCTTGGACTGACTCCACACTCCCACCGGGACCCCTGGGAGCGGCTTTGGTGGCTGGAGTCTTCCCCCTCTCCCGCCGGGCACTGGCCAACTTTTGATGCTTGACAGGTGGGGGACTGTCCGTGCTGTGGCTCCGTGCCACACTGGCTGCCCTGGTGGCCGGTGCACTCCAGATTCCGGTGACTACAGGCACCACTGGTCCCCGAGATGTTGTGGCTGAGGTGCTAGTTCAGGACCTAGGAGACGGACGGGGTCGGGGAGGTGTGGGAAAGAGGTCAAGGTTGGACAGGAAAAGTTTTTGGGAGACACTGGGATGGGTAGCTGGAGGGGGTTTGGGAGTGGAGGAAGAGGTTGTGGTTGTAGGAGGTGTTCGTCTGCTGACTTTGGGTGAAGGTGCGTGCGCTGGAGGCTGTCGTGAGGTGGATGGCTGTTGGGTGGGTGTGTACCTGCGTTTGTGTATCTTGGGAGGTGGCGTCACAGACACACTGGGAGAGGACACAGGGGACGTGTGAATGGTAGTGCGGTGGTGTCTGCACGTGAGCGGGGTGTGGTGGTGTGTGTGCTGGTGATGGCAGTAGTGGCTGTAGATGTAGTGCATGCAGGTGTGAGTGTAGACGAGACTGGGAGGGAGGAGGGAGACAAGGAGGAGGGGGACAATGTGGAGGCAGCGGATGTTGGTGTGTCTGCAGGTGTCAGATGCTTTCGTGAGTGCCTGTGGGATGTGTGGTGCTTATGTTTGCCTGAGCTTCCCTTGTGTGTTGAGATGTGTGCATGCTGGTCTGTAGGTGTGCTTGTGATAGGCTGGGGTACAGGGGATTGGGTCTGGGTGGAGGAAGTTGGAGGGGGAGGCCAGAGACAGGGACAATGGCTGCCATCAGTGCTAAGGCCAGAGTCTGAAAAGCTCGCTGAAGGGCCGCCTGAACAGAATGAATGCCCTCCAGGAATGCATTGGTTTGTTTCAACTGCCTTTCTACACCCTGGATGGCATTCATAATGGTAGACTGCCCAACAGTGAGGGACCTGAGGAGGTCAATGGCCTCCTCACTGGGGGCAGCAGGGGTGACGGGGCAGGGCCTGAGGGGCCTGGGGCTAAGGTGATGCCCACCCTCCCGGGTGAGCAGGCACGGGGCAAAGGCTGAGGGGCTGCTGGGAGGGCGGTGCAAGGGAGCTCCCATCAGAGGACGAGTCCGTGTTGCTGGTCTCAGCTCCTGTCCCCGCTCTAGAGCTCCCCTTGCCCTCCGTCTCAATGGTGAAGTCTGAGTCCGTAGTGTGGCCCTTCATAGTCATGTGGGATGCAGCCCCCTCATGCTCCGGTGCCACTGCTTCTTCCACCTGATGCACACAAGAACAGGGAGACCACAAAAAGGGGGGGGACGACAGAAGAAAGGCATGTTGAGTGCATTCATTACCGCTACCGTTGGCGGACACGACAGACACAGAAGCCCCCTGCACTATGCCGCGCTCTTGGGCTCCACTGTTCAATTCCTGGGAAATGACCTACTAGGCTATGGACGACATCTGCACACATGGATGACACAGGGGCATGACTAGGTGTACTTGGCACTCTACAGAGGTGGGGTGGGTGCCACATGGCCTGCCTTACGGAGGGACCTTCCCTACGGAGCTCGCCCTGGCCTAGGGAAACCCACAGCACACCTCCCCCACCCAGACACCTCCACTGCACGCAAAATCAGCAGGATGAGAATGTACTCACCCCCTTGTGGCTGCTGTGATGCCCTCAAGCACCCATTCAACTCCGGGTACGCCACCGCCAGGATCCTGAACATCAGGGGGGTCATGATGAGACGGGCACCCCTCCCACGTTGGGAGGCCATCCCCAGCTGAGCCTCTGCCGTCTTCTTGCTCCAGCGGCGAATGTCCTCCCATCTTTTCCGGCAGTGGGTGCTCTGTCTGTGGTAGACCCCCAGGGTCCGGACGTCCTTGGCGATGGCACGCCAAATATCTTTTTTCTGGTGGGCGCTGAACTACATGAATTGTACAGGGGGAAGAGAAACCTATTACCAACTGCACCGTCACAGTCATTGGCCCCCATCCCTACCCTTGCCATGTGGCACATGCACTCACCGTCGTTTCATGCACGCCACAATCTCCCCCCTTCTTACATCCACCCCACTCCACACAGGCATAGCCCATATAGCATGCTCCCAGTGTACTTACCTGTTTGTCTGGAGGACCATAGAGTAGCGTGTACTGGGGGAGGACCCCGTCCACGAGTTTCTCCAACTCCTCCGATGTGAAGACAGGGGCCCTTTCCCCAGACACTCGAGCCATTGTCTCTTCCAGAACAATGTCACAGTAGCACTTGCAGTGTACGTCCGCTCCTGTCGAAGATCAGGTATCGAGTGATTGAACAGATAGAAAATGGCGGTCACGTCCGCGGCGGTGCATACCGTCACCGCCGGCGTACATCGTCATTGGCTCCTGGGACCCATAGGGTCCAATGTTAACCAATGCAGCATTGCACCGCGGTCTTTCACCGCCTACCGCAACGGTGTACGCCAGTGCAGTTACCTCACATCCCATTGTCCCACTTTAGAGGTCAGGCAGCCGCCATTTCAGGGGCCCAAATGGCTTAATTTTTAACTGCGTCACACATACCTAGGCCTAGACTCAACACACATACAGGCCACTTTTTGGATTATGATTCGTGTTCTGTGTAAGCTGTGGGTACGTACCTCTGAGTTGGTTGACTCTGTGCTTGCTGTTGTCCTTCATAGGCACCGTCCGCTGGGACATGTGAGGAGATGGCAGCATCCTCCGGTGTACCGACCGCTGGTAGACCTGTCGACAATGGAGGAAAGACATGTGATCATCACCTACAGGCTTGACCGTACCACAATCCAGGAACTGTGTACCCAGCTGGAGCCAGACCTGATGTCAGCTATCCGCCATCCCACAGGAATCCCCCCTCAAGTGCAGGTGCTGTCAGTGCTCCATTTCCATGCAAGTGGGTCATTTCAAACAACTGTGGCCATAGCATCAGGGATGTCCCAGCCTATGTTTTCCAACGTGTTGTCCAGAGTGTTGACTGCCCTGCTAAAACACATGCGGAGCTACATCGTTTTCCGTCAGGTGGATGATTTGCCTACAGTGAAAGGTGATTTCTATGCCCTGGGACATATCCCCAACATCATAGGTGCCATTGATGGGACCCATGTGGCTTTGGTACCCCCCGCAGGAGTGAACAGGTGTACAGAAACCGGAAGAGTTACCATTATGTTTGTATGGTATGTTTGCCAGACCAGTACATCTCCCATGTTAATGCCAAGTTCCCTGGTTCAGTGCCTAACGCCTACATCCTGCGGAATAGCAGCATCCCTTCTGTGATGGGTCAACTCCAGAGGCACCGTGTGTGGCTGTTAGGTGAGCACCTGGAAGCAAGACAGCGGGAATGGTTGTCTGGGTCTGGGGATATCCCTACAGGTTAGTTTGTGTCTAACAGTTGTCCCTCGCCATTTGCAGGTGACTCTGGTTACCCCAACCTGTCATGGTTACTGACCCCAGTGAGGAATCCCAGCTCAAGGGCAGAGAAATGGTACAATGAGGCCCATGGGCGTACATGGCGGATAATCGAGCGGACCTTCGGCCTCCTGAAGGCCAGGTTCAGGAGCCTCCATATGACAAGTGGATCCCTATTCTACTCACCAAAGAAGGTGTGCCAGATCATCGTGGCCTGCTGTATGCTTCACAACTTAGCTTTGCGACGACAGGTGCCTTTTCTGCAGGAGGATGGTCCAGATGGCGGTGTTGTTGCAGCTGTGGAGCCTGTGGACAGTGAAGACGAGGAAGCAGAAGAAGACATTGACAACAGGGTCTCAGTGATCCAGCAATATTTCCAGTGAGACACAGGTAAGAACCCAAACCTGCCCACGACATGTACTTTAACACTACTACCTCTCTACTGTCTGTACTTTTCACCCAGTGTATAGTCACTGAGGTGTCACTTTTCCTTACGATTTCACAGATGTGGGTCCCACAGTGTGACATCTGCTTTGATTCCTCATGGACTACAGCTGTGTGACATAGGTATGTTGACATTACAAATGAAAGAGCTTTTTGACACTTTAATTGCTAATACCTTATTCCGAAATCACAGACTGACTCCAGATTGTTTTGTGCTTTTAAGGGTGTTTATTTTAGTGCTCAATATTGGAAGGGGTAGCAAAATGGTGAGGGGTGATGGCGGAGGAATTTCCATGGCAGAGTCCAGTCTATTAGTCTCACAGGTGCATTGCACAAATGGGCATAGGAAGTGGAGCTGGGGCAGTTTAAGGAGGGACAGGGTGACAAAGTGGAACAGAAGGATGCCATTCAGGGTGGTCTCATTTCTTGTTGGGGGTCATGGCATCGTTCTCTGTCTTTGTCCTGGATCTCAGGGACCGTTTGCGAGGTGGTTCTCCCTCTGCAGGGGGTGGGGTGCTGGTGTGGCGGTCCTGTGGCGGTGCCTCCTGTCCACTAGCACCGGCGGAGGTGGTGGGTAGGTCATCGTCCAGGCTAGTGTCCGGGGCCCCTTGTAGTGCCACTGTGTCCCTCCTGGTGTTGAGTACTTCCTTCAGCACCCCAACGATGGTGCCCAGGGTGGAATTAATGGCTCTGAGTTCCTCCCTGAAGCCCAAATACCTCCTGCAGGCGCTGGGTCTCCTGAAACTTGGCCAGTACCGTTGCCATCGTCTCCTGGGAGTGGTGGTAGGCTCCCATGATGTTGGAGAGGGCCTCGTGGAGAGTGGGTTCCCTTGGCCTGTCCTCCCCCTGTCGCACAGCAGCCCTCCCAGTTCCCCTGTGTTCCTGGGCCTCCGTCCCCTGGACCGTGTGCCCACTGCCACTGCCCCCAGGTCCCTGTTGTTGGGGTGGTGGGTTATCCTGGGTTCCCTGTAGTGGTGGACACCGTGCTGATTGACGTGTCCTGGGGACGGAGGTACGGGCCCGCTGGGTGGGTGCTGTGCTGGTGTTTCCAGAGGGGGGAAGCTCTGTAGTGGCCTGTGACTGTGTGACGGGAATCGACTGTCCCGAGGTCCCCGATTGGCCGGGCTGGTCATCTAGATCCAGTTGGACAGAGGTGCTGTCATCACTGTGGGCGTCTCCTGTTGGTGGTGTGGACATGTGTGGACCCTCCTGTCCGGTGACGTTGGGTAGGGGTCCTGCAGGGGTATAAAAGGATGTTTATTACATCTGTGTGTGCCATGGTGTGCAATGGGTGGGTGGCCGTGTACCCCAGTGCTTGCATTCCTATGTGGGACCTTGTGTGATGATGGTTTAGGGGGGTGTATGGGTATGTGCAGTGGACATGTGTAAGGAAATGCCTCCTTGGCATGGTTACCCCCTGACTTTTTGCCTTTGCTGATGCCAAGTTATGATTTGAAAGTGTGCTGAGGCCTGCTAATCCGGCCCCAGCACCAGTGTTCTTTCCCTAACCTGTACTTTTGTTTCCACAATTGGTACACCCTGGCATCCAGGTAAGTCCCTTGTAACTGGTACCTCTGGTACCAAGGGCCCTGATGCCAGGGAAGGTCTCTAAGGGCTGCAGCATATCTTATGCCACCCTGGGGACCCCTCACTCAGCACAGACACACTGCTTGCCAGCTTGTATGTGCTAGTGGGGATAAAAAGACTAAGTCGACATGGCACTCCCCTAAGGGTGCCATGCCAACTTCACACTGCCTATAGGTATAGATCAGTCACCCCTCTAGCAGGCCTTACAGCCCTAAGGCAGGGTGCACTATACCATAGGTGAGGGCATAAGTGCATGAGCACTATGCCCCTACAGTGTCTAAGCAAAACCTTAGACATTGTAAGTGCAGGGTAGCCATAAGAGTATATGGTCTGGGAGTCTGTCATGCACGAACTCCACAGCACCATAATGGCTACACTGAAAACTGTGAAGTTTGGCATCAAACTTCTCAGCACAATAAATGCACACTGATGCCAGTGTAAATTCTATTGTAACATACACCCCAGAGGGCACCTTAGAGGTGCCCCCTGAAACCTTAACCGACTACCAGTGTAGGCTGACTAGTTTTAGCAGCCTGCCACACACCAGACATGTTGCTGGCCACATGGGGAGAGTGCCTTTGTCACTCTGTGGCTAGTAACAAAGCCTGTACTGGGTGGAGGTGGTTCTCACCTCCCCCTTCAGGAACTGTAACACCTGGCAGTGAGCCTCAAAGGCTCACCCCCTTTGTTACAGCACCCCAGGGCACTCCAGCTAGTGGAGTTGCCCGCCCCCTCCGGCCACGGCCCCACATTTGGCGGCAAGGCCGGAGGAGATAATGAGAAAAACAAGGAGGAGTCACTGGCCAGTCAGGACAGCCCCTAAGGTGTCCTGAGCTGAGGTGACTCTGACTTTTAGAAATCCTCCATCTTGCAGATGGAGGATTCCCCCAATAGGGATAGGAATGTGCCCCCCTCCCCTCAGGGAGGAGACACAAAGAGGGTGTAGCCACCCTCAGGGCTAGTAGCCATTGGCTACTAACCCCCAGACCTAAACACACCCCTAAATTGAGTATTTGGGGGCTCCCAGAACACAGCAAGATAGATTCCTGCAACCTAAGACGAAGAAGGACTGCTGAGCTGAAAAACCTGCAGAGAAGACGGAGACACCAACTGCCTTGGCCCCAGCTCTACCGGCCTGTCTCCCCACTTCTAAAGAAACTGCTCCAGCAACGCGTTCCACAGGGTCCAGCGACCTCTGAAGCCTCAGAGGACTACCCTGCATCTAGAAGGACCAAGAACTCCTGAGGACAGCGGCTCTGTTCACCAAAGACTGCAACTTTGCAACAAAGAAGCAACTTTGAAACAACACACGTTTCCCGCCGGAAGCGTGAGACTTGGCACTCTGCACCCGGCGCCCCCGTCTCGACTTGTGGAGAACAATCACTTCAGGGAGGACTCCCTGGCGACTGCGAGACCGTGAGTAGCCAGAGTTGACCTCCCTGAGCCCCCACAGCGACGCCTGCAGAAGGAATCCAGAGGCTCCCCCTGACCGCGACTGCCTGCTTCAAAGACCGGACGCCTGGTAAGGACACTGCACCCGCAGCTCCCAGGACCTGAAGGATCCGACCTCCAGTGCAGGAGCAACCCCCAGGTGGCCCTCTCCCTTGCCCAGGTGGTGGCTACCCCGAGGAGCCCCTCCCCTTGCCTGCCTGCATCGCTGAAGAGACCCCTTGGTCTCCCGTTGGATTACATTGCGAACCCGACGCCTGTTTGCACACTGCACCCGGCCGCCCCCGTGCCGCTGAGGGTGTACTTTTTGTGCTTACTTGTGTCCCCCCCGGTGCCCTACAAAGCCCCCCTGGTCTGCCCTCCAAAGCCGCGGGTACTTACCTGCTGGCAGACTGGAACCGGGGCACCCCCTTCTACTTTGAAGCCTATGCGTTTTGGGCACCACTTTGACCTCTGCACCTGACCGGCCCTGAGCTGCTGGTGTGGTAACTTTGGGGTTGCCCTGAACCCCCATCAGTGGGCTACCTTGGACCCAACTTTGAGCCCCGTAGGTGGTTTACTTACCTGCAAAACTAACAAACACTTACCTCCCCCAGGAACTGTTGAAAATTGCACTGCCTAGTTTTAAAATAGCTATTTGCCATTTGTGTGAAAAATGTAAATGCTATTTTGCTAATTCAAAGTTCCTACGTGAAATACCTTTCATTTAAAGTATTGTTTGTAAATCTTGAACCTGTGGTTCTTAAAATAAACTAAGAAAATATATTTTTCTATACAAAAACCTATTGGCCTGGAATTGTCTTTGAGTGTGTGTTCCTCATTTATTGCCTGTGTGTGTACAACAAATGCTTAACACTACCCTCTGATAAGCCTACTGCTCGACCACACTACCACAAAATAGAGCATTAGAATTATCTCTTTTTGCCACTATCTTACCTCTAAGGGGAACCCTTGGACTCTGTGCATGCTATTTCTTACTTTGAAATAGTACATACAGAGCCAACTTCCTACAACATGCTTTAGTGATGGGTGTCCATGCTTTGTTGTTGCATGCAGGGCTTGGTGTTAGGATGTGTGGTTTGTGATGCTGGGACATTTATGAGGAGTTAGAGTGCTGGGGGTGAGGGTGAGGGTGGGGGTATGTGATGGCATGCAGGTAGGGTGGGGGATGTAATTGTTAAGATTTGACTTACCAGAGTCCATTCCTCCAGCTACTCCTTCAAGGCCCTCAGGATGCAGAATCGCCAAGACCTGCTCCTCCCATGTTGTTAGTTGTGGGGGAGGAGGCAGGGGTCCGCCGCCAGTCTGCTAAACCGCAAGGTGGTGTCTTGAGACCACGGAACGCACCTTCCCCCATAGGTTGTTCCACCTCTTCCTGATGTCATCCCGATTTCTTGGATGCTGTCCCACTGCGTTGACCCTGTCCACTATTCTTCGCCATAGCTCCATCTTTCTTGCATTGGAGGTGTGCTGCACCTGTGCTCCGAATAGCTGTGGCTCTACCCGGACGATTTCCTCCACCATGACTCTGAGCTCCTCCTCCGAGAACCTGGGGTGTCTTTGCCGTGCCATGGGGTGGTATGGGTGATGTGTGGGGTGGTGTGTGGGGTGATAAGTGTGCTGATATGTAGTGGGGTGTTGTGTGAGGTGCGTGGAAGTTTTGTGGGTGATGGTGTTGTGTGCCTGTGGATGCTAGTATTGTTGATGGTGGTGTCTCTCTCTGTGCTTCTTTCTCAATTGTGGTCATAGGGGTTTGTGGGTGATGTGGGTGTGTGTTTTATATTGTATTGGGTGTGTAGGAGTGGTGTGTGTATGTGTGTCAGGTGTGTGTATTTCGAATTGTCCAATATGGATGTGTTTTGTAAATGTGTGTGTATTTTGAGTGCGGTGGTGTGTACCGCCAATGGAATGCGCCAATGGAATACCGCGGTTGAACGACCGCCGTGTGGATTCGTGGGTCGTGATAGTGTGGGCGTATTTCTGTTGGCGTGACGGTGTCGGTTTTGTTATCACCAGTTTATCACTGACCTTAGGTGTGGTGGACTTGTGTGGGTGTTGTTAATATTGGCGGATTCCGTGCTGTGGGTCATAAAAGCTGTGGCGGAATCCCGCGGCCTTGGCGGTCTTCTGCACGGCGGTAAGCGGCTTTTACTGCCAATGTTGTAATGACCGCCAATGTGTGTGAGAGGCCACTCAGCCCTCCACTTCCTGTAGGACCACCACCTCCCCGGGGCTTACATGTAATTTCATGCAGGGGTGGTGTTGTTCTTCCTGGGGCAAAGTGTAAAAAATGGAAAGGGGGTCCATTTGTAACCCCCAGGTCCCATAGACCACCAACTCCACAGGACTATTTTCATGGGTCAGGGGCTGCGTAGCCCCCCAGGAGGAGCCACAGATGGCCCTGGTGATCACCACTCCAGGACTGGCTCCTGCTATGTCCCGGGGTGCCCACCCCCAGGACATAGCTGTTTGCCATGGCTTGGCGGCAGCTTTGACAGGTTCTGCCTAGTCACAGCAAACACTCTACTCTGATGAAGGGAGGGCTGTCAAACAGCCCCCCCCATCATCGGAACAGAGGTTTATTCTGTCTGCCTGCCCACAGAGGTGTGGGCAGGCACACAGAAGAAACTGCTCTCACATAGAGGAAGCTGCTTTAGCAGCTCCTCACTGTGATAGCAATGATGGCTCACGCAGGAGGTGGGCAGCCAGCTGGGATAATAGCCTGGGGGGCATGCAGCCCTCTTCCCCTTAAAAAAAATAATATTTACACTGGGCCCCAGGGGATGGGGTTTCAGGGGCCGATATCAGCCAAGGAGTTGAGGCCAAGCAGGATTGGGTTGTTATAGGGGTTGGCCGCAGGGACTAGCTACAGGCCAGACTCTGCAGCCAACCCTTGATGCAGTTTGAGGTTGAATTCTGTGCGCAGCGCTGGGTTTGGGTGGTTCTAGGGCAGACAACCTGTGTGCTGCACAGGGTTGGGTGGTTGTAGGGGTTGGTCGCAGTGACTGGCCACAGGCCAGGACCTGTGGCCAACCCCAGCCAAGCACAGCTGTGGTTGGATTAACGTATAGTAATGAAAATTACTATACATTAAAAAAAAACATAGAAATGACCTAAAAAAAGCAAAGGTTACAGGGACATTATAGTTAGGAAATAGATTTTAAAAAAACATCAAAATTCACTGAAAAAAACAAACGTTACAGGGACGTTATAGTTAAGCCATAGAAATTCACCTGTTATAGTTAAAGTTATCTCAAGTAACTATAACCCATGCTCTAAGGTAAATAAAACTCACACCTTCACCATCCACTGCTAATTACCCAACAAATTACAGCAATCATGACATCTTTGATAACATCATTGATAATATCAATCTAATATTTGAGGTAAAATTTGGCGAAAATCTGTGCATGGTAGGGTCGCGAGTTATAGTTACCTTAGGACAAGATTTCTAGTTCATGTTCATAAAACCATGTTTATGTGTCTGATTTTTTAAAAATGTATTTGGATTCTGTTTGGAGTAACAAGGATTCTATAGGACTTACTGTCCATTTGTACTGGCCACAAACAGCATAGACCACATGAATTTATTTTCAGAATGGAGGGCCTCCTCAAAATGTTCCAGTAGTGGCGCCCCATTGCTTTGCAATGAATCGAATAACTGTGCTGCAAGAGTTTATTCATTACTGTTTGAATTGTCTGTCTATGTATGGTTTGCCTCATAGATTCCAAACCCAGTAAACAACATTTTTGATGTTAAAATTGTAAAATGTGTGTCGTATGTGCTTGACTCCATTATTAGTCACCTCTTTGAAATTGGAAGTAAAGTTGCAGGCTGTACATTGTCCGCATTTGTGATGTCCAGTAACTTCGGGAAACTTGAGTAATACAGGTACGTTTTTAGGTCTGTTTTACGGGCAGCCCTAAGAAAATATAGCGTTTTCGTCGCTTGAATGAAAACAAGGGTTTAGGAACCTGGAATGGTGCCAACATTTTCAAAATTGTTTTTGCTAATCTTCTTTATTTTATTTGCAATAGTTGAAAGAGTCAATTCACATGTTAAGGGAATGTTGTTTTTAGTTTTGGGTAGTGGAAGGCTCTCTCTTGGTGTAAACCATGCTCTTTGTAGAAAGTTCTTCATCTGTTTCTTTGGATAACCTCGGTTGGTAAGTTTACCACACAAAATTTCGCCATCCTCCTTGTGGCTACAGTTTCCACTGAGCCACAGAATATATACTTTTGTGACTTGGGGTAGCTGCTTTTGTAGTTGGAGTGTTGCAATCAGTGGGGTTGATATATAAATCTGTAGATATATGTATGTCCACCTTCTGTTGTCATCCACAGCTCTAGAAAGTTAAGTCTCCCCTTACTTTTTGACATCGTGAACTTTAGATCAGGAGACCTATTGTTCAACCATCCATGGAATTGCATGAGTGTGTCTTCTGGTACCTGTCAAATGAAGAATATATTGTCCATATATCTACGTCAGGATTTATGGCCCAATTACGAGTCTGGCAGTCAGTAGACTGTCAGCCCCTCGGATGGCAGTCGGATTGCTGCCAATGCGGTGGTACGAGTGCCATATTTTGACCATGGCGGTTGTGCCACAGTAGGACTGCCAGGATCAGAGATCCCTGTGGCCTGTCAGTTGTGGCGGTCCTAATCCACCAGGTCAGAGCTGCAAGCAGCGAGCGCAACCCAGTTCTCTGCCAGCCATTTCATGACAGTAGCACCACCATGAAAAGGCTGGTAGAGAATGGGTGCTGGGCATCCCAGGGGGGGCCCTGTACTGCTCATGCACTTGGCATGGGCAGTGCAAGGGTCCCCCTGGCCGGCACCCTCATAATGTTCACTGTCTGCTTTACAGACAGTAAACATTGCGAGGGTGGTGGTGCACCCTGCAGCCTACAGCATTGCCGTTGGCTCGATTGCAAGCCGGTGACAATGCTGTATGCTTTTTTCCCGCTAGGTCAGTGGTTTCAGTGGTGAGGTTTCTGTCCGCTGACTTAGCGGGAAACTCTTAATGGGCCCAGCGGGGAGGTAGCTGCTATGGCAGCAACCTCCCTGTCGGAGGTCTGGCAGACAGTCTAAACCATCTGGCGAACTCGTAATGAGACCCTTAATGTTGGCAATGTATATATTATCAATACTGTAAATCCACCTATCTTCAAAATATGCCATAAAGATATGAGCTATCTCAGGAGCAAATGCACAAACCATTGCTACTCATTTCACCTGAAGGTATAAATTATTCTTGAATGCAAAGTATTTTTTCTTAAGGCATGAGGTGGTGAGAGCAATCAGAAAATAAGTTTTAAATGTTAAGGGCCTTGGTCTTTTCGCATGAGCATCTTCTATACCTGCCAAGGCTTCATCTTGCAGGATGTTGGTATAAAGAAACTCAGGCCCTCATTAGGAGTTTTGTGGGTGGAAAAGGCCGCACGCCAAAACTCCCGCAGGTCAGGAGACCGCCAGTAAGGTCTCCTTCCCGCTGACCTTGTTATGAGTTTCCTGCTGGCTCAGTGAGAAATGCACAACAACATTGACGCCAGCTCGTAATACAGCCGGCAGCAATGCTGTTGTGCGTCGGGTGCACCAGCCCCCTCGTGCAAATCACTGTCTGCAAAGGAGACAGTGATTTGCACAACGGGGCTGGCGAGGGGACCCCTGCGGTGCCCATGCCAATAGCATGAGTAGTGCAGGGGCATCTGCACTGCCCTTGCCAATAGCTTGGGCAGTGCAGGGGCCCCCTTGGGGCCACCAGCACCCCATCTCTGCCAGCATTTACATGGAGGTGAAACTACTGTGTAAATGCTGGCAGAGAGAGGGGTCATAATCCCCAGGGCAGTGCTGCTTGCAGTGCTGCCCTGGTAGATTGGGACCACCAACACAGCCAGGCTGTCTGGCACCGAAAAATGGCTGCCGGCAGTCTGACCATGCTGCTTTCACCATAGTTGTAATGTCGCAGTCAAACCGCCACTTTGGCATTGGTCCGACCGTGACCCTGGCAGTCTGGTGACTGCCAGGGTCATTATGAGGCCCTCAATGTCCATTGTTACCAATATTTCATTCTTGTTATCAAAAGCCATGCCATCATATTTGGTAATGAAATCCATAGAATCTCTAATGTATGATTTGGTCCCTCGTGCAGAGGTTTAAGGAAATAGTCAATATTTTAGGCAACGGGCTTGAGTAATGATCCACATCCTGAAATTATTGGACATCCGGGGGTATTTTGCACGTTTTTCAAGATCGTAGGGAGTAAATACATTACTGACATTCACAGATTTTTTTAAATTAAGAAAATCAAATTATTTTCTGCTTATCCAGTTATTGGTTTGAGCCCCTTCAGTGATTATGATATCTGATGTTTACGTTCTGAGGTGGGGTTTTGGGACAAGAGGCCATTGTGCTCCTGAATATTGAGTTGGCGAATTACCTCTTTATGTTATTGTTTGCTCTCCATCACTAACTTCCATTGCCTTTATTTGCTGGTTTCACATTGATTTGGGGTTTGTGTGATCGAAATTGTAATGCTTGTGTTTCTTCATGTGAGAGGTTCTTTGGTACAAATATATGTTTTCAGTGTAACTGGTTTAGCTCACGAAGGGAAGTTTCTTCAAAGACTATTATCTTGGGTGCCATCGGGGACAACATCTAGATTTGTTCTTCTAGCAGGTGGTATTGTTCTCAGTGGAATATTCCTTATTGCCAAAATACACGTGTTAGCATACCTTTCTTAAAAATTGTAAAACCTCTGTTTTGGATTGTATGGGGTCTTGAATAGTGGAAGGTACAAATGACAAACCTTTTCTGTGAAGGGATTTTTCAGTCTCAGTTAACATATGTGGTGAGAGGTTATAGGAAGGGACTTCTGTGGGTATTACCACCTGTAGATTTTCCTGCAGGTTAGTAATTCCCCAGGATGTTGAGCTCTTCCTCTCCCCGCCACTGTATCTTCCTCTGTTTCCCCTCCCTCTGGCTAAAAAAATACCCTGTTCTTGGTGTGAAGAGAACTGGCTGTTACTTGATCCATCTTCATGTGCTTCTGAACTCGAGTCTGAGGAGGTCTCAGAAAAGGTTATAAATCTTCTTTGTGATCTATCATAATTCTTCCTTTAAGTTAGGATAAGTGACTTCAATATTATAGTTTGTAACTACCTTGGTGGCTTTTTGATTGAGAGTAAATGTTCTGAACTCAGAGATCTGTTTGTGAACTTTGTCTAGGAGTGTTTTTGTGTTGTTGATTGTTTTGTCTCCAAGGGTCTCTTGTTCTAGTTCTCCTATTTCTTTAAGCTCTTATTCACTAAGTTTTAATGCAGTTTCTATTGATAGAGCTAACCATTCTCTAGAACACTTGGCCCCTACCCACTAAACTGTGTAAGGTAATTACTGACATCTGCGAAGATAACTGGCACATTCTTTACCTGTAAACCCTATGGTATAATATTATTTTTATTTTTAAGGTGTTCAAGTAAGACATGCATGTAAGTGGGTCCTAATTTGCTTCTTTTTCAATCTTTTTAGTTTTTCTATGTTATCTAGTTTGGTATTAGTGACAGAAACATTACTGCCACTTAAAAGGGAAGGGTAGTCTAATAATGTAGATATTTGTTCCTCTCTGTAACTCACTGTGTATGGTTCTGACGTTCTGTTGATGTGTTATGGCTGGAATGTGTCCCTCTACATTTTAGTTTTTCTATGTTATCTAGTTTGGTATTAGTGACAGAAACATTACTGCCACTTAAAAGGGAAGGATTGTCTAATAATCTAGATATTTGTTCCTGTGTGTAACTCACTGTATGGTTCTGACATGCTATTGATGTGTTATGGCTGGAATGTGTGCCTCTACTTTCTTTGTGCTGTCACTGAGCTGCAAAACAATGGAATATCCTGGTCTAAAAAGTAAGCAAATTCTTTATTGTAAAAATGTATTTCTGTTTCAGCCAAAGCCAGAGGAAAAAAACCTTACACCTGTCTGTGTGCTATCTTATGAAATAAGGAGAAAAGGGCAGAGCCCATATCACCCTCTAGAGCCTAGGCTACACATCAACACTATACAGGAAAATCTGACAGGTCTAGCAGGATAGAGAATGCAATTGTACCAAAGTAATTTATTATTTGTTATTGGTAAGGGTAGTTATAATACATTACTTGAACACTTTCACATACAACATCGTGTTAAGCAGATTGAGACAATGCAAATTCGTAGAACAAAGTTTTTTAAATTTATCTTGAGTTTAAACAGAAAGAGTAATAAAAGTAAATAAACATTTTTGTGTAAGTACAAAATCCTTGAGAAATTCAGTATTTTAGGAAGATGATGGTCATGCACATTACTCAATGTTTCAGTATCTCCATCGGGTAGGCTGCAAAAAAGCTAAAAGAGACCAGCTCAAAAACTTATATATGGAATGTCTCTGAAGAATTAGATCTGTGGTCCTCATTGAATTGTAGCTTTTTTGGAGATCTTGTAAGTCAGCCTCCTGAGATTTGTAATCAATGCATTTCAGTCGTGGTTCTAGGCCTCTTAAGGAGGCTTAAAAAGATGCAGGGTTTAACCCGAGCAGCAGCTTTCTCACCGTGAACAGCTGCAACGTCCCTCAATCGTTCATGATGAGAGAATCTCACCAAGTGCTCTCCCAGTGCCTGAAAAATGAGTGACGGATCGCTAATTCACATTTGCCCATGTCAAGTTACTATTCACGAGCGCCACACGGAAAAGACTGCCACACACGGTTAGCAGGATTTGGCTGGAACTCAGCATTACAAATGTTACAAGCGTAATGTGAAGTGGCCATAATTCTACCAACTCCGCTGGCGGGGGGAATTTATCGCCCACTCCTAATAACCACTAATTAGAGTCTACCAATTAAGACACCACATATTCTAAATACAGAAAAAGAAAATCCATCTACCAAAAAGAAAGATGGTTCTAAAAAGTAAGTAGCATATCATACACCAATTAAATTAATTAACGGCAACAGTCAAATAAAAAAATTAAACACAAGAATGTATATAAGGCTTTCCCTAACACAGGAAACAGCAGTGGAGAAAATCAGAAAATCAAAAAATTAAAATAAAAAAATAATCTTTTTAAATTGCAAACTCCATAAACATAATTTTACAAGCATGCAAACATATCTATGTAATTATGAAAATGTTCCCTCTATAGTTCAAATATTAAACTACCACAAAATAAGCCTTAGAAAAAAATTAAGCAATTTTCAATATTAATTCCAACAAGCCTTATTTTTTGAACATGCACAAATCAAGCACCTGGCCCATAACTTGCAAAAATGAAAATAGAACTCTTTAAAATAACACATCAAATCTATCAGAATAAAATGTAAAAAAAATGGTGTAATGTACTTTTAAGGATTATAGTTAATTACAAATATAAACACTAAAACCTACACTACAAAAAAATGTATAGCTCTAAAATTCACAGCTATACGGGTGCAAAGTGCCAGGTACATCACATCTCAAAAAGATAAAAGAATGCAAGCACAGAAAATATAGGCTGGAACTGCACAAAGTATTATTTAAATACATGTCAATGGAGTGTTATGACTAGAAACAATGTATTACTAAACATTAGAGAATATATTCCCAACCAAACATAACAGAAATAAACATTAGAAATGATTTATAAGACCTAAGACCTTAGGGAAGTAACCACTGGTTCATAGTTGGGACTATTTTTAATGAATATTATACCAGAAGTTCCTTACTATACTAAAGGACAGCTCCCAATCAAATTTTGAAGGACTTATAGCATGAACTAGAAAATCTAGAACTAAAACCCCTGCTGCTCCTAAAACAATCCAAGACATAAATATACCCAACAACTTAAATATAACACGCTTTGAGGAACCCTTCCTTATGTTTGTTAACACTAATAACAACAGAAGAAGAAGAATTTAAGCAACAGATCACAACCTGGTAAGATTGGCACAAATTAGGATATGGATGATGGATGGTACATTAAAATTTTGCCCTTCACCAGTGCCCTTCACAAATGTACACCACACAAAGTGAGTACCACAATACAAATGCACCTTAAGTGTATGCTCTTCTGCCTTATAAAGTGCTACAATATATAAACCACTAACTAATTCAAAAATAACAATTACTGACCCCAACAATCATAAAACTGACTTTTAACAAGGAAATGATACCCCATGTAGCTATACCACGCTGTAGTATCACTTCGACAAGAATATTTGGACATACTTCCAAAAATCTACACTAAGCCCCTCATTATGACCCTGGTGGTCTTCAGACCACTAGGGTCGCGGTGGTGGTCTGACCGCGCCAAAGCGGTGGTCCGACCATTTTGGCGTTGGTCAGACCGCCACATTATGACCATGGCTGTTGGGCCATGGTAGGACCACCAGCACTGCCAGTTTCCCTCCACTGGAGGGACTGGCAGTGCTGGTGGTCCTCGCCAGGGCAGCACTGCATGCAGTGACCCCTGGGGATTTTGAACCTCCTCTCCATGGTTGCACTGCCATGTAAAAGCCGGCGTAGAAGGGGTGTAAAGGGCCCCATGGAGGCACTTGGCATGGGCAGTGCAGGGGCCCCACATTGGCAGCCCAGTCATGCTTTTCACTGTCTCTGGGCCCCCCATGGACAGCCCAGTCATGCTTTTCACTGTCTGCATTGGAGAAAGTGAGAAGCCCGACGGTTGCATCTTATGCATCGCAACATTGCAGCCGGCTCATAATTGATGTGGGCTTTTCCCCGCTGGGCCAGTGGGCAGAAACACTGTTTTCACCCGCTGACCTAGCAGGGAACTCCTAATGGGGCCCGCAGGAAGGCGGACGCACTGGCAGCAACCTGGCCACGGGAGTTTGGCAGACAGCCTTTTCCGCCCACCAAACTCTTAATGACCCCCTAAGTGTGAAGTATGCAACGCATGCTCGATTTGCCTATGAGATAAAAATGCCCTTTTATATATTCCAGTTATTGAAAAAGCAAAGCACTATAACCTCCTCATAGAATCCTGTGGTAGCTGTGAACTTCTTATAATGGAACACTATGCAGGTCATATTGCATGTCATGTAGAATGCAATGAGGTCATTTGGATAGGTGGACAGAAGACCTGATAGAAGCTGGGAGATGGTTGGATGGGATCTTGTTCTAGTAAAAAAGGAACCTATTCTTATCACGCTCTCCATGGATAGTAATCTTTTTTGTATACCACACTGGCCTAGTCGGCAGGATGAGGAAGATCTCAACATGCCCCTGAAGAAACCTGAAGAGAGTGTACTAGCTTCACACAGTGGTGAAGGCAGAAGAGGATCTGAAATCCAACCCCCTGAGATTGGTGAGGCCAGAAGCTCGATTATTTATTATCAAACTTTTAGGCAAGCATGTGGGCAGTGGACTACTTCTGGTGAAGTGCTAGGTCAGTGGTTATTCTGGCAGACTATTTGGGGCACTGTAGTGGGTGGCCCAGAGAGATACAGCACACTTTATCAGATTTTGTCTCTCTCATATGTGTCCCGAACATGTGCTTATAGTCTGAGCTTGACTGGAACCATAGCAGTCAGCAGAGCAGACTGTCAATGGCTTCCCAATGGCTTCTAACTGTGCACATTGTGGAAACCTGCATTGTAACCACGTCCGAGCCTCAACTGAGGAGCATAGATTGGAATTTCAGCATTGTTGGTGCGCGTGTCTTCCTGCGCACTCTTCTCAGTGTAGTTGGCGGCTTGTTCAAACCTCTAAGCCTCACCATGTGCGTCTGTGTACCACGTAGATGCCGGAAATTGTATGCTGCTAGAGTGCTGACTCACTAGAACCGCTCCCACATTGAAATGGGGATTATTGATGTTTGTTTCCTTTTGATACTTGCAGTGACACATACACTTGATATAATAGTGTGTTTTCACTAATGTTGCCAGAAGTTGAACGTTGCTAGAGCGCTGACTTATCAGAACTGCTCTCACATTGAAAAGGGAATTATCATTGTTTGCTTCCTTTTGATACTTGCAGTGGCAAGTACACTTTATTTAATAGGGTGCCTTCACTATCATGAGCTTGTTTTGGGCATGGGTATAAACCTCTTTCATGAACAACATTACTGCCAGTGTGTCATCTTGCTTTCCTATATAGTTGATGCAGTGACATGCACACTTCATGATTTTACACACATTGGGCCTCATCACGAGTCTGGCGGTTACTTGACCATCAGACTCGCAGATGGCGGTCGGACTGCAGCCAATGCAGTGGTCCGAGCGCCATATTTTGACCACAACGGTTGTGCCGCTGTGAGACCACCAGTTCCACCAATATCAGAGATCCCGGTGGTCTGGCGGTTGCAGCAGTCCTAATCTACCAAGGCAGTGCTGTCCTGGGGATTACAACCTTGTTCTCCTTAGCACTGCCATGAAAAGGATGGCAGAGAATGGGTGCAGGGGGCCCCAGGGCATAGGCAGTGTAGGGTCACCCCTGGCCAGCACAATCACAATGTTCACTGTCTCAAGACAGTGAACATTGTGAGTGTGCTGGTGCACCCTTCACCCTACAGCATTGCCACAGGCTCGATTTCACGTCGGAGACAATACTGTAAGGTGTTTCCCACTAGGTCAGCGGGCAGACACTCAGGTTTACGCCCAGTGACCTAGCGGGAAATTCTTAATTGGCCTGATGGGGAGGTAACCACTATGGCGTCAACCTCCCAGTCGGAAGTTCGGGGAACAGTCTAAACCATCTGCCAATCTCGTAATGAGGCCATAATGTTGGCAATGTATATCTTATCAATACTGTAAATCCATTTATCTTCAAAATAAGCCATAAAGATATTGGCTATCTTAGGAGCAAACGCACAACCCATTGCTGTCCACCAAACTCGTAATAAGACCCATTGTGATGCTTCCCTGGAGTTTTTTGGGATGAAGCTTGTTTTTGCCAGTTAAAGATTCAGTGATTGGCACACGTCATTGTTGAGTGTATGTCACGCTTCATGATAATACACTCATTATGATGCTTCCCTGGAGTCAATGGAGAGGGAAATTGTTTCTGACAGTTACATCAGTGTTTGGCACACTATTAATAATACACTCATCGCGACACTTCCCTGGAGTCAATTGACATGGAACTTGTTTCTGCAAGTATGATCAGTGATTGGCACACTATTTTCAAAAACAAGTTAGTGATTGGCACACTTCAGCATTAACTCTGTGAGGCTATTCCTTGACTTTTTTATTCTCTGTGTTTGGCACTTGATGGTTAAGTCTAGTTTGTTGTTGTACACAGGGTTCATCGGTTTATTATTGTGTGTGTCATAGATTGAAATACAGTTATGCAGAACATTACTGTTCCACCTTTCTTTCTAACCAATCCAGGAACCCCACCCATGAAATGGCAAAGATGGAAGACGGTATTTTAAAGATATCCTAAGGTATGTGGGACATTTCTGAGTACAAAAAGAAGAACAACTCTACTCCTTCATTGTCTAGGCTCAAAGGGGCAAGAGTTATTTGATCAACTCCCAAAATTCTCTAATTTTGAATCAGAAGATTTGAATGAATATGAAATGTGCATTAACAAACTAGACAGCCATTACTTACCAAAAGTGAGTACCGTCTTAGAGAGGTATCATTTTGGTAGAAGGGTTCAGAAGGAAGGAGTGTCAGTTGAATCTTATGTAACTGAGCTAAGGTGACTTGCTTCCTGTTGTAAATTTGCAGGATTATTGGATGAAAGGATCTGTGATCAGTTTGTGCTAGGATGCAATATTGAAAAAGTGAGGTAAGAGTTATGGTTAAGAGATGAACAGACACTTGAGGAAGTTCTGCTGGGAGCAAGAGAATAGAACATTCCATTGAATGTGCTGAAGTTATTAAAAGAGATAGTAGGAAGGAACATAATTTGCATGTCGTGAGAAATAAATTAAAAAGGTTAACACAAACAATGAAGATTAAATTTGAGAAGTAAAACTACTATACATAAATGTTACAGATGTGACAAAATTGTTCATCTTGCGAATGATTAGATGAGTCCTGCTCTCAAAGCCACTTGTGTGAAATGTAAAAAAAGGGTCACTTTGCAGTGATGTGTAAAATATAAAAATTTAAACAAAATGTAAGGAAGGTATAAGTTGATGATAATCAAGAAAGTTACAGCACCTGCTTGGAGTGTGGACAAATTGTTTTGCAGGTAGGAGATAAAGGAAAATCTAGTCTTGTGGACACAATCATGGCTGAAGTGCATTTGTGAGGATGATGTGCTTGTTTTTTGCAGGGACATTAAACAACACAATATTCATGTCAAAGAGGTTCTAAGAAAATTAAAAGACTGTAATCGCACTATAAATCTAGAGAAATGCAAGTTTGGAATAAGGGCCGTCAATTATTTAGGTCATATGATTACCGGGGAAGGAGTCATACCCACAATTGATTTTGTTAATACAATTCAGCATATGAGCTTGCCCTTTTCATGAGAGGAGTTGATGAAATTATTAGGAATGACTGAAAATTATAGTAAGTGTGTTTAGAATTGTTCGGAATTAAGCGCTAACTTGAAAAGTCTGTTGAGAAAAGGGGATGAGTTTGTATGGGATGTGGTTTGTGAGAAAGAGTTTCTGGTATAAAAAAAAAAACTCAGCGAAGTCCCAAATAAAGAATTTTGACCCTAAAAAGAAATCTATCATAACAACCAATGCCAGCCTTCAAGGATTGTGGGCTGTGTTACAACAAAGTGGACAGAATGGAATGTATACCACCATGTTTATCTCGTGAGGATTGAAAGATACTGAAACAAGAAAAAGGGGTAGCTGATACTCTTTCTAGATTGATTTCTGAAGATTGTAGTAAACAAGAAAGATATGAACAAATTGATGAAGAAACAGAATTTGTATGAGGTGGAGTATAGGATTATTCCTGAGGAAAGATGGCATGAGGAGCTGAAGTCTGATAAAATACTTGATGAGGTGATGCAACTGGTTATATGGGATGGAATAATACATCTCAAGGGTCTGATGGCTGTAAGGCTTTTTGGTGTATAAAGGATGAACTATCAACACACAATGATCTACTTTTTAGGTGAACACAGCTGATTCCACCTTCTAGAGTTAATATCTTTGGTTCATGTATGTCATCAAGGTATGTTGAAATCAAAAGAAAGGTTGCGTAGACCTACAGATAGAAAGAATACCTTGTTTGCTGAGTGAGAAGTCCAAAAATACCTTGTTTACTGAGTGAGAAGTCTAAACAACCAAGGGTACAACCCATGATACTCAGGGAATATTTGGCAGGTACATGGAAATAAATTGCTTTAGACATTTTCCCAGTTCATGGGGATGGAATACATTTGTTATGGTGGTGATTGATATGTTTTCTAAATAGCCAGAGATATGTTTCATACATGCAATAGAGACTAGACATGTAACTAAATGTTATCGGGAACTTATGACAATAGAAGAACTTTCAGGTACATTACTTACTGACAATGGTGTTCACCTTGTATCTAAGGAAATGGAAGAATTTCCTGAGAAAAGGGGAATAAAACACAAGAAATGTGTTCTCTATCACCCAAAGACAAATAGAATGGTGGAAAGGTAAATAAAGTTCTTAAGAATAGCACCATGTTGGCAAAGGCAAATTCATTGACTTTGAAGGATGAGGTGGGAAAGAGAAGTTAATAGAATGGCACCTTATAGCCCAATTGGTAAAACCCCTTTTGAACTGTTTCAGGGACGGTATCCCCACACCCCCATAGAACCTTCTAGGTTTAATAATTATGAGTTTGACTTGGGGGGGGATATGTTTAAGAAAGACGGGTGTGCGAGAGAAGAAAATAAAATCAAGAACAGAAAAGAAAAGAATAATTTGAAAAAAGAAAGGGAGTAAAGAAAATTGAGGTATCTGTGCGTGACTTTGGCGGTCATTAAGAACATGGCGGGAAAGACCGCCGACCGCCGAGTTGGCAGTGAACAGAATCCCTCAGTTGGCGTTGAATGGAAACCCGCCATATAATGAACGAAAAACCCAACCCCGCCAAGAATCCCCAGACCACCACTTCTGCCATGACTCTGTCTGCGAGAATCCCGGACCACCCCACCCTGCCACCGCCAAGCACACCAACATCCTGCCCTCCAAATAATGATGCACAAATCACCTCGGTGGACAATGGAGGACAGACGACCATTGGCGGCTGCAACCGCTACGGGCGGCAAGAATACTCAACAGCAAGAAGTGCACACATTGGATAGGTGTCCCACACACCTGACACACATCCAGAACCCCATAAAACACCCCCAGACACACCCCACAATCCCTTGCAACGAAAGCAGGACAAGAAGAAGGAGAGCACCAGAGCCAGATCGCGAATGCCAGCATGCAGGAGACGTACACCGACCCACAGAAGAGCACCCTTACCTTGTTCCCAGTCCCGACACCATTCACAACATTCACCATGTCCCCCCCCAAAAAATCCACGCTTCACCGAAAGGAAGTTAAGGACCATGGTGGACGAGACATTGAAGGTGGAGCCACAAATCTTCAGGGCCGAGGTGCAGTACACACCCATAGGCCAGAAATTGGAGCTGTGGCAGACCCTTGTGAACAGGGTGAATGCAGTGAGACACCATCCACGCTCCAGGGACGACATCTGGAAGACATGGAACGACCTGCGGGGGAAGGTCCGGGCATGGAATCCAGGCACCACATCGCAGTGCAGAAAACTGGGGGAGGACCGCCACCAACACTACCCGACTACACCGACTGGGAGGAAAAGGTACTGCACCCACAGGGACTCACAGGACTCACTGGAGTAATGGACTCGGGTAAGTCATCTACAATTTCCCCATATCCACCACAGCTGCAATGCATGCACCACCCCACCCCACCCACACCCACACCCACCTAGACCTACAACCCACCCAGCCATTACCCACTACATCCACCCCCCTGCATGACCTCAAACCCACTAACAGGCCCACATCACTCCCGCTGTGCACAGCCACCAACCCCTGCACGTACCCACAATGGAACAATACCCCCCACCACAATGCAACCCCACACTGGCGCTAAATGCAATGTCAACCTCACAAAGGCACCCTGGAAGGCCACTGAAAGTAACACCAGCACAAAATAGCCCAGTCCTGTACACCCCAAACCTTCATGCATATGTAACAGACATGTCTATGTCCCCCAAAAGGCACCACCACCCATGCAACCCTAATGGACGGGACAAGGAGTGCCACTGCCCTCCAGGGAGACAGAGGCACCTCACAAGACACTGGTGAAGGATCCCTGGACACTGACGAGCAGACAGGCCCCTCACACAGTTCTGGACTCTCACCATGCAGCAGCCCCACCCAGGAAACCACTGTCACCCCCTACCACCCAGTCAAGACCAGAAGCCCAGGGAAGGCGTACCCACACCAGTGTACCGAGGGCACAGACTGGTGGATCACAGGTACAGAGGCCACAGTCTCCCACTCCCAACATGCAGGAAGGCAAGGGCCCCAGTACAAGTGGTACTGCCAGACCTGTGCAGGGGACTCAGGCACAGGGGGCTAGGGCAAGTGCAAGGGTCTCAGTGGGCCAGGGGGGAGGCCACAGGATGGATGCAGCAGCCCAGGACGTTATTTCAGAGGCGTTCGGGGCCTACCAACATACCCACGACAGGTTGGCGCAGATTGTGTCCACCCTGGAGCAAAGTCAGAGGATGCATCAGGAACAACACCAACAGGCCATAGAGCAGTGGAAAGAGCACAATGCCACAATGGCCACCATAGCAGGAGCACTGCTGCAGTTGGTCAAAAACCAGTCTGACACCCACACTGGACAAGAGGCCCCCACAACAGCCCTGGACAACCAGCATCAGATGACCCAAGCAGCAGAAACATCCCAGGAACTACCCTCCCAGGAAACCCAAGGGCCAACTATGTCACCCCAAGAAGCTCCACAGCAGGCGCCCAAACGTACTCTCAGGCCAAGATATGGCACTGGAAACCCAGCTAAGAACAAGGCCCCCTCCAACAATTGACTCTGCTACAAATGCAAAGCAACCATCCCACCCATTCCCCAACAACACTTAGCTGAAGGCAATTTGAAGTACTGTTCAACAAAATGGACCCATCAGTACTACCAACAAGGCTGCCACCATGTTGATTTTGAGGACCCCCCAACCTTACGACTCCCATCACTGTAAATAGCACAATTCACTCACTTCTACCAATAAAACACTTTTCACACCTGTAACACTGTCCCCTGTCTTAAATTGTGAACAAATTGGAGTATGGATGCAACTGGCAGAGAACAACTTTATTGTCAATTCTGTGCATGATGGTAGTCCTGTGTGCCCAAATGGTGGCAAGGAGGGAATGCATATGTTTTCAGTCAGTACCATGCAGAAGTGGGCCATGTATCGCCTATCATGACCAACCCCCCATATATGACAGAGCACACTGACAGTTTTAGTCACTAACCCCAATGACAGGCTTAAGGTCCACACAGTTATTGGAAGTAGAGTTGTATCAATTGGTTCCTGGAATTGACATCTTCCCCTTCCTCATCATCACCATCACTCTCCTCACCTTGCTGAGGTAGCTGATCAGACCTATAGTACCCTCCACCTCCAAGAGGGGGATAGAATGTATCACTGCCACGTTGTACAGCATGCAGCAGGCCACCACTATTCTACACACCTTTTCAGGCCCATAGGCCCCAGAGATATGTAGACACAGGAATCTAGCCTTCAGGAGACCTATAGTTCGCTCTATTACCCTCCTAGTACATCTATGGGCCTCATTGTAATTCCTCTCTTCATCCGTCCTGTGATTCCTCACTGGTGTCAGGCCCCAATGCAAGTTTGGATAGCCAGAATCTCCTACAAAATGGTGCAATACAGACTCATCATTGTTATGTCCCTTAGTCAGACAGGCTGGTTTTCTGCAATGTGTCAGTTAGTGACAGGCAAACTTACCTATGATCCACCCTCTGTCCTCTTGTAGTTGTTCCATCTTCTGTGGCACACTACTGTTCCTCAACACAAATGAATCATGGACTGAACCCGGAAACATAGCATTCACATGGGGAATGTACTGGTCTGCAGTACATACCTATTGGATGTTCATGGAGTGAAAGTTCTTCCTGTTTCTGTACACCTGTTCACTCACTCTTGGGGGGATGATAGCTATGTGTGTGCCTTCGATGGCACCTATGACATGGGGAATGTTCGCAAAGGCATAGAAGTCAGACTTGGTGGCAGGGAGGTCAGTAGTTTGTGGAAACCTCACATAGGATTGCAGATGTTGTACTATGCATTCAGAAATCTTGTCAGTACGTGGCTGAACATTGGTTATGAAAAACCAGCACCCATGCCCACTGTCACTTGAAATGAGCCCGTGGCCAGGAAATGGAGTGCGGAGAGCACCTGCACTTCAGTTGGAATGGCATGCTGATTACGTTTTCCCAGAGTTGGTGCAGGATCCAGTAATGCACAAAGGTCCTGAATAGTTGCATGTGTGAGTCTGTAAGTGATTATGATCTGACGCTCCGCCGTGGTCCCCATATCCACAAGTGGTCTGTACACCGATGGTGCCCTTCTTCACCACAAGGGTCGGTACCTACGAGGGGTTACAAAAAGGAGTGATGAAAACACATAGATAGGAAGACTTGTCATCATTTGTGCACGGCATTCTTCATTGCGGTGTCTGTACAATAACTGCTACCTGATAGATATACATGTACATCACAATGAGGGAACAGAGTATTTCATGTGTGCTACAATACTGAATGGATAGAGGCCTAGGTTCTTCATGTGGCTAGTAGGGCCTGCATTGTGAGTATTAATTCATTGTAGATGCGCAGGTGAAGGCAAAATGTCTTCCCACTGTTGTTCTGCCCTTTCGTTGTGGAAGTGACCTCATACTGCTAGTGGTTGACGTCACAGCGTAAGAGGTGTTTACAGCTCTTCGCACCCTCATTGGTTACCATGGATGCCAATGGGGAATCCTGGCGTATCATGATCGCCGCCAGCGGTGACGGTGCACACCGCCATGGAACGTACGCACGTTCATCATCGTTTGATCACTTGACTCCCTGATCTCGTGCGGACAGGTACTACACTCTGTGTACTGCTGTGGCCTGCCTCTGGCTCTGGATGTGCCACATGTTGCAGGGGAAAGGGCCCCGACCTTCACCCAGGAAGAACTGGAGAAGCTAGTGGACGGGGTCCTTCCCTGTATGCAAAACTGTACGGACGGCCAGAGGTACAGGTGAGTCTGGGTTTCGGGGTCACTGTGTGTGTAATGGATGGTGTTGATTTCACATATGTTTGCACCTCTGAGCCTGTATGGGTCATGGTGCATGGCATGCTGCGTGCGACTGTCCTGTATGTCTGAGAGTACTGTCTGTCCCAGAGTGGATGATTAGCCAGCTGTTCCTATCGTGCAAGTGCCTGACCTCTGTGTTCCATTTCTGTGTCGCCCTTTTAGGTCAGCGCCCACCAGAAGAGGGCACATTGGCATGCTATCGTCCAGGATGTACGGACATTGGGGGTCTACAACGCGGTGGACCACCCACTGTAGAAAGAGATTGGAGGACCTGCGGCGCTGGGCGCGAAAGATCAGTGAAGCCCACCTGGGGAAGTCCTCTCAACGTGGAAGGGGTGCCCGTCTGGCACTGATCCCCCTCAGGCGACGGATCCTGGCGGTGGCGTACCCAGACCTGGATGGGCGCTTGAAGGCTGCACAGCAGTCACAAGGGGGTGAGTACTCATTGACCATACTTCAGTCCGGTAGGATGTTTGGGTATGCAATAGGGCTCATGCTGCTTAGAGGAAGGGAATTTGACTGGTGACCATCTACTGTATGTTCCCCAAAGGGTGTAGGGGTGTCTCTGTCAGGTTTCACCTACTTCTGCTCCGTAGGTATTTCAGAGGATGGGTGTAGAGCAGTATTCTGGTCAGTAGTCAGGGGCATGGCCATGGGCATAGTGAACGGTGCTGCCTGTTGGGTGTGTTTTCTGGGTGGGTGCATGTCTGACCATTATGTACCTCAGCTATTTACAAGTGTCTCTCCTGTTTTGTCTCCCCATCCCTATTCTCTTGTGTTGGTTTGGTACAGCATCAACATCAGGTGAGGGAGCTGAGGCACCGGCACATGGGGAGGCAGCGGCCCACGGATCCTCCGAGGCAGAGACAACTGACTCCCAGGGGACCAGTGGGTGAAAGGGCTAGGGGACTTTCATGGGGGAGGCTACTATTACAGGAGGTAGTGACTTTGAGACCTCCTCCGATGGGGCTCCCTGGCGGTGGCGGACCCTAGTGCACACACCACTTCTGTTACATCTTCCACCACCCCCCATTCCATCACCGCCCTCCCTTCTTCTCCCCACTGAGTTGCCACTGCCCACCCACCCAGAAAGGTGGGCGTCTCCTTCGCCCCAGGCACCTCCTCCCCCGCCCCAGTCAGCCCTGCTGCCCTCACAGAGGAGGCTATTGACCTCCTGAGAACCATCTCTGTAGGGCAGACAACCATTGTCATTGCCATCCAGGGGCTAACATCAGAGGTGCAGCAGACAAATGCCTATCTGGATGGCATTCACAGTGCTGTGTCTGCCCTACAGAGATCTTTTCAGGCTCTGGCCTTCTCTTGGACGGCAGCCAGATTCCCTGGCCATTCCGTCCCCCCTCCAACCTCCTCTACCCCTTCCAGCACCCCACTCCCTTCACCCGTCCAAAGCACACATTCAGATATGCTGACAAGCACATCAACACACAAGAAGCACACTTCAAAACACAAGCACCACACATCCCACCACAAGCATTCACACAGCCAACAGACACCTGCACACACAACAACGTCCATTCCCCCAGTGTGCCTACCTCTTCTGCCTCCCTGTCTGTCCCCTTTACATCCACACCCTCATGCACTGAACCTTTACTCACTGTTACTGCTCCTCTTCCTGCACTCACCACACTAGCAGACAGCCATACATGCACCCTATACACCACACCTGCACTCACCACCTCTACTGTAGTTGACAGATGCAGCACACTCACCAGACTTGCAGACACCCACTCAACATACATCCACACTAGCTGTCTGTCTTCCCCACTGTGTCCACCCCCCAACTCCCAAGACACACAAACGCAGCAAGACACCCACCCATCAGACATCTACCACACCACAGCATACGGAGCAGTCACCTGCACCCACTAAATGCACCCCAACACCACATACATCCACACCTTCTGCCTCCACTCCCACGCTCTCATCCACGCCCACCACAGTTGCTCCAAAGAAACTTTTCCTCTCCCGTGCTGACCTCTTCCAACCCACTGGCCCACCCCGTCTTGTCCCCAACGTGCTCACCTCCTTGCCCTTTCCGCTCCTTCCACATCACAGCCCACCCTTGGCCGCCTTTCACATTCCTGTGCCCCTTCCCCAGTTAATAAAAAGGCCCGGACAGAGCCTAGGCCATCCAGCTCCACCCAAGCCAGAGAGCCCCCACCCCTTCAAAGGAGAAGCCCACCCCCCTCCACCTTCCTAACGAAAGTCAAAGGCCCACCCCCGCTGAAAATCCCCACCCCCACCACCCCTTGCCCCCCTTCTGCCGGATGCCCATATGGTGCCCCATTATGTGGAGTACCAAGCACTTGTGGGAGTCAGGTTGGGCCCGTTGTGGCTCATGACAATTGTCACGATACGGGCTGGCCATTGGCCCTATTTGGACTGTTTGGCTATGTGAGCTTGTGATTAAAGTTTCTGTGTGGCCTGTGTTTGGGCTGCACGCTGTTGAACCCTGGTCATTTGTTTCATTTTTTATGAGTGTGGGGCTTTTGTATGTACTATGGTCAAGTTGGATTAGGCTTGTGTCAGGTAAGTACCTCTTGCTGTGGGGTGTATGACTTGTGCTGCTGTAAGGGGTTCGGGCATTGCAGGGTGGGTGGAGTGGGTGGGTATGTAACTCTGCCCTTTCCTCCTTGTTTCGTAGGTTGCGGTACTTACCATTGTCGTCTTCGTCAGCGGTCTCGTTGTGGAGGTATATGGCAAGGAGCAGGGCTGGCATGATCTGCAGCTCTCTATCCGTGGCTGCTGCAGCGTGTTCTGTGGGACTCCGGTGCATGGTTCCTTATATTTGGTTAATTTCCACCTGGCTTTGTGTGGCGGTGGTTCCCTCCCCGGAACTGGTGGTGGAATGGTGGTTCATAATTTGATGGGCAGGTTGGGCCTTTCCGACAATCTATGGGCGGACTCTGCCGTCATCGTCGGCACTCCTCTCCTGGCGGTGGGTGGTTCACGGGATGCCTGTGTTTCATTTGGATCATTATTTGGCGGTCCGAACTGCTCCTCTGTTGGCAGTTTCTTCTGCCGGAGGAGCGGAACGGACCGCCATGTTCATAATGAGGGCCTTTGTTATGATTTAATGACCAGAACGTAGTGTTGAAAGTGTTAAATTGTCCAAACTAATACAAGTCATTAAGACGTTTGACAATGCTGTCAAAACTCAGGACCATCTTATATAGAACCTTACCAGAGTTGTGTTGTAGAAAGGGAAGTTGAATTTTCCAAATAATGAGGAGAGTGGTAGAGGAAAAGGAAAAACTGAAAACAGTGTTGTAACAAGGCAGTCTCACAGAATATTACAAATGCCTGAGTGTTTGAAGGATTATGTTAAATATTATTACATATTAAATAATTATTTTCTTCCTTTCTTTGTCTTTTGGGGTGATGCATATGAATAGAGAGAAAAAATAGATATATACTTTATATTTTATTGAGCCATTTTGGATTGTACTCTTCATCCGCACCAGGAGTTTTGAATTGTACTATTCATCTTCACCAAGAAATGTACTATTTGTTAAGTGCTTCAGAACTAAGCTTATATTTAAAAGTCCTAAATTATTGTATACCTGTTTTTTGTTTTTGTCTTTTTTTAAATGTTCTTTTGTTAAGGAGAGGTGGTGTTCAGTACTGTGTACTTAATATAATTGAACACTATTTATGTCATATTGCATGTCAAGTAGAATGCTATGACGTCATGAGGAGAAATGGACAGATGACATGAGGTAAGCTGGGGGACTGTTGGATGGGATCTTCTACCACTTAATAAAGGAATCTATTTTTATCACATTCTACATGGACTGTGATTCTTTTATATACACAAATCCCCTTGCTACCTAACACACAAACACAAACTAAGTGCCCTAATAGACTATTTGAAAATACTTGGGTTGGCAAATTGCACCCCATCAGTCACATGTGCCAATTGAAGTATCATAGTGGAGCATATATGACAGCACCATGGCTCAAGAAGCCAAAACAAACAACTCAGTGAAAGTGTGGTACAGTTATTTTTAAAAAAAACAGAGCTACCAACAAAGTAAGGTAGAAAAATCTATTGAACATATAAAACCTAAACTATCCTAACAATCCAAAGAAATGTATCAAATAATGTAATGCAAAGTACAAACATTTGTTAACAGCTGACACCTACCGTACGCAGAACCTATAACAAGAATGCTACTGTAAAAGAATCCAATATTCCACTTAAATATAAAATAAAACTATATCTAGCAAAAATATATCGTACCAATTCAGTTATAAATATTATTTTTATAGTTTATACTACCCAGTGAAAAATATGTATTTTAATAAAACGCCACAGTCATACTAAAAAGTAAAAATTAATAAAATAAATATTAATAAATAAATATACATTACAAGAAAAACATAATACATCTTAAAATCACCTATGACCAAACAGCAATAAATAAAGAAGATACATAACACTTTACAAAAGCATTGCAAAAACACAAACTACTATAAGGCAAATAAACATTTCCTACTCATCAATAATAAATAAATTATATTTTTCAATTATGTCACTGATGTCCATGCTCTTGAATTAATCACAAAAATATATGCAAAAAAATAAATGAATAAAAGCCCCCAAAAATGCAATATATATGAAAAATATAATCACAATTTATGAGATTGGAAGCCTTGCACCCTGCTGAACTAACTCCATGTTGTAATATCTATGCTCTGTCCATGGGCCCAGTACTCAGAAAATGTACACTATGTAATGGTAAATGGACTGCAACAACAGGACTTGAAAAGTATATGCCCTGCTATTGATGCTCGCTTTGTTTTATAATTGTACCCAAAAGCTGCAGTTATACATGCACACCAGCATAATAAGACTTTTCTAAAAAAAACTACAGTGTATCCATCACCACACATGGAGCTACTGATTTCTGTTAAGAATAGCCACTAATTGATCAGATGTATGTTTCTTCCTGCTATCCCTCCAGGCATTCTCCTTTTGCCTTCTACGTCTTTTACCTAACATTCCAGGTCTCCTAAGCCATCTCTACCTCCCTGCTTTCAACCTAGTATCACCTTAACATCACCTCTCAACTTTCAGTCCCTATAATTTAATACTTTACTAAGGACAACACAAACCTTCTTGAAAATGTATCTCACCAGCCCACCTTAGCATTGCACAAACAAGTGACTTGTGTAAGTGATCTGCATATACTAAATCTATTTCCCTCTGCCATTGAAATATCAGACTAGTCTGAAACAAAATATAATTTATCAATGATTGACTCACCCAAACCCCCCCTTCACTTTGCTGGCATCACTGAGACATGGATCAACTCGGAAGACTAGGTCAAAATTATTTCTTCACACTGGTTATACGATCCTCATTCCATACCTATGATATTGCCATAAGGAACTATGAGTTGTTCCATTTTCTGAACAAGAAATTACATCCTTTCCGACTGTGCGTGATTGTTGAAATCGTACTCACGTTGTTATCTAACACCCATCTGGATCTCTTATTTGGATATATCATCACTGTACTAGATCAACTAAGCACCTCTGGCTCATTTATTATCCTTAGAGACCTAAGCCTGAACCTACAGAAGTGCAGGGAAGTACACTCTACTGTAATCTCCCTACTGACCATGTATTCACCAGTATTCAAACAAGTCTCACTCACTTAACCAACAGCCTGCTTTGCCTAACTTTGATCTTAAACCATATCAGTCACTTTTTGCTTACCCTCAACACATCGCCATCTGACCATCTGATCTACAAGACCCTCCTATTTCATCCTTTCCCTCATCTTCCAACATAAACAAAAGGTCAGCACAGTACACAACAATATTCTTCAGTTCACTCAGGCTCATGTCACCTAACGATGTCAGCAAAACTTTGTATTTTTCCTTGCACACACATTGCCCAGTCAACAATTGAACGCTCTGCCTTTGCACCCAGGATGGGCATTGACTCACATTTCACTATTAACCTTGACTATTAGACATAAGGGGCCTCATTACGTGTGTGGCTGTCTTATAACCGCCACACTCGCTTTGGCAGTCTGAACCACCACCTATGTAGCAGTCCGACCACTACATAACAACCCTGGTGGTCTGACAACCATGGAACTGCCAGTTCCACCAGGATCTTGGATCCCGGCAGTCTGGAAGTGGCAGAGATCATAATCTGCCAGTGCAGCGCTGCATGCAGCACTGACCTGCATATTACGACCTTGTTCTGCACCAGCCTTTTCATGGCGGTAACACCCCCATGAAAAGGCTGGTGGAACACAGGTGCAGGGGGCCACAGGAGGGCCGCTGCACTGTCCATGCACTTGGCATGGGCAGTGCAGGCCCCCTCGCCCAGCACCCTCACAATGTTCACTGTCTACTTTGCAGACAGTGAACATTGCGAGGGTGCTGGTGCACGCTGTGGGCTACAGCATTGCTGCCGGCTTGATTACGAGCGAGAGACAATGCTGTAACCTGTTTCCCAGTAGGCTGGCCCTAGCAGGAAATTCTTAATTGGTCGGGCAGAGAGGTAGCCAGTGTGATGGCAACCTCCCCCTCAGAAGGTCAGCAGCCAGTGAAAACCGTCCGCCGAACTCCTAATCAGGCCCACAATGTTGGTCTCAGAAATGGCAGTGGTTTGTTGCTTTGGACTTACTAGTGCCATCTTATACTATCAACCACACTAATCTCTAATGGTAACAAAAATTGAGGCCATAGCTCTTAGCTGGTTCCATTTCTTTTTGACATACTGGCTTAAAAATAGTGTTCTACCTCTTCAGGTAACCTCATTTCCTTAACACATGTGGAGTCCCACAGAGGTCCACATAGTCCTTGCCTTTTTTTTAAATATGTATGTTAATCTACTGGGCATATTCTGAAAACATTTAGTTTTAGATTGTGTTTTCATGTAGATAAAGACTGTTCTCTAACACAATCAACAATAAAGTAATAGCTGACAAGCCTGAATGTGCCAAATAAAATTCTGAGAAAGCAGAAATCCTTATTTTAGCAAAAATATTTTATGAAGCTTTTGTATTTGGGTCACCATTGATGTGCTTTCCCCTTTAACCTGTGGTTATCATAAAGATTTTTTTTTTTTGTCATACGTCAACAATCAACAAATTTAATTTAACCAAGATGTCTCAGCATGATTTTTAGATCTACATACACTAGATGTTATTAGGGGGTGTGTGAAACCTGTGTAATTTGCTCTTGCGTAATGATATTAAAATACATGAAAATTACACTAAATTATGTGTAATTATGGGAAACGCATCCTGTGTTAGAAAAAGATGCAGGTGATGCCCTTCAGGCTCAAAAACAGCAACAACAGCAATATGTAGTAAATAAATATATATATATATATATATATATATATATATATATATATATATATATATATATATAATATTTGAATTGTCCTCTATATCTTTCCTTGTTTCAGAAGAACCAAAGAGAACCAAGCCGGCCAAGAGGGGGAATGTGGCCTCCAGCAGAAGCAGGAGCACAGCTAGTGCACAGGGTGTTAGTCCTGAAGGAGATGACCCGGCATTGACATGAGCCATTTCTGCTCGTGCTGGGAAGTCATATTATTTCTGTCTTTTGACTACTTAATGTACATTATGGTTTTCTGTATTTTCCATTTTCCAAACCACTGTTGATCTACTTTAATGTTTATTTGTTTCTGCACCTGACGTCTATTATCTGGAGCTTTCTTTCCCCAACCCTGATTTGTTATGGTGGCAGAAACCTTTTCACCATTGGTATCTCTTCTCCATCTCTGAGCAGTAAATAAATGGAGAGTGACTTTGCCCATAAATTTCAGAGTGACACAATTGCAAAACTATATGAAGTGAGCCAATGAATAATATCATCTGGAGGTTTAAAATGTGCAACACCTCCTTTCCCATTTCCCATGATTCTTTAAATTTGACCATCTGATACTCATTCTCCTCTCCCATTTATCATAATACTAGTCCAAGTCATCAGGAGTCAGGTCACTTAAAACTCAATAAGTCTGCCTGATCTTGCCCTTCACCGGCTGGCACAGCAGCTCCAATTGATTAACATGCTCAGTCGACAAGCCCTCCTTGTCTATTTTCATCAAAAAATCCCTTATCTGAAGGTACTTAAAAAAGCTATGCTTTGCCAATGCACATCTAGATTTTAATTCCTCAAATAAATGCATCTGACCCTGTCCATAGATATCCCCTAGCTTCTCCATCTCTGCGTTTGCCCATGTGAGGCCTCCTTTGTCATGCAATACCTCTGGAAATAATGGTGAATGCCAGAGGGGTGTATAGTAATTATACCGCTCGGTGCTCAAGTACTTCTGTCCCTCCATAAGCAAACTTCGAACCTTTGAATTTCACTTTCTTAAAATACTTAGACTCAACATTGCTTCAAAAACAGAGGGTAATTCATCAGATCTTAAAATCTTAGTTTGTCTACCTACTGCTAATATCCCCATATGCTGAAGAATTGATGCCTAAAAATAATGATTAAAACTAGACACTGCCCATCCTCCTCTAGCACTGCAGAGCATCATATTTTGTAATGCTTTCTGCGCCTTCTACGCCTTTCTATGCTCCCAGATAATGCTGCTACAGATAGCCTCTAATTCTTTAAACCAGTGATGCTCAGCATCCAGTAGGATTGCCTTAAAAATACAATATTTTTGGTAGTATAAGGATTTTGATATCATTGTACTGTCCTATCAAAGATAAATGAGATTATTAATCTGCTTGAGGTCCCTGTGGCTTTTAGTGATTAGTGGGGAGATATTCAGAACCACAATCTCTTCAGCCCTAGACATGATCTTAACACCCAGACATGTTACTATTGGTCACTTGTATCTCATTTACTAATATTTGAGTCTTACTCTTATTCAGATGATATCCTGCTATTCTCCCAAAATACACCCTTTTATATCTCTTTCTTGATCAGATGTTACCAGACCAATGTACTCAACATAGGTCAGTGTTTTGGTCTTAACTTGATTTATCGCCACCAGAGATAATTGAGTTGTTCTCCTCTAACTTGTTAATCAGACAATCAATATATAAAGCAAAAAAAGCAAGAGTGAGCATGAGAAAACATTTCTTGTCCCCCTTGTTATCATAATCTCACCTGATACCTTTTTCATTATTTGAAATCTTGCTGTTGGGTTATGATACAATGCTTTATAGATGTTATAAAACCAAGTCCAATTCCTTTCTTTCTACGCACTTCTCATAGAAAATCCCATGCCACTCGAGCAAATGCCTTTTTGGCATCAAGTAGGATCATAGCCATGGGATGCCCTATACCCCAGCCACATTGAATAAGATAATTTCCATCCTGACATGGTTCATCGTTCCCCTTCCTCTGGTGAAACCATGCTGCCAGGGGGAGACAATATTAGTGATAACCTCACCCAACTGAGCCACAAGAGCCTTAGATTATATCTTTGAATCAGTATTTATGAGCCCGGGTCCAGTGGTGATTTTCCCTTCTTTTTAAACACCACTATATTAGTTGTTGTAAGGAAATGCCTCCTTGGCATGGTTGCCCCCTGACTTTTTGCCTTTGCTGATGCTATGTTTACAATTGAAAGTGTGCTGAGGCCTGCTAACCAGGCCCCAGCACCAGTGTTCTTTCCCTAACCTGTACTTTTGTATCCACAATTGACAGACCCTGGCATCCAGATAAGTCCCTTGTAACTGGTACTTCTAGTACCAAGGGCCCTGATGCCAAGGAAGGTCTCTAAGGGCTGCAGCATGTCTTATGCCACCCTGGAGACCTCTCACTCAGCACAGACACACTGCTTGCCAGCTTGTGTGTGCTAGTGAGGACAAAACGAGTAAGTCGACATGGCACTCCCCTCAGGGTGCCATGCCAGCCTCTCACTGCCTATGCAGTATAGGTAAGCCACCCCTCTAGCAGGCCTTACAGCCCTAAGGCAGGGTGCACTATACCATAGGTGAGGGTACCAGTGCATGAGCATGGTACCCCTACAGTGTCTAAACAAAACCTTAGACATTGTAAGTGCAGGGTAGCCATAAGAGTATATGGTCTGGGAGTCTGTCAAACACGAACTCCACAGCACCATAATGGCTACACTGAAAACTGGGAAGTTTGGTATCAAACTTCTCAGCACAATAAATGCACACTGATGCCAGTGTACATTTTATTGTAAAATACACCACAGAGGGCACCTTAGAGGTGCCCCCTGAAACTTAACCGACTGTCTGTGTAGGCTGACTAGTTCCAGCAGCCTGCCACACCAGAGACATGTTGCTGGCCCCATGGGGAGAGTGCCTTTGTCACTCTGAGGCCAGTAACAAAGCCTGCACTGGGTGGAGATGCTAACACCTCCCCCAGGCAGGAGCTGTAACACCTGGCGGTGAGCCTCAAAGGCTCACCCCTTTGTCACAGCCCAGCAGGGCACTCCAGCTTAGTGGAGTTGCCCGCCCCCTCCGGCCACGGCCCCCACTTTTGGCGGCAAGGCTGGAGGGAACAAAGAAAGCAACAAGGAGGAGTCACTGGCCAGTCAGGACAGCCCCTAAGGTGTCCTGAGCTGAGGTGACTCTGACTTTTAGAAATCCTCCATCTTGCAGATGGAGGATTCCCCCAATAGGGTTAGGATTGTGACCCCCTCCCCTTGGGAGGAGGCACAAAGAGGGTGTACCCACCCTCAGGGCTAGTAGCCATTGGCTACTAACCCCCCAGACCTAAACACGCCCTTAAATTTAGTATTTAAGGGCTACCCTGAACCCTAGAAAATCAGATTCCTGCAACTACAAGAAGAAGGACTGCCTAGCTGAAAACCCCTGCAGAGGAAGACCAGAAGACGACAACTGCCTTGGCTCCAGAAACTCACCGGCCTGTCTCCTGCCTTCCAAAGATCCTGCTCCAGCGACGCCCTCCAAAGGGACCAGCGACCTCGACATCCTCTGAGGACTGCCCCTGCTTCGAAAAGACAAGAAACTCCCGAGGACAGCGGACCTGCTCCAAGAAAAGCTGCAACTTTGTTTCCAGCAGCTTTAAAGAACCCTGCAAGCTCCCCGCAAGAAGCGTGAGACTTGCAACACTGCACCCGGCGACCCCGACTCGGCTGGTGGCGATCCAACACCTCAGGAGGGACCCCAGGACTACTCTAAGGCTGTGAGTACAAAAACCTGTCCCCCCTGAGCCCCCACAGCGCCGCCTGCAGAGGGAATCCCGAGGCTTCCCCTGACCGCGACTCTTTGAATCCTAAGTCCCGACACCTGGGAGAGACCCTGCACCCGCAGCCCCCAGGACCTGAAGGACCGGACTTTCACTGGAGGAGTGACCCCCAGGAGTCCCTCTCCCTTGACCAAGCAGAGGTTTCCCCGAGGAACCCCCCCCTTGCCTGCCTGCAGCGCTGAAGAGATCCCGAGATCTCTCATAGACTAACATTGCGAACCCGACGCTTGTTTCTACACTGCACCCGGCCGCCCCCGTGCCGCTGAGGGTGAAATTTCTGTGTGGGCTTGTGTCCCCCCCGGTGCCCTACAAAACCCCCCTGGTCTGCCCTCCGAAGACGCGGGTACTTACCTGCAAGCAGACCGGAACCGGGGCACCCCCTTCTCTCCATTCTAGCCTATGTGTTTTGGGCACCACTTTGAACTCTGCACCTGACCGGCCCTGAGCTGCTGGTGTGGTGACTTTGGGGTTGCTCTGAACCCCCAACGGTGGGCTACCTTGGACCAAGAACTAAGCCCTGTAAGTGTCTTACTTACCTGGTTAACCTAACAAATACTTACCTCCCCTAGGAACTGTGAAAATTGCACTGTGTCCACTTTTAAAACAGCTATTTGTGAATAACTTGAAAAGTATACATGCAATTTTTATGATTTCAAGTTCCTAAAGTACTTACCTGCAATACCTTTCGAATGAGATATTACATGTAGAATTTGAACCTGTGGTTCTTAAAATAAACTAAGAAAAGATATTTTTCTATATAAAAACCTATTGGCTGGATTTGTCTCTGAGTGTGTGTACCTCATTTATTGTCTATGTGTATGTACAACAAATGCTTAACACTACTCCTTGGATAAGCCTACTGCTCGACCACACTACCACAAAATAGAGCATTAGTATTATCTATTTTTACCACTGTTTTACCTCTAAGGGGAACCCTTGGACTCTGTGCATGCTATTCCTTACTTTGAAATAGCACATACAGAGCCAACTTCCTACATTGGTGGATCAGCGGTGGGGTACAAGACTTTGCATTTGCTGGACTACTCAGCCAATACCTGATCACACGACAAATTCCAAAATTGTCATTAGAAATTCATTTTTGCAATTTGAAATTTTTCTAAATTCTTAAAAGTCCTGCTAGGGCCTTGTGTGTTAAGTCCCTGTTTAGCATTTTCTTTTTAGAGTTTAAAAGTTTGTTAAAAGTTTGAATTAGATTCTAGAAACAGTTTTTAGATTCTTAAAAAAGTATTCCAACTCTTAGCAGAATAATGTCTGATACAGAGATGCAGGTGGTGGAACTCGACACCACACCTTACCTCCATCTTAAGATGAGGGAGCTAAGGACTCTCTGTAATATAAAGAAAATAACCATTGGCTCCAGACCTACCAAAATTCAGCTCCAGGAGCTGTTGGCAGAGTTTGAAAAAGCCAACCCCTCTGATGATGACCTCACAGAGGAAGAAATTAGTGACTTGGAGGCCAATGTCCCTCCTCCAGTCCTAAATAGGGAGAACAGGACCCCTCAAGTCCTGTCTCCAACTGTGTTAGTCAGAAATAGTGAGTCCCTCACAGGAGGGTCCCACATTTCTGAAATCACTGAGGATGCTCTCAGTGAAGATGACCTCCTGTTAGCCAGGATGGCCAAAAGATTGGCTTTAGAGAGACAGCTCCTAGCCATAGAAAGGGAAAGACAAGAGATGGGCCTAGGACCCATCAATGGTGGCAGCAATATAAATAGGGTCAGAGATTCTCCTGACATGTTAAAAATCCCCAAAGGGATTGTGACAAAATTTGAAGATGGTGATGACATCACCAAATGGTTCACAGCTTTTGAGAGGGCTTGTGTAACCAGAAAAGTGAACAGATCTCACTGGGGTGCTCTCCTTTGGGAAATGTTCACTGGAAAGTGTAGGGATAGACTCCTCACACTCTCTGGAAAAGATGCAGAATCTTATGACCTCATGAAGGGTACCCTGATTGAGGGCTTTGGATTCTCCACTGAGGAGTACAGGATTAGGTTCAGGGGGGCTCAAAAATCCTCGAGCCAGACCTGGGTTGACTTTGTTGACTACTCAGTGAAAACACTAGATGGTTGGATTCAAGGCAGTGGTGTAAGTAATTATGATGGGCTGTACAATTTATTTGTGAAAGAACACCTATTGAGTAATTGTTTCAATGATAAACTGCATCAGCATCTGGTAGACCTAGGACCAATTTCTCCCCAAGAATTGGGAAAGAAGGCGGACCATTGGGTCAAGACAAGGGTGTCCAAGACTTCAACAGGGAGTGACCAAAAGAAAGGGGTCACAAAGACTCCCCAGGGGAAGGGTGATGAGACAACCAAAACTAAAAATAGTAAAGAGTCTTCTACAGGCCCCCAAAAACCTGCACAGGAGGGTGGGCCCAGAGCCTCTTCACAAAACAATGGGTACAAGGGTAAAAACTTTGATCCCAAAAAGGCCTGGTGTCATAGCTGTAAACAGCATGGACACCAAACTGGAGACAAGGCCTGTCCCAAGAAAGGTTCCACTCCAAACTCCCATCCAGGTAACACTGGTATGGCTAGTCTCCAAGTGGGATCAACAGTGTGCCCAGAGCAAATCAGGGTCCACACTGAAGCTACTCTAGTTTCTGAGGGTGGGGTGGATTTAGCCACACTAGCTGTCTGGCCGCCTAACATGCAAAAATACAGACAGCAACTCTTAATTAAAGGGACTAGAATAGAGGGCCTGAGGGATACAGGTGCCAGTGTCACCATGGTGACAGAGAAACTGGTTTCCCCTGGCCAATACCTGACTGGAAAAACTTACACAGTCACCAACGCTGACAATCAGAGAAAAGTACATCCCATGGCAATGGTTACTTTAGAATGGGGAGGGGTCAATGGCCTGAAACAGGTGGTGGTCTCCTCAAATATCCCAGTGGACTGTCTGCTTGGAAATGACCTGGAGTCCTCAGCATGGGCTGAGGTAGAACTAAAAACCCATGCAGCAATGCTGGGTATCCCTGAACTGGTGTGTGTGAAAACAAGAGCACAGTGCAAGGCACAGGGTGAACAAGTAGAGCTGGAGTCTGGAAGAATGGCCCAGCCTACCAAGAGAACAGGAAAGTCAGTTGGGAAACCAACTGCAACACAGCAAAAGAAAGGGAACCTCTCTTCTCAGGAAGAAGTTCTGCCCTCTGAGGGAACTGAGCCTTTGGAGCTTGAAACTTATCAGGTTGAGCTCTTAGGCCCAGGGGGACCCTCAAGGGAGGAGCTGTGTAAGGGACAAGAAACCTGTCCCTCTCTTGAAGGCCTTAGGCAGCAAGCTGCTGAAGAGTCCAAAGGCAAGAAAAATGGAACACATAGGGTCTATTGGGAAGATGGACTCCTGTACACTGAGGCCAGAGACCCCAAACCTGGTGCCACTAGGAGAGTGGTAGTGCCTCAGCTGTTCAGGAAGTTCATCCTAACATTGGCCCATGACATTCCCCTTGCTGGACATTTGGGACAAACCAAGACGTGGGAGAGGTTAGTCAACCACTTCTACTGGCCCAATATGTCCAACATGGTTAAGGAGTTTTGCCTCTCCTGCCCCACCTGTCAAGCCAGTGGTAAGACAGGTGGGCATCCAAAGGCCCCCCTCATTCCACTTCCAGTGGTGGGGGTTCCCTTTGAAAGAGTGGGTGTGGACATAGTTGGTCCACTAGAACCTCCCACAGCCTCAGGAAATATGTATATCCTGGTAGTAGTGGATCATGCTACCAGGTATCCTGAAGCTATTCCCCTTAGGTCGACTACTGCCCCTGCAGTAGCCAAGGCCCTCATTGGTATCTTTACCAGAGTGGGTTTCCCTAAGGAGGTGGTGTCTGACAGAGGTACCAACTTCATGTCAGCATACCTAAAACACATGTGGAATGAGTGTGGAGTGACTTACAAATTCACTACACCATACCATCCACAAACTAATGGCTTAGTTGAGAGATTCAACAAGACATTAAAAGGCATGATCATGGGGCTCCCAGAAAAACTCAAAAGGAGATGGGATGTCCTCTTACCATGTCTGCTTTTCGCTTACAGAGAGGTGCCACAGAAGGGAGTAGGATTCTCACCCTTTGAACTTCTGTTTGGTCATCCTGTAAGGGGACCACTTGCCCTTGTTAAAGAAGGCTGGGAGAGACCTCTCCATGAGCCTAAACAGGACATAGTGGACTATGTACTTGGCCTTCGCTCTAGAATGGCAGAGTACATGGAAAAGGCAACCAAAAACCTTGAGGCCAGCCAACAGCTCCAGAAGTTTTGGTATGACCAAAAGGCTGCACTGGTTGAGTTCCAACCAGGGCAGAAAGTCTGGGTTCTGGAGCCTGTGGCTCCCAGGGCACTCCAGGACAAATGGAGTGGCCCTTACCCAGTATTAGAAAGGAAGAGTCAGGTCACCTACTTGGTGGACCTGGGCACAAGCAGGAGCCCCAAGAGGGTGATCCATGTGAACCGCCTTAAGCTCTTCCATGACAGGGCTGATGTGAATCTGTTGATGGTAACAGATGAGGATCAGGAGGCAGAGAGTGAACCTCTCCCTGATCTTCTGTCATCAGACCCAAAAGATGGCACAGTAGATGGAGTGATCTACTCAGACACCCTCTCTGGCCAACAGCAAGCTGATTGTAGGAGAGTCCTACAACAGTTTCCTGAATTCTTCTCCTTAACCCCTGGTCAGACACACCTGTGTACCCATGATGTGGACACAGGAGACAGCATGCCTGTCAAAAACAAAATCTTTAGACAATCTGACCATGTTAAGGAAAGCATCAAGGTGGAAGTCCACAAGATGCTGGAATTGGGAGTAATTGAGCGCTCTGACAGCCCCTGGGCTAGCCCAGTGGTCTTAGTCCCCAAACCTCACACCAAAGATGGAAAGAAAGAGATGAGGTTTTGTGTGGACTACAGAGGGCTCAATTCTGTCACCAAGACAGATGCTCATCCAATTCCAAGAGCTGATGAGCTCATAGATAAATTAGGTGCTGCCAAATTCTTAAGTACCTTTGACTTGACAGCAGGGTACTGGCAAATAAAAATGGCACCTGGAGCAAAAGAGAAAACAGCATTCTCCACACCTGATGGGCATTATCAGTTTACTGTTATGCCCTTTGGTTTAAAGAATGCCCCTGCCACCTTCCAAAGGTTGGTGAATCAAGTCCTTGCTGGCTTGGAGTCCTTTAGCACAGCTTATCTTGATGATATTGCTGTCTTTAGCTCCACTTGGCAGGATCACCTGGTCCACCTGAAGAAGGTTTTGAAGGCTCTGCAATCTGCAGGCCTCTCTATCAAGGCATCCAAATGCCAGATAGGGCAGGGAACTGTGGTTTACTTGGGCCACCTTGTAGGTGGAGGCCAAGTTCAGCCACTCCAACCCAAGATCCAGACTATTCTGGACTGGGTAGCTCCAAAAACCCAGACTCAAGTCAGGGCATTCGTTGGCTTGACTGGGTATTACAGGAGGTTTGTGAAGGGATATGGATCCATTGTGACAGCCCTCACTGAACTCACCTCCAAGAAAATGCCCAAGAAAGTGAACTGGACTGTGGAATGCCAACAGGCCTTTGACACCCTGAAACAAGCAATGTGCTCAGCACCAGTTCTAAAAGCTCCAGATTATTCTAAGCAGTTCATTGTGCAGACTGATGCCTCTGAACATGGGATAGGGGCAGTTTTGTCCCAAACAAATAATGATGGCCTTGACCAGCCTGTTGCTTTCATTAGCAGGAGGTTACTCCCCAGGGAGCAGCGTTGGAGTGCCATTGAGAGGGAGGCCTTTGCTGTGGTTTGGTCCCTGAAGAAGCTGAGACCATACCTCTTTGGGACTCACTTCCTAGTTCAAACTGACCACAGACCTCTCAAATGGCTGATGCAAATGAAAGGTGAAAATCCTAAACTATTGAGGTGGTCCATCTCCCTACAGGGAATGGACTTTATAGTGGAACACAGACCTGGGACTGCCCATGCCAATGCAGATGGCCTTTCCAGGTTCTTCCACTTAGAAAATGAAGACTCTCTTGGGAAAGGTTAGTCTCATCCTCTTTCGTTTGGGGGGGGGTTGTGTAAGGAAATGCCTCCTTGGCATGGTTGCCCCCTGACTTTTTGCCTTTGCTGATGCTATGTTTACAATTGAAAGTGTGCTGAGGCTTGCTAACCAGGCCCCAGCACCAGTGTTCTTTCCCTAACCTGTACTTTTGTATCCACAATTGACAGACCCTGGCATCCAGATAAGTCCCTTGTAACTGGTACTTTTAGTACCAAGGGCCCTGATGCCAAGGAAGGTCTCTAAGGGCTGCAGCATGTCTTATGCCACCCTGGAGACCTCTCACTCAGCACAGACACACTGCTTGCCAGCTTGTGTGTGCTAGTGAGGACAAAACGAGTAAGTCGACATGGCACTCCCCTCAGGGTGCCATGCCAGCCTCTCACTGCCTATGCAGTATAGGTAAGCCACCCCTCTAGCAGGCCTTACAGCCCTAAGGCAGGGTGCACTATACCATAGGTGAGGGTACCAGTGCATGAGCATGGTACCCCTACAGTGTCTAAACAAAACCTTAGACATTGTAAGTGCAGGGTAGCCATAAGAGTATATGGTCTGGGAGTCTGTCAAACACGAACTCCACAGCACCATAATGGCTACACTGAAAACTGGGAAGTTTGGTATCAAACTTCTCAGCACAATAAATGCACACTGATGCCAGTGTACATTTTATTGTAAAATACACCACAGAGGGCACCTTAGAGGTGCCCCCTGAAACTTAACCGACTGTCTGTGTAGGCTGACTAGTTCCAGCAGCCTGCCACACCAGAGACATGTTGCTGGCCCCATGGGGAGAGTGCCTTTGTCACTCTGAGGCCAGTAACAAAGCCTGCACTGGGTGGAGATGCTAACACCTCCCCCAGGCAGGAGCTGTAACACCTGGCGGTGAGCCTCAAAGGCTCACCCCTTTGTCACAGCCCAGCAGGGCACTCCAGCTTAGTGGAGTTGCCCGCCCCCTCCGGCCACGGCCCCCACTTTTGGCGGCAAGGCTGGAGGGAACAAAGAAAGCAACAAGGAGGAGTCACTGGCCAGTCAGGACAGCCCCTAAGGTGTCCTGAGCTGAGGTGACTCTGACTTTTAGAAATCCTCCATCTTGCAGATGGAGGATTCCCCCAATAGGGTTAGGATTGTGACCCCCTCCCCTTGGGAGGAGGCACAAAGAGGGTGTACCCACCCTCAGGGCTAGTAGCCATTGGCTACTAACCCCCCAGACCTAAACACGCCCTTAAATTTAGTATTTAAGGGCTACCCTGAACCCTAGAAAATCAGATTCCTGCAACTACAAGAAGAAGGACTGCCTAGCTGAAAACCCCTGCAGAGGAAGACCAGAAGACGACAACTGCCTTGGCTCCAGAAACTCACCGGCCTGTCTCCTGCCTTCCAAAGATCCTGCTCCAGCGACGCCCTCCAAAGGGACCAGCGACCTCGACATCCTCTGAGGACTGCCCCTGCTTCGAAAAGACAAGAAACTCCCGAGGACAGCGGACCTGCTCCAAGAAAAGCTGCAACTTTGTTTCCAGCAGCTTTAAAGAACCCTGCAAGCTCCCCGCAAGAAGCGTGAGACTTGCAACACTGCACCCGGCGACCCCGACTCGGCTGGTGGCGATCCAACACCTCAGGAGGGACCCCAGGACTACTCTAAGGCTGTGAGTACAAAAACCTGTCCCCCCTGAGCCCCCACAGCGCCGCCTGCAGAGGGAATCCCGAGGCTTCCCCTGACCGCGACTCTTTGAATCCTAAGTCCCGACACCTGGGAGAGACCCTGCACCCGCAGCCCCCAGGACCTGAAGGACCGGACTTTCACTGGAGGAGTGACCCCCAGGAGTCCCTCTCCCTTGACCAAGCGGAGGTTTCCCCGAGGAACCCCCCCCTTGCCTGCCTGCAGCGCTGAAGAGATCCCGAGATCTCTCATAGACTAACATTGCGAACCCGACGCTTGTTTCTACACTGCACCCGGCCGCCCCCGCGCCGCTGAGGGTGAAATTTCTGTGTGGGCTTGTGTCCCCCCCGGTGCCCTACAAAACCCCCCTGGTCTGCCCTCCGAAGACGCGGGTACTTACCTGCAAGCAGACCGGAACCGGGGCACCCCCTTCTCTCCATTCTAGCCTATGTGTTTTGGGCACCACTTTGAACTCTGCACCTGACCGGCCCTGAGCTGCTGGTGTGGTGACTTTGGGGTTGCTCTGAACCCCCAACGGTGGGCTACCTTGGACCAAGAACTAAGCCCTGTAAGTGTCTTACTTACCTGGTTAACCTAACAAATACTTACCTCCCCTAGGAACTGTGAAAATTGCACTAAGTGTCCACTTTTAAAACAGCTATTTGTGAATAACTTGAAAAGTATACATGCAATTTTTATGATTTCAAGTTCCTAAAGTACTTACCTGCAATACCTTTCGAATGAGATATTACATGTAGAATTTGAACCTGTGGTTCTTAAAATAAACTAAGAAAAGATATTTTTCTATATAAAAACCTATTGGCTTTATTTGTCTCTGAGTGTGTGTAGCTCATTTATTGTCTATGTGTATGTACAACAAATGCTTAACACTACTCCTTGGATAAGCCTACTGCTCGACCACACTACCACAAAATAGAGCATTAGTATTATCTATTTTTACCACTGTTTTACCTCTAAGGGGAACCCTTGGACTCTGTGCATGCTATTCCTTACTTTGAAATAGCACATACAGAGCCAACTTCCTACAGTTGTTGTCCAAGAGTTAGGGGCTATGTGTTCTGCCGGGCCTTATTGGTCATGTCCCTAGCCAATATTGGATAGAAGACCCTATAAAATTCAATTGGTTACCTATCTGGACCTACAGCCTTTCCCAGTGGGGTCTTAATTATTTCTGCAGTAATTGGGTCATCCAAGGAATCCAGTTTCAGCTGATTAAGTCCTCCCCACTTTACTAAATATAAATACTGCACAACATTTACCTTAATTAATAGCTGGCTCCTCTGCCCGATATAGATCTTTGTAGAATTCCCTAAACACAAGTAGAACAGCATCAGGGCCACCAACTGTCAGGAATCCCCAAGGTGTCTCCTGCATTATCTGTCAGCATCCCCAGGGATTAGGGTTAAATCATATGTCTGTTCTTGGTTAAACCTTCATGTTTCTAAGTAAACATAATGTGCTGTGTTACACAATTGGTTTTATCAATGCTTGTTTTACCAATGCTTGTTTGCTAATGTGAGTAGGTGTAGACATGTGCTTCTAATTGGGCGTGGTGATGTTATTTTCATCCACACGTGGAAACTCAACTGCTTTCCTGATGGGCTATAGATAGCAGAGTGAAGCATGCCTCCCTACTTGGCTTTGTTTCGCTCCCTGATCTCAGCATCTGACTTGCCAGTCCAGCCCCTGCTGTCATCCTCCTATTCAGGACTTTTGAGGCAATTCTTTTCTTCGTTCCTGTACCAGCTGACACCAGGCATTCCTCCAGCACACCGGAAAAGACAGCAGCTAAGTGACCAGTATTCTCCAGGGAGTTTGTGCTTTGAGGGCTGCGCTTTCCTAGAACAGCTGATGTATTTCAGACCTCCTATTTTGGCAGAGTGCTTATCTTGAAGAGACAAATGCATTTCTGAACATTCTGCGTTATTATTGTAGTTACTTGCCTAAATGTGCTTCAGGAAATCTGCTCACCTCAAGTACTACAAAAAGTGACAGTGCAATTTTGAAAGAGCATTTACGTGACTTTTCTTTCTCTAATAGCATAACTCTTGGATTTAAATTGTGTCATCCATGCCTGTGTTTCAGGTTTGGTGAATTTGCTTTTTGATGGGTTTTTCACACACACAGTGAAACCAAACCAAACTGTGCCACCCTAGCTGTTTGTACCCAGAGTGAACATTTGTATTTCTTGGATTGTTTTTGTTCCTTTTAGTTTAACCCTATGAATGCAGGTAAGTTATATGTGATATAATTAATCCCCTTGTTTGTCTTTTTATTTGCATAATAAGTGCAACCACATTTCTAATTGTAATGTGCAACAGTGAATCGCTGTGAAGCCAGCCCTAGTGTCGCAGTACTTATTGTTATGGTACTCAGTTTGGGTTTTTGGTAATTAAGTGTTAGTAATTGTGCCAACAGTTATTATTTTCCAAGAAAAGTGCTGGAGCATACCGGTGTTCTTCTGCCACTCCTGTGCCCATATCAGAAAATGATATTTAGTTTCAAGGAAGTTGAGTGCACTATCTCTACTATCACTCTGTCAACAATGACCTGCCCCCCGAAGACACAGGGTGCCTGGCTGGACCGGCTAGACGTGGCAGTGTTTTGTCTCTTTCTCTTTCTCTTCCACTTCCCCTTTCCTTTTGGAACACCTGCCGGGGCTTCTGTGTCCACCAGAAAGTGCCGAGAGGTGTTCCAGGAGGTCAGTGGGGCATACCATAGCCCCTGCAGACATCATGCTTTTCAGGTGAGTGGCCCGTCTTGACACCAACCTCCTGCCCTTTCTTGTACTTTATTGAATGGATGATACTGGGAACATCTTGCTGTCATGTATACAGCACCAAAAGCCTGTCCACACTCTTGCTATATTCACAACTCTCCGCCCTCCGAGTTTGACTTTTCTTAGCTGCCTTGGCCAGGTTAATGTGGTTAATGCTTGCTTTAGCAACTGAGATCTTCTGAAGGACCTCATCAACATCCCACCCTTCCGCAACTGTTGCAATCATCCCTGATTCCAATGCGCCCAGTTCCTTGCATAGTAGTACCCCATCTCATGAGTCAGAGTCTCCTCTCTATCCGAAGACCATAGCTGAAAGTCTCCCTCTTACTCCTGCTTTCAATGCATTCTAAAGTATCCTCAGCAATGTGCTTCCTCTGTTAGTTTCCAAGAAATTTGCCAACAATTCATTCATATGCTCTACATGATCTGGGTTAAATAGCAGTCCCCTATCAAAAGACCAAGACTGAACCTCCCCTGTAACCTCTACTGTCTGTAGCTTGTTTCCTAAGAGGTTATGATTTCCAAAATATAATTTGGTGTTTCTCAACACTGACATCTGCGATTAGCCCTGCTGGGATCATAAAACAATCTAATCTCACAAATGCCTTACAGAGATACGAGAAAAAGGTATACTCTGAATCAGATGCCTTCAAACTGCCCCAGATGTTCTTGAGCGCATCATCCTTCTTGGGATGTTTCAACCTTAATACCCTAGGCTTCTTGCCCTCCTACAGCACTGATGTTGGTGTTCCCTGGGTGCAGTCACCATGTATGTTTAAGTCCCCACAGGCAGTGAGTGGGGTAGGCCCAACGCCACTGTCAAAAGCACCAACACTGCCTGCTCATCTTGATTAGAACCATAAATCGAATTGATAGTAAAACCTGAACCGGCCACCAGATGATCCACCAATGCTTATCTCCCCAAATTATCAGATAATTTGATTTAAGTCTGTATACACCCTTTTGTGCTAAAATTGCCACTCCCTCATAGTTGTTGCCTGTTTTGTATTAACTAACAACTCATAACCAAACATTTCAAGTAGACTCTTTCTAGACCACTCAATGCTTGTTTCTTGTATACACATTATATCTGGAACTAAGCTTCTCATCTCCACTGCTGCTTTAACCATTTTGTACCTATCTTTTAGTCCACAGACATTAATGGTGCATATACATGTTTTCCTTAGTCATCCCATGGTATGCATAATACTATTGTACTTCCCAAATTCATCCCATCCCTTATCCTTTCACCATGAGTCTTTACTCTGATATGCCCCATTATTCTGTATTCCTGCACCATACTGCACTTTGCACTTTCAGGCTTCCCTCTGGCTTCCCTCCTCCTCATTCCCTGCCTCCCTCTGCACACCCTCCTTCTGCTTGAAGCAATCAGATCAAAACTGCCCTGAATGATGGTTTGTATTTCACCATCTTCCCGCAGCCACCCGTGTCCGACCTAAAGTGTCTACTCAAAAACAGGGAAAGAAAGAAGATAAGAAAATACTCTTTCCAAGTGAAGATAAAAAGTACCAGACAATCAAAAACCATTATCTAAAGAAGCCCCCTCGGTGCCGTAAATACTCTCTTGTGATCAACCACGTTTGTACATTTGTACTACACTTTCCCTCATACCATACTAGCGAATCATTACAGTAAACCATTCAGTTCAGGTCAAGTCATATAATCTCCAAATATTCTGTAGCCTTAATCTCTCATGTGAACTCTTGAACCTTGCCCTTGTGTATGATCTTAAGACTTAAGACTCTGCCCCTTTATCTTGACATGGCTTAATGAACTGACTTAGCCTCTTTCAACGCTTCACAGTCACATGACAAAAGTCCACTTTAGCAAACCAAGAGTAACCTTCTACTACACTTCGTTTGGAGTTTGGACACTACTTCTCATACACTGCCTTTCTTAAGAGAAAGTTGCCAAGGAAGGACAGTAGTGCCCTAGGTTTAGAACCACCAGTTGCTGCTCCCTGGTCTGCTCATTTCAATGTTAGAGAAAATCTGTGGGCCCTCTGGATCTAGCGGTCCAATTTCCACACTTCTAATACTTTCAACACCCTCCTCATTCCCCAGAATGCTGAGATTAGTACAGCACTGCCAGTTCTCAAACTCCTCCAGTTTCCACTCTGTATCCATCAACTGTGCCTGACGTGCTGCAGACTGCGAATTAATTGTGGCCAACACTTCCTCTAGAGTGGCAGTACGATTTTCTACTGCAGTCAAACTTTCTACAATCTCAGAGCATGTCTTAGATGCTTTCCTGACTGCCCTCTGGAGCTTTCAATTTGCTGCTCTGGCTCGCTGATTATCAGATTGTATCTCCTCCCAGTGACGCATAATGCCACGATATATAGACTCAAGAGTCAGTGGCGCAATCAATCTTTGTTGTGCCAGGTCTGAGTTATCACAAGAGAGACACTAGAGTACATGTTGCATAACAGAATAGTCCTATTTAGATCTGTAATGTCTGATCTTTGACCTCCCTTGTTAGGATCATTGCACACAACTGACAGCACAAGCTGACCTTCCAGTCTATGTTCATCCCCTGGGCTACTCAGGGAGTCCTCTTCCTCTAACAGATCTGAGTCATTACCAGTATCCCTTGAGTCCTCTGACAGCGAGAAGAAATGTTCCACAACTTCCACATTCCCTGTCTCACACCGAACATCCGAGATGGCCTCCCTCTCTCTATACATTCCTCTGATGCCTTTTGTGGGGTTTCCTTGGTGGTTGTGCTGAAGACCTGGAACAACCGGTCTGGGTTGTTCCCCTTTCATCTTCTCCTGCTTTGAATTTACTGAGGTTAGGCCAGAGCTTGAGTCAACCAAGCTTACAACCCTCTGTCCCTCTGAGGCTGCTATTATGGCCTTATCCAGATTCCCAGCCCTCAAAGATTTGTTCAATACTTCTGGGCGTATATGTGGGGGTGCCTCCGGTACTAATAACACTTTCACTCTACAGAGAATCCTGACTCTACTGTCCTACTACTTATCATCTCCCATATGGTCATACTCCCCCCCCCCAATGTTCCGACAAGCTGAGACCTTATTTCACATTCTCCCTCAGCAACAAATGGATTAATACCATTGATGCCTCCACTAACATGAGTTGCTGTGGGCCTGATGTCCATTGTGAGGGAGGTCAGCACTGGTGCCAAAAGCTACAGCTCTACTGGTTCCATTAGCTTCCTGGTCTGCTTCAAGACTGCTCCCTCATTATCACCCAGAGTACCCCCAGCCAACTCCTGTGCTTGTTCGGCTGTGGGCTCCTGTGTCTGCTTGTACAGAGGACTGTGACTGAGCTTGTGCGACAAGTTGAACTTTCTCCATTATTGTTGTTTTAAGAAAATCTGCAAATGATGATCTGGACCCACCGTTGCTCACAGCAGGACTGCTCTTGTTGCCCGACTTCCTTTTTGACCTCACCTTAGCCAGGAGAATCTGCTGCTCCAGCTTGGTTGTCACTGTCTGAATGCAGGAGACATCTGACAATCTCCCTGCTCCAAGTCATTGGCTGTACTGGCCTGGGTCACTTCTGCAGCTGCACTGCAGGGTTTCAATATCTTGGAGCTCTTTGGTATGATCTCCCACCTGCCACTTCAGTTGTCCACTCTTCCTTGTCTTCCGGCTGGCATCCCATCGACTACAGCTGTTTGCTACCTCCAGAGGCACCAGATTGCAATGGCAAGCTGACCGGGTGCAATAGACTTGGCAGCCTCCTTAAGCCAGCCTTGCAGCCTCTGATAGCAGCTCGTGCCATGTATGAAGACAACAGGGCTATGGAGATACGGGCCTCTTCAATTTCCGTGTCCATCTAACTGCCAGTGGAGGTAGAGGGGCTCATGCACAGCCTATGGCTAGGCCTCCATCTTGCTCCAGAACCCTTAAAAAGTACATTTAACTGACAAATGTAGAGGGCGACAGGCCAGCTTCCTAATTCAGCAGTAAATGGCATGTCACTTGAAAAAAAGAGAGAAAAAGAAACCCACATTATAATAGAAGCTAGCACCTCTGTCCCTCCCAACACAACCCTACATATCTTCCTCCCTTAACAGCATGCCAAATCAGCAGCAACTGGAACATCACTTGTAAAAAAGCAGAATATAGAACTCAGCACAAACCTACTGTGGAGATGCTATACCATTTGTAGGAAACTGTGTGCAAGACGGGGAACTATTTATTTTATTTTTTAGGTTTAATTTAATGAAGTGAAAGGATTGCTCAGTATGGCAGTATATTTGTTTGTCTGTGAAATGTCATATTTTAAAAACAAAACCTACTACTAATTACTATTCGGACTCCTCTTTATCTTTCCTCATTTTAGGACAGCCCTCTAATTGCCAACCCTACCTCCTTGGCCCATGGCACGAAGCTGCCCTAATACCAGCCATTCCTGCATGTGCTTTTGGTAAGCCATGTTTACTATTCCCTCCTTTTAACAACTAGTATGCATTATGCACTCCTGTATTTTCCATTTGCTATCTACTTTTCATCCACTTTAACCAGAAATAACTGCCTCCATCTGTTTTTTTTTTATTATCCCTCAGTTTCCACAGCTGACTTCCTCTTGCCTTCAGATTTCATCTCCCCCTTTAGTGACCTTTCCCTCATCCCACTTTTGCATTTTGTGTGTTCTCTTTTGGTAACACGTGATTGTTGATAACATAAACAGGAACATGTGCCTAAGTATTCACAACATGTAAGTTGACAGAAGGCTTAATTGAGCAAATACTCAACTTTATAGTACAGGAACAGAGGAGGTCATCACAGACAACACAGGATGTCCTACAAGGTTCTATGATGTCATGACAGTGCAGCATGGCAGGATACCAATACCATATTTTCTTTAAATTCCCTCCTACATCTTCATTGCTGTTCTGATCTTTTTGTAGCCATATCCCTCCATTATGAAAGAAAAATATTATTACATTTAAAGGTTGACTACTTGCTTTTTAAAATGCTAATTAGACCTTTCAAATGGCTCGTTGGAGAGAAGATAACCTAATATTAGTGAGACATGTGCAAAATAATATCTGTGTGTTATAGGTTTGTCTATGTCCGGAAGTACTCCAGGCTGCTTAGGAGGAGGACGAGGACCATCCTTTAGAAGGGAAGGACTGGTTACTGGAACGACTGCTAGGTCACTTTCCTTACTCAGTGGCAACCACTGCATTTGTTATGGTATTCCTTCCTTTCATCTAGGTCCAGGTAGCAATTCTTTCATAAATTATCCAGCCTCCTATGTTTGTCTCATCCTCTCTACCACAGAATTGAAGAAGAAAATGTGCAGTCATCAGCACCCGCTCAATTACCTCTTCTCCCATTCTTTCTGCCCCAGCCAGCCTAAGAAATGTAAACCTATCTCGGCACGTGCCACATTTCTTCCACAGTATACGCCTAAGAGACTACTTTCAATGGCTTCTATTACTGTTTCATCTTCTACCTTCCATTAACTATGCTCCTAAGCCTACTAGTACATGATGATACCCGACCAGTCCATAGCTAAGCCTTTACCTAGCCCACTCCCTAATATTTTATTATAACTTACCTTACCTTACCCTACACTTGCCCCACTGCCAAAGTAAAATGTATTTGTAGAAAATGATTTGGGGTGGAGGGTGTAGTGTGGATTTATGATGACATGCCATTAGTTATCTCAAAAGAAACATGCTTCCCTGCCAGAATGGCTCAATTATTGTTGCACATTATAGTCAGGTAAATTGCGCAGCATTAATTTAAATTGCCATATTCACCAATGTCAAGATTTCTCTTTGTATTTGGGGTAATTTATTACCATGTTAAGTGTATGCTGCAAGTGTCCCCACATGAAATCATTTCAGCGTGCCATCTTTTCTGGAAAAAAAATTTTTTTTGTTTATTGTATTGGTGGTTATGGTTTGGTTTAGACCACATACTGCTACTGCATTAAGTGAAAAAAGGTGGCCTAATGATCAAGAAGAACATGAAAATACAGAATAATGGCCCTAGGAGACCAGCAGTGTTGTGCTACTTTACAACTATATAAAGACATTGAGAACTACAATTCATGTTCTTTTCTTCTTTCTTTCTTTGAATGATCCAGCTATCATTGCCGGAGGGCCTGTCCTTGAGGCCCACTTCTAATGGGAGACAAATGCTTTTCCAGAACATGGAGACAATTGCAGTGAAATACAACCAGCTGGTGGTCTTTGAGGAAGAGGAGAAAGAGTCAGCCAGTGCTGACTTTAGTCCTGGCCCCTTGATATACTTCCGTAAAAAATTGTTGTCCAGAGATTTTCATTTTTGATTTGTGTTTTTGTATCATTAGAGAATTAATTTAGCTAGGATAGACATTGCTAATCTGGGCCAATTTTTTTTGGGATTACATATTTAAATAAGGCCAATGTGCTGCAGTGACGATGTAATATTTTAGGAACCATGAGACCTAGATACTTCATTTTGATGTCAAAGCAAAGATTTGGGGGGTCAAGTAGTCTTATAGAGACAAAAAATAACTCCTGAGAACAACCCTTTCACCATTTAACAAAATGGCGGATCTATAATGATGTGTTTTAGCCATCATATTAATAATTTATTTTAATATTGTTTTTGTTTCAGGTTTTCTGTTGATTCAAATTCATAAGCATGAGCGAAGCAGGTGGTAGCAGAGGATCTTTACCTCTTAACAGAGTGGTGCTAACTACAAAATCTGAGGACTCTAACAACAAAGAAAAATGTGTAATATTCTAACCTAATCTGAAAACAAAGCTAATATCAACTGCAGCTGGACAAAAGAGAGTTTGGGATGCTACAGAAATACGGCAAGACAAAGTTCACAAAAGATTGAAACTGATGGGTGAAAAGGATCAAGTGCAACAAGTCATATACAATGGATAAAAGCCTGGAAACAAATTGCCAAAAGATAGCAGAAACCAGTGAATCACTACAAGAATCCAAGTCTTCTGAGAAAGCGACTACAACCAAACCCAAGGCCCATCCATTTAGATCAATGGCTACCCCTCGTCCACCAACAACTAATCAGAAAGCAGAGGATCACAATGTGTTATCTGTGGTTTAGCCAGAACAAGGGCCAAAGGGATTGATAAAAGAACAAAGTACAGAGTACAGAGTATTGAGTCTTAATGAGCAAACATCTTTTAGCTGCAGCTAGTTTCTTCCAAGATTAAGGCCCTCATTCCGAGTTTGTCAGTTTTTTCAGAAGACCGCCCTGGCAGTAGGCAACAAAAGACTACCAGTGTTGGCGGCATCACGACTGCCGTATTACGGGTCAGAAACTGAAGACTGCCCAAAAACAGCCACAAATCTGATACCGCCAGGCTGAACGACGGTGGGAGAGAGGCGGTCCCACCACCTACACCGCCACCCTGACAACATCCCACCCTCCAAATTTCAACTCACAAATCAGCACAGCAGTCCTTGCATGGCGGTAAGCCATTGGCGGTCCGAACCGCCAAGGTCAAAAACTCAACTCCACCACAACACAACATCAAATGGGACAGTATGAATACCCCTCACCTGGCACACATACACACACCACACACACCTGATCACTGCACTATAAAACACCCCCCACACATAACCCCAACCTCTTGCATCCTGAATTTTTCACAGAGAAAAGGAAGAACGCACAAATAGAAGACACTGCACCTGGAAAGCATAGGCAGCACCACACTTAACACACAGGATACTACACAACTGCACCCCGGCACACAACAAACATGTCGCCACTGCACACAACCACCACATGCCACAAGCACACCAAACCACACAACCCCACCTCACCAAACAGCACACCCGCACCTCTGCAGATTACACACCCCACTACCCACAACACATCCACCATGTCACAACAGAAATACCCACGATTCACAGATGAGGAGTTGACAGTCATGGCAGAAGAAATCATCAGTGTGGAGCCACAACTGTTTGGAGCACAGGTCCAGCATACATCCATAGCCATGAAAACAGAGGTATTGTAGAGGAAAACCATCCACGTACAAGGGTGGACATCAGGAGGAGGTGGAACGACCTACTAGGAAAGGTCCGGTCCATGGCAGCAAGACACCAGATAGCCATCAACAAGACTTGCAGTGGACCCCCACTTCCTCTCCCAGAGTTATAATCGTGGGAGGAGAATTTCTTGGTCATCCTGCACCTGGAGGGCCTGACTCTGGTAAGTCAACAACACTCCCCGGGCACCATGTAGTCCTGCACAGCATGTACCGCCACCACCCTTACACCCCCTCACAGAACCCTTACATGCACCAATCCACCCTGGACCAAATACCCTCCCTTGCATGCCACACCTCCCCACTATCACTAATCTCATGCAGGAACACCAAGTGCACAGATATCTCCCACTGTAGCAAGTACTGAAACTACCACAAGGCAACATTCTCTACCCTTGTATAACTGTTAATTCCACTCCACATTAGGACACCTGCACGAATAACCATGTTACCCCCTTTACCTACAGGATGACAGCCCACTAGTACATGGCAAGGGCAGCATTGATGACCAATACCTTATATACTACAATCATACAACAGTACTGTCCATCAGCCCTGAAACATTGCCAGTGGACAAGCAGCTGTCATTGTCATCACTGGAAAGCATGTCAAGGCTATGATTGCAAACAACCATGTGAACAACAAGTACATTTCAACAATGTAACACACTTCTTTCCCATCCATAGGTATACCTACTACTGCCACCCAGCAGAGGATGCCAGAGACGGACAGTTAGCCCCTGGAAGTAGGCCCAATTGAGGACTACAACTCTGGATTTCTGGAAAGGGATGCCTCACCTGGCCCATCCTGGATGACTGGTCAGTCAACCACCACCAGCCTCTCCCTGCCCACATCTGAGTCCTCCACCTCTGCGGCTACTACAGCACAGGATCTCCCTCCTCCCCAAACCTATGTCCCAAGGCATTGTGTGCCCTACAGTACAGGGAGCTGAGTCGATCCCTAACATCCAAGACAATGACGGTCCTGGTGTCAGTGGGAGTAGGCACACTTTGGCAGTGTCACAGGCCCTGGGGGTAAGGGGCAGTGGGTGGGCAACTGTGGGTCAAGGGATGAGGCACCAACAGGACACTACTGGCCAGGAGGCTATCACCAGAGTCCTGGGAGCATGCCAGCAATCCCAGGACAGGATGGGTCAAATACTGACAACCTTGCAGGAGAACCTGCAGAGGGAATACCACCAGGGGGCCATGCAGCAGTGGCAGGCATGCAATGCCTTCATTTGTGGAGTGCTCAATAAGCTTACCAGCATCCTGCATGCGTCCTCCACCCAGCAGAAGGCCCCTTCCAGTAGCCAATCAATACCTGTGCCATCTACATCTGCCACAGCTACTGCAATGGAGGCCCAGCCAGAGGACCCACAGGCTAGAAGCATCCCTCCCCCTGCAGCTGAGGATCTCCCATGCAAAGGACGTCATCCATCCAGGCATCCTGCAGGACATGAGGCCAAGACCAAAAGCACTGCCAGGAAGTGATCTCTCTCCTGAACATTCTCTTTTGTGTGCCACTGAGACACCCAGTTGACTGTCTACTGCCAAAACTCAATTTCCTCCTGGCCCTTGGAGAATGGACCTGTGAAACCAACAGCTAGGCCACCCACTTTGATGCTTTGAAACCTCATGACCCCACTCCCCAGCAAATGCCCTTTGAATCACAATAAACACATTTTAGCACAGTAATGACTTACGTGTCATCATTGTCCCCAGTACCATTTAGTGTGAAAGATATAAATTGAAATGCACATATAGGTGTCAATAAGTCTGACAGGTGGACAGATGTGGCAGGAATGTCCAGCAGATGTGTCATGACATCCTTCCTGTACCGTAATCCTATGCCAAGGATGCCAACAGTCATTTCAGAAAGCAGAGTGGAACCACATATCTGACCTGAAAATAGATCAAGATAGGGTAAAGCTTCAATTATGTCTCCCATGTTGTCCATCCAATACACATACAGGACATAATGCAATCCACAGGAATCATGTTGCAGTGGGGAGGTCACCACATATCTAGAATGTAGGTCTGTAGGTCACACACGCATGCAGAGTAAAAGAACCATTCCTCATAGCTAACATCACCAACAGAAAACCTACCTTGCAATCTCTTAAACAGGTAGGTACTAGACATCAGCTTTGGGAACAGTGTGGATGGGTAGCTGGAATGTTACGTGATAGGATTAGGTCAGACCATTTACATCCAAACTGCTGTCATGAAACCATGCAACATGGGGAACCCTATGCTAAAGTCATGCCATGCCAACAGCAAGTACCACATGGCTTTGCCAGTATAGCATTTACACCTCCCCTGATGATAAGTCAGCATCCCATCAAAATGCATAACACAGATGGATGGATGTAATGCACTCATATCCCCTGATGCAAAACACAAGGATGGACAATGTCACTGGGCAGACAGGGTTAGAGGTTCCATTAATATTAGACCACACATACCTGGCATTCATTTGAAGAATTGCCGAATCAACTCAGTCCTAGATTCAGCTGCATCCTCCTCATCTGCCTCCTTGTCAGTTCTAAAGTCATCAGCCTGAGCCACTGGACCAGCTGCCACCTCCTCCTTATCCAACAGTGGAATGTCTCTTCTCAGGGCAAGATTGTGTAGCATGCAGCATGGCATGCTACAATGATTTGGTAGACTTTCTGTGGTCTGTACTGTAGGGCACAACTGGACACATGTAGGCATCTGAATCTTGCTGTCAGTAGCTCAAATGACCTCTCGACTACATGCCTCATTCGGGCATGGGCCTCATTGTAACTGTCCTCCCCATCTGTTGTAGGGTAGGTTACTGGTGTCAGGAGCCAGGGCAGGTTGGGGTAGCCGAAGTCACTTGTGTGCACAAAGGTACAAATCATTAGGGAACTATGAGAGGCATAGAGCTGACTGTGAAGTGAAGTGAAGTAGCATAGACGTTAGACATAGACAGTGGTACACTTACCAATAAGCCAGGTCCTCTCTCTCTGTAGTCACAACATCATTTGTGGGACACTGCTGTTCCTCAAGATGTAAGAATCGTACAGATCCCAGAAACTTTGCTGTCACATGGGATAGGTATTGGTCGGCAAGACACACCACCTGCACATTGATCGAATAGTGATTCTTCCTGTTCCTGAAGGCTTGCTCATTGGCCCTGGGAGGAGCGATGTGGTTGCCATCAATGGCCCCTGTTACATGTGGAATGTGTGCAATGTCATAAAAGGCCAGAGTGTACAGATCAGCACGTTGTGGGAACCTGATGTAGCTGTTCAAGTGCTTGAGTAAGGCATCCAGTACATCCTGTAAGACTACACTGAACATCGGCTGTGACATTCCTGCAACCGGTCCCACTGTCACCTGAAAAGATCCTGAGGCGAGGTAATTCATGACAGAAAACACCTGTACTGTGGGTGGGATTACGTATGGCTCGCAGGAGATCCGGCTCCAACTGTGTACACAGTTTCCTGATGGTCTGACCGTTCAGACGATAGGTTTGTATAATGTGTCTGTCTTCCATGGAAGCAAGGTCTGCAAGGGGCCGGTAGACTGGTGCATTTCTCAATCTCCCCATTGGACGGTATCTAGGCATAGGATAGAACACATTTCAGGACATCTGTTACACTGCTGTTACTGAGGTACACCATAGAAGTGGAAAACAGGACAAGTCATATAAGGTATTTGAAACCTGACACAGGGAAACAGTTATTCACAAACTACATATCTGCGACATCCTGGCTGTCAATTCCATTGCTATACTTGTCACAAGGGGTCTGTACAGAGATGGAAGTCGGACATAGTAAACTCGTCCCTAAGTCGGATTCTGTTATCAAACGTCCACACAATGAAAAGATAATACATCAGACATAATGGCAGGTGACACTCACTTCACTAGTAAGTTCACATGAGTTGACATCGTACATCAAGCAACTAGTGATTAACAACAAGCTATGATGCACTACTATGACACAGATATCTTAAAAATATGTAAAATTGCAGCGCATGTCCTGCATGCAGAGGACAGATGAAAGTGACCTCATTCCACCGGCGTTAGTCGTCATGGCGGGAGGCGGTGTTGTTGCTACGTGTTGCTGCCAGTGTGTGTTGTCGGTGGAGTTGTTCGATTTGCCTTCTTGACAATGCATTTGTGTGTTTGTGTTGTTGTTGTGTGCGTGTGTGGTGTGCTGTGTGAATGGCATGTGGCTGGTGTGTGTATTTAGCATATATGTTTGTGTAGTTAGTGTGTGCCTGTGTGTCTGTAGATGTGTGTGTTTGTTCCGGCATTTGTTTGTGTTTGTGTGTGTGGCCGTCACTGTCTCTGCTGGGTGTATGTGTTGTGTGTAGGTGTGTAATACTGACCTTCCCTCCAGTGTGTGCTGGGGGGTACTTACAGTTGTAGTCTTCATCGTTGTCGCTGGTCCTGGAGGTGTATGGCGAGATACAGCAGTGGGAAGACTTCCAGTTTGGGTTCCATAGCGGCCGCAGTTGCGTCTGTGTACCTGGAGGTGAGTGTCTCCTTTTATACTGGTAGTTTCCACCAGGCTTTTCATGGCGGTCGGACCGCCACGGAAATCCTGGCGGCCTGCTGACTAGTAATATGGTGGGTGGTGAATTGGTCTCTGCTGGTCTGGAGATGGCTTCCGCCGTCAGAGGCGGACCTACCGCACTGGCGGTACTGGCCGAACCTTGGCTGTGTTGCAGTGTTATCACCACTGGTCTTCTCCTCCACTGCGGCGGTCCAGTGACCGCCAAACTCGTAATGGGCACCTAAGCTTTCAGCCGAGTAGCTGATATAAACAGCAAGGTGAATGTACTTGCAGCAGATTTGTATGCCCAGCTGGACTGCATGAGTGCTGTCTTGTTCACACTCAGTGAGATCGGGGAAATAATGGTCAACATTGATGAAACTGTATTGATCCATCATAATGACATTAAGATGTTTTTGGTGAGAATGTACAATGACAGAATTATTTTTATCAGTCTAATAAAAAGAATGAGTCACCTATGGTTTTCTCAGACGATTTGACTCCTGAAGTTCTTGCTGCCTAACTAAGATCACAGGCTGCAGTAAAATCAGCAGGAACCATTTTAAGAAATATCCTGCAAGATTTAGATTGTGAACTTAATGACAAATTTTGTGATGCCCCAGAGCTCAGCAAATCATGGGAATGAACAAGAATGCCTGATGTTGTCTTAACGTTTTTATTTCACTGTTTAAAATCAGCAAAGCAAAACTGTTACAAACTAAAGTTCTTGAGTTTGAAACATAAGTCAACAACATTGATGATGGCTTTGAAGATATAAGCAAAGGCAGTCCCATGAACCAGCAGGCGTATGCACTTCATTCAAAAGACAAAATGCAAAGCCAGGCACTGTTCAATACAATCAGTTCAAAATCAGAAAACCTGAAAACCAAGTTTGTGGAGCTTGTCAAAAAATGTGAAGAAAAAGCAGAACTTTGCAAGTACTCTGGAAATGTTTTACACATAATAGCTCTTGTTAAAAACTTGGTACATGCTAGTCGGGAAGGTGATTGGGAGCTGCACGCAAAGACTGTGGAGTCGCTGATTACTATGTTTCTTATATGTGATTCCATAAACTTGGAAAGAGTGAAGACACTAGAGGTGGAAAAACCATACCTCTGCACAAAATTCATCCAAAGACATTTTGTGGTGAAAGACAGAAAGGGAAGGTTCCATTCTGTGCCTCCAGTTATGAAACTGGAACAGACAATCCAGAGATCACAGAAAAGCTTCAGGGAATTGTAGGTTAGACACGTAAAAGTGAAAATATTTCTCAATGGCAGCCGCTTTACCATGCAGCCCTTTCTAGTTGCAATGTTTTCAGAAAGATGGCAAATTCAAAATTAATGGACAATCATGAAGCTGTTCCTCACCATGAAGTTATGGGAAAGAGAGGGGAATACTTTAATAAACATGTTGACAGCCTTTTTCATTTCATGCAGCAGCAAGGAAACCCCTTTGAAGCGTCTACACAACTTTGTAACAAAAAATATGTGGATAACAATATAAAGACACGTTTACTAGATGTCCTGGCTCATGGATCGAAACTATATGCAGAACTGAAGCAGGAGAGATTTGTATTGAAAGAGAAAAAGCTGTTTGACATAATCACTTTACTAAACTTCCATGCTTTAAAAGTCAGAGTTTTGTGCAACCAGCCACAACAATACAGGTTACAAAAAAACAACTTTTGCAAGCACATAGAGAGATGGATGTAGCAAAAGACAGTGGTAAATGTATCAAGGATATTCTGTTGCATGTTCTTCTTCCAACAAACACAATATTTGATGGAGATGCTGCAACCAAACTAGTGAAGCTCAAACTCGTACAAGAGCTCGAAAAAAACTTCCACCTGTTGAAATTCAATTTGAAAAGGTGTCTTCATTGAAAACTTGTGTTGCAGTGGATTATATATCATAATTGCAAATGGTCAAGATTTCATCCATGCAAAACTTCAGTGAGGTTGTTCAGACTGTTCTAAAGATATCAAATTCAGTGTGCACCTTGCAAGAACTACACATTGTCTTTGGCTGTTATCTTGACCTTTCTGTCAAATTATGTGAGAGAATCAGATGTATGTCTACAAGTGGAACAAAGGACCATGCCTGCATCACAAATATGATACCTATACCTGTGCAACTTGATAAAGTCTGGTCATTAACATCGAACAAGATGAACTTGGAGATTATAATTAGCCAAAACATTTGTGATGCTTCAGTGAACACTGATTTTCCAATTATTGCAAGTGGAATAATTGTCAGTGAGGAGTTGGTGCCTACAGAGATGTATTCAAACAGTACAGCTATATTGTTCAAGAACATAACAGCAAATTGGAGGAAGCTGACCTTTGTTTTCTGACAGTTGAGTGAGCTGCTCGAAATGGTTCCAATCAAGTCATTGTACTGTTAAATGACACAGATGTTATTATTGTGCTACTTAGATTTGTTGCAATGTTCATAAGTCAGAGATTGTCAGAGTTATGGATATGCTATGGAACACGTGACAAATGACTCTTATAGCCACTTCATATTCTGTACAAGAAACTTGACCCAGAGATGCCCAGTGTTCTTATCAAGGCACATATTCTTACGGGTGATGACACTGAGCAAAATTGGAACAAAGCTTGGAGCTTTAACTGCTAAACCTGTGATGTTTCTAAAAGGATTTGCTAAGACAGAAGAAGAATGTGACTTTACAGGCATAGAAAAATACCTTGTGATTGTGTGGAAAATGAGTTCCGACTATCACACATTTGGCAATCTTTGGTACAGTGAGATCAAGAGATCAGTCCCACTAAGTGACCTTCCACTGATGTCATATTCTGCGCGTGGACACATGAAAAGAGCGTTCTACTTGATCAGAAGATGTATAAATGTTTTGATCATGCATATGTAGAGAACGATCCATGTGAATTTTGTTGGGAAAATATTGATGGGGTGCTAAAAACTACGACATTTCTAAAGCCTCTACCCATGGAACTTACAACTACATGTACTTGCAACACCTGTGCTACAAAAGGATGTCCATGTCGATTTTGTCTTCTCAAATGTTCAATATTCTGCAAATGTACCATGAGGGATTGCCAAAACAATCAAATAAAGCAAACTATGAAAATGTGTCTAAAACAGGGGTTATAAACGTTATTTTTTCATGTTCAGATCATAAACTTTGTTTGGTGTATACATAAAAGGATTAAAAACCATTATTATTTGTTTCATTTCTATCATTTCTATATTCTTCTCTTCTTCCTGTATTACAGCTGCAATTTAGGAAAATGGTGGAAAGGTTGCTCTGAGGAGTTATTTTCTGTCTCTACAAGACTACTTGACCCCCAAAACCTATGTTTTGATACTAACATGAATTATGTAGGCATCATGGTTCCTGAAATATCACCTAATTACTGCAACACATCCTCCATTTCTATAAATGCCATCCAGAAAAATTCAGCCCGGATCAGCTATGTCTATCCAAGCTAAATTACTTCTCTAATGATCCAAAAACAAAAATCCAAAATGCAAATCTCTGGATAACAATTTTTTGCTGAGGTATATCAGGGGGCTGGGATTACTTAGGCTGCCAGCTAGAAGGACCCAGGCAATGTCATCACTGCCACCTCAGGCAGCCAAGAGCCCTGGTCACCCAAGCCACCCCCCTGGCAATAACATTCACACATTCTGTCCTCCTCTAGCAAGTCACAAGAGGAAATAAAAATGGACAGCAGAACCATCAAGGAGGATGTAGTCTTTGGAGGCCAATTTTATAGAGGATGGGTGTGGGACTTTTGCAGGAGATGAGGGTGTTAACAGTTGGAGACAGGATAATTTATTTTTACTTTTCAGGTTTTTAGAGTGTGGAGTGGGCCTGTTGTGGGATTAGAAGGGGAAGGACAATTGGACAATTGGAGAAAAGGTTCTATTGGACTTTTTTTTTTTTTTTTTTTAGAGCAAGGGTGTGGGCCTGTTGTGGGAGGAGAGGGTGGGAGTTTACTTTTGTTTGTTAACAAATATTTTTTTCCTTGAATATCTATTTTTGCATTAGTAGGTTGCGAAGCATCACTGTTAATTAAACAACAGGCTCAACCAACATATTGACACCAGAGTCTGTTCTCCCCTCATGTCCCACTGCAAAACAATTGTTCCCCGGTGTGCATGCTCTTCACCCTCTTTAGTCATTCCCTATCTCAGCTCTCTTGCCATGCATTCTTAAGTAGGTTATTTACCTTATCTCCTCCAATCTGGCTACCAGAATGAAACAATTGACTATGACCATACACAACCTTCCTACTCTTTAATGGTTGATCAGGTTGTGCAGCACCCATCGTTAACACTTGTATACTGCGTACTAACCTTGTCCTACTGTTTGTAACTAGTGACTGCTAATGTGGTCTCTCAGCATAATGACAAAAACAACAATCCCTCCTACCTGGGAACTTTTCTCACCTGAGTACATTAAGAAACGTCTACTACCTCTCCTAATTAGCCCATGCCTCATCGCTATCAGGGAAGACATCATGGGAAAAACAAGGTTCTCTTTATATCAAATTATGATGGTTAGGTGAATTATCCAAAGGATTCTGAATATACATCAAACCTCTGATGGCCTGTACTTTGTCAGGTCTTTGGAGTATGTCAGAGATAAAAATGGACTAGTCATCGGTGCTGAGGTACTATGGTCCACCCATCTGTAAATCAAGGGGGCAAGCCTTCTATTTAGGTGAGAGGATACTTCCTCGTGTTGTGATGGAGTTCCCTCTCCTCCAAACTCTAAATTAGCCAAGTAGTCTTGAGGCAATCACTAAAGTAAGCATACGGAAGCTTTCAAGTCCCAGGAGTCAGGACTCAGTAGAAGGTAACTTCAGTTATATCCATGGAAAATAGATTGTCAATAAAAAGTGCACATTTTCTGCCCTTGGTCAAACATTGTTGTTGTAATTAAGTCTCTGCTTTATGATGTTTCTTTTTTGCTTGGGCAGGAGGAGTGGTGTGGCCAAATGTAAACATTTTGGTAACCTCTTCCTGCAGTTGCAGTTTCTTTAATGACAACCCCTCCACCTCCATCTCAGTCGATCACATAACCTTGGGCAATAGCGATTGGGTTTCATGAGTAGGTGGAATATGAGAAAAGTGAAAGATAGACAAGCACAATATTCATCAAGTCCATAAGCACGTCACATCTGTTGAGGAAGGAAGATGACAATTCAATTATCAAAGTCAAATAGTCTTTCATTCCACAGACTTCCAAGTTATCTAATCTTTACTTAGGCTTGAACATGCCAAATAGGAAGGACCTACACAGTTCAAACAATAGTTACAGTTAGGAAAAGAAAATGATAATATAGAAAATGTAATGATGCATCTGTATTCTTCAGCTTTGATGCATACTCCAGATAGTCTTGGACCAGTTTCTGAATTGTCATTGATGTTGCCACTTGCAGTGCCTGCATTGTCTGTGCTTCTACACTTGACTTCCATGTTGTCATGTAAAACTAACCCATTGCAAATGTTGATAGAGGTGACTATGAACCAACAGCATTGCCTTCTATGCAGTTTGTCGGCTGCACTTCGGCAGTTCTGCTTTGCTTTGAATTACCAATTTTCTTCTTCTAGATAACTTGCTTAATTGAAAATCCAGTTCTTTTAAACTAAGATATCCACTTCTGTGAAAGAAAGTGGCCATCAATTTTTTATACCATGCATCCAGTATTGTGGCTCAGATGTAGTCTTGAAGGATACAATCTCTTATTTTATCCTTTGATTGGAGTTCAAGCAGAGGATTAAGCTATTCACCAAAGAAGCTGCTTTCTCATTGACAGTGGTAAATGTTTGTTCCACCTTTTGCAAATAATTCTGTGGCACATGCAACAACAGGATCACTTGACTCATGGTATTCTCCTCTGGGGTGGGCATATTTTACATAATTTGCTGCAACGTAATTACAGCAAAATTACTTGAGAGTATGCTGAATACTGTGGGGGATACAACCTTGCATTTGGCACTATTTTCTTAGTGCAAAATGCACCCTTACATCCAGAATGACCCTGAGGATGAATTTTGTGCCAACAAAGTATAGTTAAATGCAACCAAATAGTAACAGCAGCAGCCACTCAACCTCTGTTCCTGTGATCTTGGGTGAGCATTTTCCCCCAAATTACTCCTAATTATGTGAACAGGTGTAATTGCATACATTTTAGTAATTTGGAATCACAAAAGTAATGCAAAATTACTGCGATTACTCTGCCACCATTAAAATGTCATCCAGCCCTATTACCGTCCTTGCTGACTTCCTCTGGCATAATTGCAAAAGAAAATAGTATTTGAATCAGGCACTCCACTAGACACCATTTGTCCACCTCCAGGTCATGGCTTTGGCAGTTGCATTCCCTCTCCTTTGAATTACATAGTTGTTGATAGATTTGTACTGCTCAAACAGGTGTTGTAGTGTGTAGTATGTTGAGTTCAAATGTGTTGGCACCTCCTATGTCACAGGTATTGTATTAGCATGATGAATGATCGTCAACTGCATCCATCTTTGAATGACCAATTAAAATGAGTTCAAATTCTTCAGCAGGTGTTCAATATGTTGCTGATTACGTCTTCTTTTTTTGAGGAACAAATTAAGTTTATGCAATGTGCTAAGCACTGGGCTCTGACTTTTTTCAGTTAGAAATGGCTTCAACAATATTTCTGTATTACTGTCATTGTCAGTGCCAGCCAATCCATCCCAACAGTTGCATGGCGCTGAATGCCTAGAAAAGCATCATCAGTGGTGGGATCTGCTCTCTTGAATTGTCGCAGGGATTCTGCTTTTGCCGAACTGTCCCACGGGACAACAGAACATCATAATGCAGGGGCTGTGTCAGTTCTACCAAATCAGTACTCTCATACCAAAATACCTAGCCAACTTACAGTGCCTTACTTGAACTCTTAACCTCACAGAGTGGCAAGCAATTGTGGCAACACAAACAGCACAACACTGTAGCCCCCTCTCAAGGAACCGTGGTGAAACAGGTCACTCCTTTTAGTACATTATCTCAGTCATATATATCCATATATATCCATATATATATCCATAACAACGACAAACGACAAAAAATTATTTATTGCAACTAATGTCTGTTATGAAGAAAATTAGATGCTATTACAATACTGTCAATAATTATAAAAATCAGAATAGCAGTTAGAAAACTGTATAACTCACATAGTGCCACCATAATGCAAATCCAACGGCCCAAGTCTATACTTTTTAAGTAAGCTGACAACAGAAAAACCAGAAGACTACCGCACATTCCTATATTATAGAATGTTGTTGAGGTGCTCAAACATTCAAAACATGCCCGTTGTCAAGCATGTGTATTGGAACAAGAAGCCTTGTACCAGCAAGTTAATTCTGTTAGAAGAAAGAATGGAGCACACAAATAGTAATGTCATTCTATGAATAATGTTCAGACGGTCATGGCTCGTTGAGTATACGAAAGAAACATGGTGTAAATTCCCATCAAAGTGGTATCAATATAATAAGTATTCATTAGACAATTGCAGAAGAGAATCTTAGTTAAGTAATTGAATAAATCATAAATATAGAATTTAATGTGAACATAGAAAGTTATCATAAAATAATTTATAAAAAAGTGTTGAACAATATCACTATAGTTCCATATCACAAAGCTTATTCGTAAATGAAGTGGATGCACCAACAAAAATACATGTCACATCAACCATCGGGTGATTCATCCCCTAAAAAGAGAACATATACAGTCCCACAGATTGATGAAAAGAATGAAATTGTCCACTTGGAAGATTGAAAAGCTGAAAGATAATGTCTTCATCCAATTGACAGAAGGATAGTTCAGTTCATCCAAGTTCAGCCGACACGTGTTTCGTCCTCTGAGGGACTTTATCAAGGCTGTGATAGGATTCTCCTAAGATGGAAGTCGAATGGTATGATTTCAAAGTAGTCCCGGCATCCTAGAATGTGGTGCCTTTGAAAATGGTACGCTGTCCTGCAGTCAGCCCAAGTCTATACTGTTATTGTATGTGCAGGAAGACAATTATTGTTAGCATTATTTGTGATCTCTGGGAGCAGCAAACCCCATACCTCTGTTTGCTTAGACAAGTGGTCCCCATAGGGGAGTGTACACTCAGTTTAAACAGGCTGCATGCCTCAGAAGGCATCTGTGCCACAGATGCGTCAGCTCTGCTAGAATCCTCCTTTCTGAGGCTCAATACTATGGGACCTAATTTATAAAGTTAGCTTGATGCAGTGAAAAGCTACTGTGTCATGTCTAATGGAGCCTGGGAACGATTGCTGGATGGACAGAAAACAACACCGAGTATCAGAAAACGAGGCTGCACAACAAGTGACATTACAATGTTTCAAAACAATGGCACAAAATGAAAATGTGCAGTGTGCAACTGTGCAAAGGAAAAAAACATCATAGTTTCTAGAGTGATAAGTAATGAGGAATAGTTATAGTGAGTCCATGAAAGGGCATCATGACAGAATGAGATCTAGTATGCAGTGATGCATATGTCATCTGTTGCTTGTCAGCTGGTCCACAAATCTGTCGTGAGTTGCATGGACTGAACATCACTCGCCTTCACAGTGTTGCCAACCAATAAATTTTTTTTTTTGGATGATTAAATTGCAAAGATAAAGTACAAATTGGACGAGATCAAAATCATTGAGTAATATGACATAATTGATGACCATTTTCTAACATAGAGAGCAAGTACATGCAGCAAAAGAATAAAACTATTCAGGCATGTGCACCACGTAAGGCCCAACCATGCAGGGCAACAACATCTATAACATAGTTTGGTCGTACCAGGGCTGACCAACCCTATGAATCCAACTTCGTGCAACAAATAGTCCCTCAGGGGTTGCCATATGCCCTTTGGTCTAGAAATAGGGGGATGGGAGAGTAGCATATAGTTCACTAGTGTAGTCACAGTATATTAGATTCTTCAGCCACAGTGTGGTCGTGGGTGGATTCTTACTTCCCCAAAGCAGGGCGATCTCACATTTAGCTAATAGCAGAGCTATGGCAACAAAACATCTTAAATATTTAGTGACATCTTCCACATAGCCTAACAGCACAGTGAGAGGAGTGGGGTGGGGAGTAATCTCTATCATTAACGAAAGATGTTCAAATACATCTCCCTAGTGATGCGCAACATTGCTGCAAGTCTACACCCGGTGAGGGAAATCTGCCGCCAAGCCATTACATTTTGGGCAGTGAGGGATCAATAGGTGTTAGTGCAGCGGGGGTGGCGTAGGCCCTGTGTAGAAATTTATGGTGAATGAGTATATGGCGGTAATTACTGGATACCAATCACATTTACACACAGCAAGCTTTCCATACTTTCTCAGATAGGAGTTGCCCTAATTCATTTTCCCATATATCTCTAAGTTGCAAGTCGTATGTGGGCAATAGGTCCATGCAGGTGTGGTAACGTTTGGAGGTGAATCTAGCATCCGCAGTGTCAGTAATGACAAGTGTAAATGGTGTAAACTCCTCTGGGCCAGTGGATAGGAAGGGAGCAGGGTATGCAGGCACTCTGTAAGCGGCAAAGTATAAAATGATCATACAGAATGCACCAGGAAAATGCTCGTCTTCCATATGGGAGAACACATGCCCATTCAGAAACAAGTCCCCAACATGCAGAGTACAAAATTAGCTAATGTATGTTGGAAGAGGTATTCCTTGGTAACGGGAAACCATGGGCTATTGGCCAAGGCTATTGCAAGAGAATCAAGTGTGCTTTTGTTGAGGAGTCAAGCCAGTTTGCACCAGGCCCAGCTAGTGATGGAAAGGGTTTGTATGTCACTGGGGTCCAAAGATTGGCCCAGTAGGAGGAGTGACCGCAGGGGAGTTGGAGCTGTAAAGCATAAGGGAGGCGTGCATCAGCATGTTATCAGTGATGCACAAACTGGCCCTGCGACGCTAAGTAGTACATGTGGAAATGTGGAACATCAAACCAACCACACTTGTATGGGAGTATTAAAACATCCCAGCAGATTCGAGGTTGCTTACCTGTCCATATAAGCCTTATTAAGAGACTATTGAGGGTCGCAAAGAAGGAGTTGGTAAGTGATATGGGCATGTTCAAAAACAGTAAAGAAATTGATGCTGAACCACCACTTTAATAATCTCGATACGGCCCGCCATGGAGAGAGGGAGGTGAATCCAGCGGTCTACCTGTGATATACATTTTTCCACCGCAGGATTATAGTTCAATGGCACAAGTTGGTCTTTTTCATGGTATAAGTGAATGGCAAGATAACGTACCTGGTTACGGCACCATGTCAGGGGAACGTCACACCCCACACAGGTTGTCACTTCTGTTAGTGGAAACAGTTCAGACTTCTCCCATTTGATATGTAGGCCCAAGAATTCCCTCTACCGAATTATTTCCTGTAGGACCGGTGCTAGGTTATCAGCAGGATGTCATATGAATAGTAGGATAACATCCACGTATAGAGATGTTAGTAATGGCCCAGTGCTGAATTGCAATCCCCTGTGGGTATGCCTCTACAGCACGTGGCACACAAGAGGATCCATCACTAAAATAAAATGCAATAGGGAAGGTGGACAACCCTGTCTCATGCCTCTGTTAATAGGAAAGGAGGGAGATAATGTGCCATTTGGTCTAATGCGAGCATTCAAATATAAAGGAATAATCAACAAGATAAAACTTCACGGAAGCTCCATTTTACGAAGTGTAGCATGGAGGAAAGTCCATTTTAAAGAGTCAAATGCCTTTTCCACATCCAGAAGGGCCACAACAGCAGGCGTAGTTGGGGAAATTCTTTTTAGTACAGCAAAACTGTGCGAAGATTTAAGCATATAGAGCAATGCGGGATAAAACCAGATTGGGGAAGGGATATAATTTGGATCATCAACAGCGAGAGGCGTGTTGCCAATACTTTTGCTAGTATATTACTATCCAAGTTAAGTAAGGACAAGGGCATGTAAGCTCTACATAGACGGGGTGGAGGCTTAAGAAGGAGGGTGATTACCCTCACTTCAGTGTGGACAGGAGTACACCAGCCTCAAGTTCTCCTGAGTACATGGCAAGGAGGTGCGGTACCAGCATGTATTTAAAGGAAGACGCGAGTGTAGCCTTCAAGGCCAGGGGCCTTTGAGCCATCCAAGTGACTATGGCAATGATTATTTCTTCAGTGGTGAAAGGTTCGCTAAGGAATTGTTGTTTGGCCATAAATAACCACACCATGGCCACTTGTACACTGTGTCAGTAGCACAGGAATTATCCTCTCGTCTCACTTCCATTATATAGGAGGTGGCCATGGGAGGATGCAACAGCCTGGCCAAGGTGCGGCGTGGTCTCTTGCCTTCTCTGTACCGGCAGACCCATGTTTATTTCTCCAGGTAGTTTGCCTCATGCTCTGCTAGCTCGCAGAATGTATCCATCAAAGAGGCAGGTTTATGCAGTTGGGAGCTTGTGGATTGCTGTTGTGTTGCCTTATCTAAGTCTGCCAGTTGAGCCTCCACATGGGCAAGACTGCAACATAAGTCATGCACTATAGCAGAGTGTTTAACTATGCAGAGGCCCCTGAAGTATGTTTTAAAGGATTCCTATGAATGTGTCTGTGAGGTAACTAAAGCTGGGTTTGGTTAAAAATATTCTGTGATTGTAGAACAGTTCAGTGCGGAACAGGTCATCCTGCAATGCTTGGGCCGGGAACCGCCTGTGATGTTCAAGATCTACCTTGATGGAGATATGGAGTATCATCTGAACAGGGGAGTCATCCAAAAGGGTATGGAGGGAGGTATAGGACGGAGGCAAGCCATGGGGCAGTAGCAATGGAGATCAGCCAATAATTGATGCATGTCCACTTGTGTGGTGTGGAGTGTAAGGTATATGCCAGAATGTCATCATTTTTCAATTGCCAAGGGTCAGTAAGCATGTAACTGTTGCGTATATATTGGAACACACGTAGCGAGTGGGGTTTGCCGGCAGGGTCTATGCAGTGGTGACGAACACGGGGTCCAGTAGCATGTTAAAGCCTCCATCCATTATGCTATGATCGGCGTCAGAGCTATCTATATGGAGTTGGAGGGACTGAAAGAATTCTGGGTTATCTGTGTTTGCCGGATAAACATTTGCAATCAGAATTTGTTGCACAGCCAATGTACCAGGGACCAAAACATACCTGCCCTCCTCGTCTCTACAAGTATCATTGGGTTGAAATGGGAGGCTTTTGTGAATTAGTGTGCAGACCTCCTGGAGTATGTACTGTAATTCGAGAAGTATCTGTGTGGCCCCCATGTGGCTGCAAAATTGTGTGTGGAGCTTGGGGACAGACACATCTCCTGTAAAAAAAACTACCTGCACTCGGTGTCTGGTCAAACACTGTAGCATTTATTTACCCTTATCCGGGTTGCTGAGGCTGCGGATGTTCCAGGATTGGAATGCAATATCGGCATTGGACTTCCTATTATGCATCATATGCGTCATCTATACACATATGTCATTGGCAATAATAGAAGGCATAAGGTGATCTGATTGTAATAAAGGAGGTGAAATAAACAAAAACAAACAGCCCAACTAACTTCCTGATCCCGACCCCCTCCCACACCTGGCAGCAACGAGCCTGGTGAATCCCCTATAAACCCACAAAATAAAAACAAACCATTTGAAGACATCAGCGCGATGTCAACCTCAAGTGTGTTTCAACACCATGGCAGACTACCCCTAGTCCAGGAGGGAATGATAGTTTAAATGGGGATGGGTAAGATGATACACGTGTTAAGTGGGTGTCACCACCATTATCACCAGCGAAAAATAGAGATGCGCAATGGCAGGCGTGGGTGGAAAGCATGTATTGTAAATAGAGGCTATTTGGGATAACTCAGTGCAATGGAAACAGTTCCATACTTGCAGCAACCTGGGAATCAGGCGGGGAGTGGTCAGGTGTAGTGCTGCTAGAGGAGGCGCAATCCTTGTTGTGTTGTTTACAGAATGCCAGTGCATTTACCGGGCTATCAAAAAAGCAGGACTTACCAGTAACATCCACTCGCAGTCTGGCTGGGTAGAGCATTCCATAGCAGGGACCTAGTTTACGAAGTGCATCCTCCGCTTCTGAGAATTTGCATCTAGCATCTTGGCCTGCATTGGTGAAGTCGGGGAAAAGGGAGACCACAGTTCCCTCATATTGAAGTGGGCCTATCTCCCATGCCAGTCTCAGTGCTGAATCACGATCCCTAAAATTAAAGACCCTCCAAATGATTGGGTGAGCTCGGGCTTCAGTCACCAGACGGGGACCCAAAGAGTGGTGCGCAGGCTCCACCACAAAGGTGGCCAGGAAGTACTCATGACCCAGCAGCCCTGAGAGCAAGCGTTCTACAAAGAAGTACATGTGGCCAGTGTTCGTGGTCTCTGCAATACCCAGGATGTGCAGATTATTGTGTTGTCCCCTAGGTTCCACGTCATGGGTATGGAGGTCAGTGTGACCCAGGGGGGAGACAGAGAGACTCCTGCATTGTTTGGGCTTCACCAAATGGACTGTCAGCACCGTGCTTTAGGCTCACCATTAGTCTGTCATTGCAAGGCCTCTGGGGTGGGTGGCTGAGGCTGTGGCTCCATCTCCACAAGCAAGAGGACCAATGCAGCTCACAGAGAAAAGGCAGCTCTCTGAGCCCCTTGGGCTGCAGTAGTGGTCGGACAGCTGCGTGAACACCTCGGGTGGTGTTTCGCAACCCATTCAAATGATTATTAGGGCCAAGTCTGAAGCTTCAGTGCCACACGGCCATGTTGGTCACTGGCATGGTCACACCCCTAACCAATTGCAGTACTTGATGGTGCAGCTCTTGCACACCAACAGTGGAAAATAGATCTTGGTTGGAACCTTCCATTTTGAGCAGAAGGTCTCTACTAATTCACGAAACCCTTCTCCTTCCATGAGAGAAAAAGTGAGGAGGTCGAGAACTAAAATATGTGGTAAATTCCGAATATCGTCGTGGTGACTGCTGCCAACATACTGCCACGGAGGCGAACATCCATCTGCCAGATTATGACATATACACGTAAAACCGACAGAAAACTGCCACAACTACAAATCCTCTAGACCCACTGAATGTGATAAACTGTCGGAACTACCCCCCATACCGTTACGCCACCAATACTACACCCTCCAAATAATGACCCACGAGACACCACAGTGGACATTCAATGGCGGTAAACCATTGGCGGTGAACACTGCCACGGCGGATAAGGCCACTTTAGGAAACTGGCACTTGTTGCAGTTACCCCCCCCACACTTTTTGCCTGATATTGATGCTTACTTGACCGAGAGTGTGCTGGGATCCTGCTAACCAGGCCCCAGCACCAGGGTTCTTTCACTACAAATGTACCATTGTTTCCGCATTTGGCACACCTCTGGAACACAGCTAAGTCAGTTGTAAAAGCTACTAGTGTACCAAGGGCCCTGTGACCAGGTAGGGTCCCTAAAGGCTGCAGCATGTGTTGTGCCACCCTAAAGGACCTCTCTCTTACTACACGCACACTGCCATTGCAGATTTGGGGCTGATTATGACCCTGGCGGACGGCGGAGGCCGTCCGCCAAGGTACCGCCGCTGAATGACCGCACCGCGGTCAAAAGACCGCGGCGGCCATTTAGACATTTCCTCTGGGCCGGCGGGCGCTCTCCAAAAGAGCGCCCGCCGGCCCAGAGGAAATGCCCCTGCAACGAGGACGCCGGCTCAGAATTGAGCCGGCGGAGTTGCAGGGGTGCGACGGGTGCAGTTGCACCCGTCGCGTATTTCAGTGTCTGCTTAGCAGACACTGAAATACTTTGCGGGGCCCTCTTACGGGGGCCCCTGCCGTGCCCATGCCGTTGGCATGGGCACGGCAGGGGCCCCCAGGGGCCCCGCGGCACCCCCTACCGCCATCCTGTTCCTGTCGGGCGAACCGCCAGGAACAGGATGGCGGTAGGGGGTGTCAGAATCCCCCATGGCGGCGCAGCAAGCTTCGCCGCCATGGGGGATTCTAAGGGCAGCGGTAAACCGGCGGGAGACCGCCGGTTTGCCTCTTCTGACCGCGGCCGAACCGCCGCGGTCAGAATGCCCTGCGGGGCACCGCCGGCCTGTCGGCGGTGCTCCCGCCGACCCTGGCCCCGGCGGTCTTAGACCGCCGGGGTCAGAATGACCCCCTGTATGTGTTGGTGGGGAGAAAAAGGCAAAGTCAACATGACAGGGTGCCATGCCCACAAAACACTGCCTGTGGCATAGGTAAGTCACCCCTCTAGCAGGACTTCCAGCCCTAAGGGAGGGTGCACTATACCACAGGAGAGGGCATAGCCGCATGAGCAATATGCCCCTACAGTGTCTAATTCCATTCTTAGACATTATAAGTGCAGTGTGGCCATATTAAGGCCCAGACTTATACTTTTTGACTTAAACCTGCGTTAGCACAGGTTTGCGTAAAAAAGAATAGCACATCCAACGCCGTTCCAGGATGCCAGCCGGGTGCCATATTTAAGGAATGGAGCAAGCCTGCACTAAGGCCCAGCTAGCGTCAAAATAAATTACGCTAACCAGGTAGGGGAGGCATAGGGCAAACTGGAGGTTGTGCCGGAAAGAATGGTGCTAGTCAGGTCAGAGTAAAAAAAAATTACTTTAACCGGACTCAAGTCATTTTTTTGACACACAACCCCCATGGACATGACTCCTGTCTTAGTAAAGAAAGGAGTCATGACCGCCAGACCAATGGCCATGCTCAGGGGACTTGTGTCCCTGGGCATGGCCATTGGGCACAGTGCCATGTAGAGGGGCCCAAGTTAGGCCCCCCATGGCACTTCAAAAAAAAATGTAATAATTAAAAATACATACCTGGACCTACCTGGGATGGGTCCCCCCATCCTTAGGTGTCCTCCAGGATGGGTGGGGGTGTCCCTGGGTGCAGGGTTGGGTGCAGGGAAGGGCCCCTGTGGGTAGTTTCCATGGTCTCTGACTATGGAAAATGGCCCACAGGTCCCCTAACACCTGCCCTGACCCAGGCATTAAGTAATGATGCTAAGCAGGCTTAGCGCCATTATTTAAGGCCCTCCTCTTCCCGTGTGTGATTTTTGCATGAGAGGATAAATAAGGCACGAGGGCTTTTGAGTCATTTTTTGCCCGGGAACGCCTACCTTGCATCTCATTGACACAAGGTAGTTTTCCGCAGGCAAAAAATGACGTTAATTCCAATATTTGGACGCTAGATGGGTCTAGTGTCAAAATATAAATATGGAGTTATGTTTGCGGCAGATGTGCATAAATGACACAAATCCGGCGCAAACAGAGGATAAATATGGGCCTAAGTATATGGTCTGGGAGTTTGACATTTCGAACTCCACAGCTCCATAATGTCTTCACTGAAGAATGGGAACTTTGGTATCAAACTTCTCAGCACAATAAACCCCCACTGATGCCAGTGTGGGATTTATTAAAAAATGCACACAGAGGGCATCTTAAAGATGCCTCCTGTATTTTACCCAGTCCTCTAGTGTAGGACTGACTGGTCTGTGCCATCCTGCCACTAGCAGATGAGTTTCTGACCCCATGGGGTGAGGGTCTTTGTGCTCTCTGAGGCCAGAAGCAAAGCCTGTTGCTTCACACCTCCCCCTGCAGGAACTGTAACACCTGGCGGTGAGCCTCAAAGGCAAGGCCTCATGTTACAGTGCCCCAGGGCACTCCAGCTAGTGGAGATGCCTGCCTCCAGACAAGCCCCCACTTTTGGAGGCCAGTTAGGAGGGAAACTTAAGAAAAACAAGGAGGGACAACCCCTAAGGTGTCCAGAGCTGACGTGACCCCCTCCCTGCAGAATCCTCCATCTTGGTTTGGAGGAGAGGGACCAATAGGGATAGCATTGGGCCCACTACCCAAAGGGAGTGGACACAAGGAGGGTGTAGCCACCCTCAGGGACAGTAGCCATTGGCTACTGCCCTTTGACCCCTGCAACACCCCTAAATCTTGTATTTAAGGGATCCCCTGAACCCATCTCACCAGATTCCTGGTGACCCACAAGAAGAAGAAGGACTGCTAAGCTGAAACCCCCAGCCGAGATGAAGGAAGATGACAACTGCTTTGGCCCCAACCTTCCGCCCAGTCTCCTGCTTCAAAGAACCTGCAAAAAGACCAGCAATGTGTCTCGTGGGCCCAGTGACCTATGCCAACTCCAAAGGACTGCTCTGCACCCAAAAGGACCAAGAACTCCAGAGGACAGTGGCTCTGTCTGAAGAAACATACAACTGAGAACTCCCACCTCACTCTGGATGCGTGAGTCCTGACCCCTGTGCACCTGACGCCCATGGCCCGTGTCCACCTAGCAAGAGAGGGTCCCCAGGTGATTGTGAGCAAGTGCCCAGCCCAGGTTGACCTCTCCACCCCTCCACGACAACGCCTGCAGAGGGAATCCCGAGGACCCCCTGACCGAGAGCTCCCAATGGAGATATCCAATGCCTAGAGAACACACTGCACCCGCAGCCCCCAGGCCCTGGAGAAACTGACCCCCGGTGCCTCATCATTCAGCAGGCAGCCCTACCCCTGTCTGACCAGCAATATGCCCGAGACACCCCCCTGGACCTCGCCTGCAGCCTCTGAGTGACCCCCGGGGTCTCCTTATAGACCTGCATTGGAAACCCAATATCCAGTTTGCACCCTGTACCCGGCCGCCCCTGTGCTGCTGAGGATGTGTGTTTGGTGCCTACTTGTGGCTCCTCCAGTACTCTTCTAATTCCCCTTGGTCTGCCCTCAGAGCCGCAGGTACTTACCTGCTGGTTGACCGAACTCCAAGTATCCCGTCTCCAGAGAAGCCCACGTTAATTTGGTTCCTCTTTGACCTTTGCACTCAACTGGCCCGTGTTGCTGGTGGTGGGTGTTTGGGGTTATCTTGAACCCCCAATGACGGACTACCTAAACCCAGGAGATAAGAACTGTAAGTTATCTACTTACCTGCAAAACTTTTATTCCCCCAGGAACTGTTGAAAAATGCTGTGTCCACTTTTAAAATAGCTTTTTGCCATTTTAGGAAAAAAACTGTATACATTGTTGATTCTATTCAATGTCCTAATCATATATATGCAAAGTACCTTTCATTTTATGTACTTACCTGCAATCTGAATCTTGTGGTTATAAAAATAAATTAACAAAAGATAATTTTCTATATAAAATCCGATTGGTCTGGAGTTAAGTCATTGAGTGTGTGTTTCTTCTATTGCTTGTGTGTGTACAACAAATGCTTAACACTACCCTCTGATAAGTCTAACTGCTTGACCACACTACCACAAATAGAGCATTAGTTTAATCTATATTTGCCTCTGCCAAGCCTCTGGGGAACCCCTGGCCTCTGTGAACACTATCTCACTTTGATGTAGTATATACAGGACCAGCTTCCTACAGCCACCCAAATACAATTCAAGACAACATTGGCCAGAACAAAAAACCCACAAATTACACTAATACACACACCCCACACACCCACCAGCAGCACTACAAAACACACACCCATATCACCTGCAATCCTCTACCAACATGAAAAGACGGAGACACTGAGCGACGCTAACACAAAAGAGAACTGCACACACATATCACAACCACCTATTCATCCCACACGCACCACACATCCCACCACATCACACATCACCCTCTGTACAACATATACACAGCACCCATGTCCCCACAAAGGCACACCCCCGTTTCACTGATGAGGAGTTGCATGTCATGGATGAGGAAATAGTCAAGGTGGAGCCACGGCTGTTCGGAGCACAGGTACAGCAAATATACATTGCCAGGAAGATGGAGCAATGGCGGAGGATCGTGGACAGGGTGAACGCCATGGGACTATATAAATGCACACGGGATGACATAAGGAAGAGGTGGAACGACCTGTGGGAGAAGGTGCGTTCTATTGCAGAAAGGCACCAGCTCACCCTCCATAGGACTGGTGGTGGACTCCCACCTCCTCCCCCACAGCTACCAGCATGGGAGGAGCAAGGCATCGCAATCCTGCTTCCTGAGGGACTCACTGGAGTAGCCGGAGGACTGGACACTGGTGAGTCAACATTTACTACCTATCACCTTCCATACCTGCATGCCACCACTACCTCTCACCCTGACACCCATCATCCCACACCATCCCACACAGTGCACCACAATTAACAAACCTAAATGCCAAGCCCTGCATGCCTTACTCACTGCATGCACATCCCTTCCAGCCCTGCATGTACACCCAACACCAATGCACACACAGCATGGAGAACTAACAATCCCACAATCCATCACCATACACAAACAAAGGTAATAGGGCAACAACAATAGTATAGGGGAAGCTAGTGATGCAGAATATGCCACAGACATGAAGCATAATACACCACTTGCATCCCCACAGGTGCCCCAGCCGATGACAGTGGCGAGGAGGTGCCACGGCTACCAAGTCCCCCACCAGAAGATGCCCCCAGTGATGACAGCAACCCTGGAGCTCTGGATCTGGATGAGTTCCCTGGCTTCTCAGGGGCCACTGGTCAGTCAGCTACCCCAGCCCACACCCAGTTCACTACAGAGCCTCCCCCTCAGATCCAACACCACAGTAGCCCCCCAACATCCCCAGACCTCTGTCCCTGGACACATCAATCCTGTAAAGGGACCCCAGTCCACACCTCACAGGCAAGACAGTGACGGACTGGGGTCAGAGCCAGTGGACAAACCATTCAGGGGACACAGGCACAGGGGGCCAGGGATGGTCGGAGGACAGCTGCGCGCCATGGGGAAGACAGGCTCAGGGAACCGACTGCCCAGAAGGCACTTATTAATGTCCTAGGGGCTTACAAAGAATCTCAGGACAAGATAGGTCAGCTGGTAAATATCATGCAGGAGAACTGGTGGCTGCACGGGGAACAACACCAGGAGATCAAGCAAGAATTGCAGGCCCTGAACACCACCATGGTGTCCACTGCAGGGGTGCTGAGTGATATGGGCAACATCATGAGGGTCTGTAAGGCACACCAGCGGGCTCCTTCCACCAGCCAGTGTACTGACCAGCCCTCCACATCTACTGCAGCTAGTGGACAGGAGGCCCTGCCACAGGACCCACAGGTTACCAGCACCCTTCCCCTGCAGAAGGTGAACCACCCCGCAAACGGTCCCTGCAACTCAGACAGTCACCAGAGACAGTTGCCAAGACCAAGACAACTGCCAGGAAATGAGACCCTCCTAAATGTCCCCCTTGTGTTTCACTGTGTCACCTTGTCCACTTTGAACTGCCATTGCTCCCCTTCCTATGGCTTCTTGGACACTGGGCCTGTGCCACAAACAGACTGGCCCACTACACTGGACTATTCCTAACCACCACCCCACTCTTTTGCACTTTGCATTGTATACCAATTTTTAATAAACACTCTTGGACACAACTTGAGTAATAGTAATTTATCCGAAGGTAATGTACAATGTATAGAACTGTTATGAACTGCATGATCCTGTGTAAAGGTCCAGTAATATGTTGATCCATCCTACAAATGTGTCTCAGCAGTCTCCACACATCACAGCATTACAGTGTTGTAACCACAGCAACATCTGTAATAAGGGAAGGAATAGGTGACAGTCAGGTGGGATGCAAAGATCACGACTAGCATTATACGACAGCTACACAGCATAACACTAAAATAGAGAAATGTTTAGTTCAACAGTCTTATCTGAGTGTCATTGTAAGTACTGATGGATCACATGTGTCCTGTTGTCCACATCCTCCTCCTCTTCCTCCTCATCACTGTCCTTAGTGTCCATTGTTGCCACAGATGAATTATCACCATCCTCCTCCTGCAGATAGAACACATGCCGTCTGAGGGTCAAATTGTGGAACATCTTCTCAGGGAAGTAGCATAGGGATCTACCTGTCAGATGGAGGCACCTGAACCTAGCCTTCAGGAGCCCAAAAGTCCTTTCAACAATCCTCCTAGTACGCCCATGAGCATCATTGTACCTATTCTCAGCCCATGTTCTTGGATTCCTAACAGGGGTCAGGAGCCAGGACAGGTTTGGGTAGCCAAAATCACCTGCAAGAAATGAGGTACACACATTAGTCCTGCACAATGGCATGGGATATGACTCCTGAAGGCATACACTGACCTACATTGGTTTGGGACTTAGGCTCACCTTTGAGCCACTGTCTGTGCCTCTGTAGTTGTGCCATCAGCTGTGGGACACTGCTATTCAGCAGGAGAAATGCATCATGCACCGACCCAGGATACTTGGCAGTGACGTGGGATATGTACTAGTCAGCAAGGCACACCATCTGGACATTGAGTGAGTGGAAACTATTCCTATTCCTGTACACCTGTTCATTGGCCCTAGGGGGGATAAGGCAATATGGGTCCCATCAATGACCCCACTTACATGTGGTATATGTCCCATCGCATAGAATCCAGCCTTCACAGTGGGTAAATCATCTACCTGGGGGGCTGCGATGTAGCTGAACATGTGTTTGAGCATGGCAGACAAAACCCTTGCAAGCACAATAGAGAACACTGGCTGTGACATTCCTGCAACCGAGCCCAGTTTCCAGGAAATTGAGCACTGAGAGTACCTGCACAAGAAGGGGTATTATTGTGGTGCAATGGTTAGCAGGAAGCAGATCAGGCTTCAATTGTGCACATTTGTCTCTGTGATTGTGGCCCTGTCCGTAAGATAGGTGAGTATGATGTGCCTGTCCTCCAGTGTAGCCAAGTCCACAAGGGGTCTGTACACAGGTGCTTGCCTCCTCTTCCTATTCCTCCACAGTGGTTGGTACCTAAGGGACCCAAAAGTAAGAAGTGAGTGACAACAGGAACCATGAACACACTACAGGAGTGTACAAAGATCATGCTTGTATGTTGGACACTGGAATGGTATAGGTGAGTACATTCAACTACAATGATGCACTTTTAAATCTGTACTTGTGTACTAGCATTAGAAAATGGAAACCATCTTTCTTGTATGTAGGGACTGGTGGAATTGACCTCACTCCTCCAGCGTACACTTCATGGCGGGAGGCGTTCTGCACCGCCGTGCAATTCCTCATTGGCTAACATAGCCCTCTATAGAGTTTGGGAACCAATGATGATCAACGCCGGTGGTGATAGTGTTCACTGCCGCGGACGTGACCGTCATTTTATTTCTACCACTTCACTTGATTCCTGACTTTCCACAGGATGACATCTCCACTGTGTGTGCTGCTGTGACCTGTGTCTGGAACCTGCCATGGCACGTGTGATAGGGGAAGGGGCCCCAGCCTTCATGTTGGAAGAGTTGGAGAGGCTCGTGTGTGGGGTCCTACCCCTGTATGGGCAGATGTATGGGCCTTCAGACCAACAGGTGAGTACATCATGGGCACGTTGCATGCGACATGGCTGCATGTAGATGTACGTGCCAGCAGTATGTTATTAGGTCAATGGGTATGGCTGGTGGCAGTATTAATGCAGGTGTATGGGTCATGTGTGTGCCTGATGAGGGGCTAATGCAGGTTGTAGGCCATATGTGTGACATGCAGGAATGTCTTGTTCATGGTGTCCTACTGTTTGTGTTTCACCTGCAGGTCAGCGCCCATCAGAAGAAGGGGTTGTGGAGTGCCATCACCAAAGAAGTCCTCACCCTGGCATGGGATTTGGGTGCAGGGTACTAGTCAGTGGATGCCCCAATATGCCAGTTTAGACATTGCTGCGTGGTCCAGCTTAGGTTAATAGGGTAGAATGCATGTTTTTGATAGCTAGGTAGCTGGCTTTCCATGGCAGACAGGGCTTAGTTGGTCCTAATGCCAATGGAATGCCAGTGTGGACCATACTGCCCATTCTCAGTCTCAGTGTGTGTCAGTGATATGTATGCCATCTGTGCTGTGATTGACCCTGTGCTCCCTTTCTTTCTGCCCACTCTCTCTCTCCTTTTGTCATCCTGTCCATGTGTGCATTAGCATCATCTAGCGAAGAAGCAGGGGTACCGGCAAGTGAGGAAGCTGCAGCCCACAGGGCCCAGGAGGCAGAATCCACTGACGCTGAGGGCGAGGGGAGCACCGCGGTGGGGACAGGAGGTGTTACCACTAACTCTGATTCTTCCTCTGATGGTAGCTCCCTGGTAGTGGTGGACCCCTCTGGGACCACCCCAGCTACAGGTTCTACCGCCACACCCATACCAGCACTGCCCTCCCAGTAGCCCCCCACCGAGTTGCCTGTGCCCGCTCACCCAGGAAGGTGGGCATCTCCTTCGTCCCAGGCACCTCAGGCCCTGCCCCAGTCAGCCCTGCTGCCCTCAATGAGGAGGCTATTGACCGCCTGAGATACATCTCTGTAGGGCAGTCAACCATAGTGAATGCCATCCAGGAGCTGGCATCCCAGATGCAGCAATGCAATGCATTCCTGGAGGGCTTCACGGTGGCTTGGCGTCCCTACAAAGATCGTTTCAGGCTTTGGCCTCTTTACTGACGCCAGCCAGTGTCCCTGTTCATTCCGTCCCCTCTCCAACTATCACTTCCCAGTCCCAGTTTCCTCACCCCAACCCATCCCACGAAGACGTTCAGACAAGCATGCACTCAAAACATCACAGAAGACTTGCACAGACAGGAACACAAAAGGATGATGGACGGAGTGCTGACAGTGCTTCCCATGCCACTGGATTCAAGCTAGCCTGGCTGATGAGGGGTGAAACCCCGAAACCGGTCCCAGGATGCTTGTTTCCAGTCCAGGGAGGACCTGGCCTAGCAGTTCGGGCTGGACGTTTCCCATGGGGAACAGAGTCAAGACTGATTTGCATATGGCTGGGTCCAAACTGGAATGGCATGGGCAGCAAAAAAAACGATGGATTTAGGCCCAGATCACTGTACTGGGGGTGAATGTTTGACAATGTTCAGCATTCCGTCCATCACTTGTTGTTTTTGACTTGCACAGACAAACATAGGCAGCACACCTCAGTCCACAAGCACTCACACAGCCAACAGACAGATGCACACACAACACCATCCACTGCCTCCACTGTCTCCCCTCCTCTTCCACCCTCACAGTCACATCCACACTCACACCCACAGTCACCACAACAGCAGACCCGCAGACATGCACCCCACACACCACATGGCAGTCACCACCACCATCACCACTTCATGCAGCACACCCACCTCACTTGCAGACACCACCACAACATCCATCCACACATCCTGTTTGACCTCACCTATCCTGTCTTCCCCCTCCAAAGACACAAACACTCACACTCAGACCCCCACCTCACACACGTACACTGTCCATGCACCTGCACTCAAGTCCAGCACACCTCTTCCTCCTCCAACCACTCCCCTACCTCCACTCCAATCCCCCACATCCCACCCCATTGGCCCTAAGAAGATTTTCCTTTCCCGCCTTTGACCTCTTCACTCCCCCTAACCCATCCTGCCCGTAAGATGAAGGTCCCACCCCGCGCCCCAGTACCTCAAGCACACAGTCTGACACTGTAACCCCCCGAAGTCTCCAGCAGCCACTAAGGGGCACATGAGTGCAACGCCTGCCCCCACCCCAAGGACACTCCTCCACCCCCAAAAAGGAGGGCTAAAATCCCAAACAGACAACCAAGACCATGGAGCCACCTCCAAAACCTAGGGCCAAGGAGATCCCTCGCCAAGAACAAGGCCAAGGAGGACCCTCCCAAAACCAAGGCCCCTACAAACGTAAGCCCAAAGAGGCCCCTAAAAAATGTAAGCCTAAGGTGGCCCCTGCAAAAACAAAGCCCAAGAAGGCCCCTACGAAAAGTAAGCCTAAGGAGGCTCCTACAAGATCTAAGCCCAAGTAGGCCCCTAAAAACCAGTAGGCAAGGAGCCCCCTCCATCATCAGAGGACAGGGACCCCCCCTCCAGAACCAGTTGGCAAGGAACCCCCCATCATCAGAGGGCAGGGACCCCCCTCCAGAACCAGTGGTCAAGGACACCCCTCCAGAACCCGTGGCCAAGGACACCCCTCCAGAACCAGGGGCTAAGGAGCCCACTCCATCACCAGAGGGCAAGGAGCTCCCTCAGTAACCAGTTGGCAAGGGTCCCCTTTCCTACATGATGGCCCTGTACAGTGGAGTCCCGATGTTGTCAGTAGTCAAGTTGAGGCTTGGACTTTGCCTTGTGGGCATTAGAGACTTTGAAATGGCCTTTGGACCTGCATGTACATATGCAGTTGTATGTACTTTGATTTTGAATTGTCATCCAATATGATTACAGTAGTTGGGACAGAGGTATGTGTCCTGGCCTTTTTTGTTCCTGGGTCCTGTTACAGTCGATTTAATCTGCAGCTGGTTCTGGGTGTGTTTTGTGTGTGTATGGTGTGTGTTGTGCGTGTGTCACTCTCTCCACCCTCTCTCCCTCCCTTGTGTGCTAGGCGGCTGTACTCACCATCGTTGTCTTCATCAGCGTTGGTGCTCCAGGACAGCCATGGCGTGGTACAGCATTGGGAAGACTTGCAGTTTGGGTTCCATGGCAGCCCCGGACTCCTCTGTGTCCCTGGAGATGAGGGTCTCCTTTTATATGATGTGTTTCTGCCAGGCTTTTGGTGTCATTGCTACCGCCCAAGAAATCCTGACATTGTGCTGTTCATAATATGGTGGGCGGATCCTTGTCTTCCACCTGCCTGTAGGTTGCTACCGCCTCGTTCAGTGGTCGTACCATGCTGGCGGTTGGTGTGGTACATTGGCTGTCTATGGGACGGATCACTGCCATGGTCATTATTTGGCATCATTTCCGCTGGCCTGCCGACGGTACAACCACCATCACCGGCGTGGCGGTAACCTGACCGCCAAGGTCATAGTGACCATCTAAGTCTTCTTGGTAAAAATAGAGTTTATGGTTGGTTATTGTCACGGTCTTCTTTGCTATACTTCCTGTAGTAGTGTTCTATGGGGAGCAGGTAGGCTTCTTGGATGCTCTGAGGTGACAAATACCCTTAGTCCTTTGTACCATTTTGAGGCTGCAGCAGCTGATGACTGGATACTTCTAAGTGGGACAGGCACAGAGCTGCTATAGCTAATATCTTCCTCTTCTTCTGCACCACTGCCTCCTTCTACAAGTTGAACTTCTTCTCTTTGTCCACCAGTAGCTATGTTTTGAGGTGCTCTGCCCAAATGATTGCTTGCTGCTTTTTCCAGATGGCCAAGTTGTCTCCCGGTACCATAATATCTACCTGGCTTACCACGACAAACATTTCTTTTGCAAACTCAGCATTCTGCCATGTACTCCTCATGTGGCTTGAGTGTGAAGAATTCATAAACTAGGTAGGTGTGCTTTCTTATGATGCCAAAACCTGAAGGACTTGTTGAGGTGGACCCGGAAGTTATGTTGACCTTTCTCTTGGCAGACTGTGACTATGGAAGGGATAGTAGGTCCTGCAGGTGTTTGGGGCCTTTCTGCAAAGACAGAAGCAGGCAGTGTTGGTGGCACTATATGATTAAGAGCAGGCTCAATAGAGGGGAGTTGTACTTTCTGTGTGTCACTTTCTACTCTAACAATTGCTGGCTCATCACCGTCCTCACTTTCAAGGCTTTTGGGAACCTTCATCTTCTTATGTCTTTTCTGTGAGGACTCAGACTCAGCTGGGGGCTAGTCCATGCCCATACAATCAGAAGAGGGGCTTGGACAAGATGGGGAGTTCTCTTTCTTTTCCTTGCTAGGGATCATGAAGCTCATCAGGGAAGAGGAGGGTGCAGCAGGAAGATATGTCACATTTCCTGAAAAAGGATGAGGGTTTGATGCCAGTGGTGTCAATAGACTTCTTCTTTTCATTATTGGCCACTTTCTTGACAGGAACCTCCTTCTTTGGGGCCATTTTTTACGAGTGCACTTAGCACAAGCAGAAACACGTAGCAGAGGACACTCTGGTGTCTCTGTCAGCTAAATACCAGGCTTCTCACCATCTCTGCATTGTGTGCAACATGACAGCTCGTGAAGCTGTAGACAATAAAAGTAACACATGAAGAAAATGACACCTGGGAAATCTAACTAATATAATACAAGTCATTATCACCATCAACGTTTAACAGGCGTGTACTCATTCATACAATGTTTTTATACATTACACAGGAAAAGGTTACTTTGCATCTCCCAAATAAATTGATTAAAAAATGCTGATGACCCTCCAGGGCCAATGGAGGTTGTATGGGAGGCAGATAAAATATAATAAATAAATTAAATATTTGTTAGTGCCCCTCCATGGGCTATGGTTACTTTATCCGAAGTGAATGGGGCAGGCAAAAATCAAATAAATGGGTAAACAATTGCTGGTGCCCCTCCTGGGACCATGGGAGGCTGAGGGGGCAGGGAAAAATGGAAATAATAAATTAAATCATTGCTGGGCTCCTCCAGGCCCACCGGGACTCTATGGGAGGAAGGCAGAAATTAAATGAATGAATACAATAATTGCTGGTGCCCCTCCCAGGCCCATCGAGATTCTATGGGAGGCAAGAATAGGCAGACAAAATTGAATAAATAAATTAAATAATTCCTGGTGCCCCTCCAGGGTCAATGGGAACTTCATTGGATGGCAAAAGAAGGCAGGAAAGATACAAAAAAAAAAAAAAAATCCTGGTGGCCATATAGGGCTCATGAGGATCCTATGGAAGACATTGGAGGAAGGCAAAAAATGAAAGAAATAGTAAATAAAGCAACACAGTACTTCAATTGGCCACAGGCTCAAATAAATATATCAGGAAAATTAAAATAATGCAGAAAGAAGTCATGGGCCTCTTCTATCAATGCTTCTAGAAAATGGGTTATGAAAGTGGAATAAAATGATTCAAAGCCTACACTCACTGCACAAAATGGTAGTATGTAGCTCATCTACCACATGGCTACTAAAGAAAGAGGCATGGGAAATAAAGACAAATTGAACATCAAACACACACAATTACTCACTCTACAAAATTGTGGTCAGAACTTGGCATAGAGATCAAAGAACAAATGGCGGCCTATGCAAGCTATACAAAATGACCACATCCACATGGTGAGCAAAGAAGCATGGAATAGAGAACATATGGTTGCCCTTTCCTGCTTGGAGTACCCCTTCCCCCCCCACTAAAAATAGCTAAATGTAGCATTGCAGGGAAAGGATTGCACAGATATAAATTATTTACCCAAAATGTGTCAGGTCCCACACATGGAACTACTCTTTACTCTCCACCATTAAATCATAAATGCTAAAAATAACAATTGAATGAACATTAAAAATGCCACAACTACACACAGACCAAGGTGACATTAATTACCCCTTAAAAAAGCTAATAATAGTTACAGGAAAACAAATAAAACACAATATCAATCATATCACAGATGCACAAACTCAGAAAAGTAAGAACCAAGGAAAATGCCGGTGACATGGACCTGGACTCCAAGAGCCAGTCCAACCCTAGCCACCAACATGTACATGAAACCAAAAATAAACCTACCCTTTTCATTTAATAATGTAAGGCTTCCACAAGCCCCTGAACATTATAAAAACATGTAGCACAGCAGCAATGACAATATGAAAAATACATCAAAAATAAACCCAAGGCCTTGTGCAGGGCAGACCAAGCCCCAAACAGTAAAACAACAACCTTAGTACAGATTTCTCAAAAGCATATAAGAAAATAGGCAAAACGTATATTTAGACCTGGGGTTCCACCATCCAAAAATTTTAAAAACATTGTCCCTTAAATGAAACTGATCCCACGTGGTCCCCTACTCCAAACTCCAGGCCATATAACAACAAGGACACAAAACACAAACAATAGTAGTGTCTGCCGTCCCTCAAACAACAAAGCTTTTCCAAAGTGCTGCATTGAACTTACTTGTTTTTCCCAAAAGTGAATATTCCAAGTGTGTGGAAACAGCCAGAATGAGAATGATGTTTTCCCTCCAAAATTATAATCCTAAATGACCATTACTTAAACAAAGCTGACAGGACTGGAATAGGAAGTTGGTGCTTCCATATGAAAGTATTCTCCGACGTGTGAGAGTCTGTGGTTTCACAGACTCATAGAGGAGCTAAGACTCAGTAATAAACAATATACCAAGAATCATCTTCAAATACAAAATACAGTGCCTTAAAAGGTCCAGAGCATGATATATTGATCAGTCCTCTCAAACTCACAATAGTAACCGTTATACTTTTGCATTTAGATGGTAGCAAGTCAGTGCTCTAAGACTTCCCAGATTCCACAGTGAACCTCTTTAAATGTGAGGCTATTCTCTCTTCTGTGGGCCCTACAAATTATAAGTGACGTCATTAGTTTTGTAGGAACAATGTCTTAGATTCCTGCCTGGTGATTTATATGGCAATATCACTCTATCTCGCATGCTTAGGGGCTGTGCACAACTGAGACTACTTGGTATTTAGGAGTTATATTCACTCAAATGTTCCAGAAATCTCCCACATTTATACCAGTCTCATACCACTCGCAATGTACCATTAAGTTCTGCCCCACTGTATAAATATGATAAGCAAAGATTGTCTGAATATAGTGGATCCAAAGGCTGATTCACAAGTCATTCTGAAAACTAAGATATTATTTAGGTACATAGGCAGTCTAATTGTAAAATAAGCATTCTCCAGATAACCAAGTGAATCTCAATCACAAGACTTTAAAGATGAAAGAATTCTAAGACATGTCAAATGGAAGAGTTTGCGGTTTCACAGGTTTGTAGGGAAGGACAGTCTCAGTAACAAAAAGTATCAAGATAATTTAAATACAGAAAAGTCAGTGTTTTAACAGGTCCAAAGCATGACCTATTGATCAGTCCTGTCAAACTCACAATAGTATCAACCCTAGGCCAAGAGGCAAGAAAATTCTGTTGCCCATCAGTATTCCAGTTGCAACTCAGATGGTCTGTTCTGGCGGCATCGTGCTGTACATCATTAATGTACCTCAGTACAATGATATGAAAACAACGTCTTTCCAGGCCTTTGAATCAGGAGCTCTTCTGCAAACTCACAAGCTCTACAGAACACTGAGCCCCATGTGTTGGGAGGTGCTCTAGTTAGAGAGAGCTGAGACAAAGTGTCAGCGGCACTAATCATGCTTAGACTTATTATCAAGAATAGAAAAAAGGTCCACAAAAAAGGAATGAAAAACCTTTTAGAGACTATACTATGTTACAGTGACATAGTATAAGACCTCTGCACATAGCACAAGTTAAAACAATTATTTCTCTGCATCTCACTCAAAAGACTGCCACAACATCAAGTGCATTACCTAATTTATTGTTTATCATAGTGCTTATTTGAACATGTGTACTCATTTAGTTTTTTAAAATTTACATTAATTTTACATAAATATTATGGTAATATGTTACATTGCACTTCTTTGTACTTTCTGCCACAATAAAGATATTTTACTTTTAAAAAAATCACGTGCATTGGCTTCACAGGCCACACCACACTGCTGCCACACTGCATCCAGAGGAGTGAACAAAAGTGCTGTGGATCATGACAAATATAAAGGAGCCGATTCATGAAGGCATTTTGAATATTGGATACATTTTTACACACTTTTACATGGCTTACTAAATTGTTCATAAAACATTTAAAATAGGAATAATATGGAAATATTCTGGGACTATTCAAATACAATTAGTACAAATAGAAGTGACTATTCTCTATTTGCTCAATAAGGAACTGTAAAGTTCATTGCCTATTCACAAAAGCACGTAATGATACCCAAAAGGGTAACTCTTGTAATACTATGGGGGTCATTCTGACTTCGGCGGGCGGTGGAGGCCGTCCGCCAAAGTTCCCCCGGCAGAATACCGCAGTGCGGTCAAAAGACCGCCGCGGTAATTCTGAGTTTCCCGCTGGGCCGGCGGGCGACCGCCAGAAGGCCACCCGCCCAGCGGGAAACCCCCTTCCACGAGGATGCCGGCTCCGAATGGAGCCGGCGGAGTGGAAAGGGTGTGACGGGTGCAGTTGCACCCGTCGCGATTTTCAGTGTCTGCTATGCAGACACTGAAAATCTTTGTGGGGCCCCCAGGGGCCCCACGACACCCGTTCCCGCCAGCAAGGTTCTGGCGGTCAAAACCGCCAGAACCAGGCTGGCGGGAAGGGGGTCGGAATCCCCATGGCGGCGCTGCCTGCAGCGCCGCCATGGAGGATTCCTCAGGCCAGGGGAAAACCGGCGGGAAACCGCCGGTTTCCCTTTTCTGACCGCGGCTTTACTGCCGCGGTCAGAATTGGCCTGGATGCACCGCCAGACCTGTTGGTGGTGCATCCGCAGTCCCCGGCCCTGGCGGTCTATGACCGCCAGGGTCGGAATGACCCCCTATGTCTTGTACTCATAAATGCTTTTATGAATTGCCCCCTCCATCCACATGTGGTATTAAAATATGATGATTTGCTAGGCAGTATTGTAACACTGATTATAAGATTTGGCTGTGAAATTAAAATGTTAAAGATACCTATTTTCTACATGTAATGTATACATCTCACATTAAGTTAGACTACTGAAAGTAGGCATCAAAGTGGCATGACCCACTATGATTATTGGATATAAAAATAGAATTCGACCCTATGTGATTTTTTTAAAGTGTGATATAAACATAATGGTTTTGTTGCCCCAGTGGCATTGTCATTTTACACATTGAAAGCTTACTTAAGGGTTGATTCATGAAGACATATATTATTTCATAAAAGAGTAGTCTTCTAAGTGTTCTTACATGCTTTTCTGATTTGTCTTTAAAACATCTCAAATGTAAATATTCAGGGACTATTCAGAACTAATTAGTACAAATTGAAAGGCTAGGTCCTCTTTGCATATTTACTGATAGATAGATATGTTGGGGCCTGATAAACAAAAGCATGCAAGAGTACACAAAAGGGTACTCCTGTAATTCTGCTTCCATAATCATGTATGCTTTTGTGAATCATCATCAACATGGTGTTTTAAAATATTTTCTTTCACAGCTCTTCCAAGAAACCAGCTTAAATCTTCGTTTGTTTGACATTGTGCTGATTTATAGCAATATAAATATGGTGAACTTGTAGTTTTAACACAAATGTGACAGGAATGATTCTCATGAATGTTTTAATGTCTGCCTTTCTTTAAATTGATTTTAACATCAATTTAGTCAGTGGGCAGAGGGAGCTCAAAAAAGGGAGCCTGTACCACCCTCTCCACTAGCATCTTAAAAAATACAAATAATGCTTACAGGCATTGGGGCTGATCATGAGTTTGGCAGTTGGAAAACCCCAGCCGCCAAACTCCCGGTGAGGAAACCGGCACAGTGTTGGCGGGCTCCACACCGGTCCCAATACATGTTTTCTATTTGGGCTGGCTGGTGAAAACGTTGGTTTCCGCCAGTCATCCCTGTGGAAAATGTGTGGTGGCATTGGACTCGGCTCCACATGGAGCTGAGTCCAATGCTGTCGCACAGGGGGCCTCCCTAGCACCCGCAGAGGTTAGAGAACTTACCCCTTCCACAGTGGATCTGCATCTGGCACCATGAAGTCAGAAGGTTGCCTGGAACTGAAGAACAGAAGGTGTTGAGAAGTATTTATTGCTTCTCTGAAAGAGGGCTGCAAAGAAACTGACTGTGCTCTCTTCCCTGAATCTTTGCTTCTAAGATCTATTCTCAGATCAACAGACCTAGGGCCAGATGTTCAAAACTTTTTGCTGGTCGCAAACAGCTAATTTTGCTGTTTGCGATGTGCAAAAAGCACATTGCGATGCCCAATCCCCGTTTTGAGAGTCGGTAACCTGGTTACCGATATGCAAAATAGGACTGTGAGTCGCAATTAGGAAGGGGTGTTGTTTTGTGACCGCGAACGCGGTTGCAAAACAATCGCAGTTAGCACCCATTTCAAATGGGTGCTAGCCATTCGCAAAAGGGGAGTGGTCCCAATGGAACCCCTTCCCCTTTGTGAATGGCATTGAAAACATTTTTTCAGAGCAGGCAGCGGTCCTATGGACCACTGCCTGCTCTGAAAAAATTAAACAAAAATGTTTCATTTTTTAGTTTTGTAATGCATCTTGTTTTCCTTTAAGGAAAACGGGCTGCATTACAAAAAAAAAAAAACTGATTTATTTAAAAGCAGTCACAGACATGGTGGTCTGCTGTCTCCAGTAGGCCATCATCCCTGTGAGTGCTGCGAGTCTCAAGGGGGTCAGGGACACCATCCTACATTCTGAATTGCGACTCGCAAATTGCGAGTCTCTCTGACTCGCAATTTTGCGAGTCGCAATTCAGAAACTACTTGCATCTGGCCCCTAGTCCTTTGTCCATACACCGATAAAGATAGCTTCAGGGCATATCCAGGAGTGCCTACTTCTGTGGACTACTTCATATAATATCAAATTCCTTCGTGACTTGTCCCCAAAATCTCTAAAATGCCAGTGATAACAAGAGGCATCATTAAGAGTGTGGTGGTCTGAGGACCACCATACTCGCATTGATGGTCAGACCACCACACTCCCGGCGGTCCGACTGCCCAGTTACAACTCTGTCGGACGGACCCACTAGGGTGCCCCGTCTCTGCTGAAAACTTGGTTCTAGAAACGGTGATGGTGGTTGGATTTGTACTCAGCCATGCGTTCTGTACTCAGCGCTGCCTGGCTGATTACAATTCCCCTCACTGCTAGCCTTTCCATGGCAGTTTCACTGGCATGGAAAGGCTGGCAGTGAGGGTGTACTGGGGGCCACAGGGAGGCCCCTGCAGTACCCCTACCCATGGCATGGCAGTGCAGGGGCCCTACTGCCCAGCACCCTCAGAATGTGCACTGTCAGACAGTGTGCATTCTGATGGTCCTGATCAGCCCCCCTCTGCTCCTTAAAGGGAGCTGAGTGCTATCTCACAGCCCTTTTCTGGTCGGTCTGACCTGCAGGAACACTTTATTACAATGTTCCTGCCAGTCAGACTTGCGGGAGCATTGTAATAGAGCGGGGGGATGTGCCGCCATGGCAGTGGCGTCCTCCCAATGAGTTTGGCAGTGCCGCGTTGGGACCGCCAAACGTAATGAGGCTGAATGTATGATTAGTAGAAATAGAAGAGGCTGTGCTACCTTTGCATTTTCACTAATAAGGATTTGGGCTTTTTGAGGCCAGTTCACAAATATAAGTATTGGTATCTGAAGTAGTACTCATGTTGTACTTCTTTTCATACTCATAAATGCCTTTGTGAATCTATCCCTTGATGTCCTGTATGTAAGCATTATTGTATATTAGTGTCCACCGATTAACCTCTGAACTTTGGCCCCCAATAGCTTTAATATAGATGCGGATATTAATATAAAATATGTGTTAGGATAATATGTGTTTCATTCATATATCTATACATATCATGTGGTATACTGTTTTGTTTAGGACGCATCCCTTCACATATGATAGTCTTAACATGGGATGTCAGGTTCTCAATGACACTTTCCCATGGATCCTCTGTAGAAACGCTTCATGTAGGATGCCACAATCTATCTGAAGGAGGAAGGGCATTTTTTTCTGGGGATTACCAGCTCCAGGAACACTCTGGACAAAACACCCAGAATGCCAAAACTAACTCCATGCCATTATATTTGCCTCATTTTGTGCTAATATATCATTAAAGTGCTTTCTAACTGGTCTAATAATTGTGTCATGTATACGTCTTTACTGTGTTATTGAGTTTGGTACTAGTGCCACTTCCACTTGTGAAATGAGAATGTGCACTTACTTTTGACAGGCAGATTGTTTAATTTTGTGGCAGCTCCACCACAGCTCACAAGAAGACTGAAGGTATTAATGGTATTATATTGAATCAAAAATATTATGAGACACAAATATTGTATCAAACATATGGTGACGTCAAAATTCATGGGACGGGATATGGAAGGTAAGAAAATATTCTTTCGAGACTTTACAACATTTTAAAAATATAATTGTAAAAAAGATTTTTTTATTATGTTGTTGAGTTTTATTAGTTTCTTGAGATATTATTCCAATGGCTATGTGTAATTTTTGGGATAGTTTATTTTATTTTTGATTTGGTAATATAGTTAACACATTTTTTATTTTAATTGAATGTATTTATTGGTGGGTTGGTGGATTTGAAGGGGAAGATGAGAGGTATTGTAAAATATTTATTTTTATTTGTTTGTAAATATTTTCTTTTACATTTTAATTGTATTACTAATTATGTTATGCATTTTATTTGTAAATTATTCAGAAGATAATTTCAAATACAATGGTGGTTACTGTAATTTTAATAGGTTAGTTAGATTACTGAGTTTGTAAACTATTTAAGTTCAATATTTTGTATACTAAATGATTTTAATATTTGTTTTATATTAATTCTTTTTTAGTGATATTTGTTATTGGATAGTGTATTGGTATTTTTTTCAAGAATTTTATTTTTATGGATGTTAGGTTTGTAGGGTAGTAGGTTGGGAAGTGTTTTAAATCTATATACTGATTTATGCTTTTAGTATGTTTTATTAAAGTATTACATTTCCTTTGTAATTATATATATATATATATATATATTACAATTATTTTTTACATTATTATAATTTAACTATAGATACATATATTTGTTAAAATTAATTTCATGCAATTTTTTTATTTATATGATTATTTTTTTAGCTTAGGAGTCAACAGTACATTTACGCTTTCCAAAGTCCTATACTTACCCTACTGTTGCTTATGCTAGAGTGGAAATAGTTAATTTGGCCCCTCCAAAGCCCAACCTACTGTTTATTATGTTGGAGTAGGAAGTGTAAATGTGACACATTTTAAGTTTTATTATATGTTCATAAGCTGTAAAAAGTAATTTTGTTTTTAAATTATCTTTATATTTATTTTTAATGTAATATTTTTAGGTAAATTTATTTTAAGTGAATATTCTGTATTAAAAACCTGATATATTTAGCTATTTGTGGCAATATTTTTGTCTTCTATATTTGTAGTCAAAAGTTTGTTCTTTAGCTACAAAGTATGTAAAGTTTATATTTTTGCCCTCAATTTTTTTGGGGGGCGCTATTTTTGCATTTCAATATTTTAGACTCTAATATTTTGACATACAACATGGCTCAGGCCTCCCCATGTTATAATTCAGAGTTCCTTCAATAATTACTGCCAAATACTAATTTTACCTCTCTATGTATACTAAAATACTCGCCACAAACCTACTGCCACTGAGATGTCAGATTTATCTCCTTCAGATCTTTTTTCCTGACCTCATCTATTGACCTTTTATTATCCATCATAAAATCGGATGTCCCCTTATGAGCCAAACAACTATAGACTTATACTCTCCTCTAGTACATTGATCTCTAGATATTAGTTATTAAACTATCACTCCTGAAAGAGATGTACCTACCATTGCATTGTCAATTGTGGGTTTACCTCATCTAAAAATGCTGATGACCCATCATCTACCTCTGTGTACCCTGTCTGAGTATTAACTTCTTTATCCCAAATTCTCAAATGTCTATTTTCTATCCTCTACCAACCTTATAAAGCTCATCCATGCAAGATTCCATGTTACCCTTTCCGCCATTGCAGCCTTCACATACATTTAATATTTTATAACCCAAATGCACCATAATCAGGCATTTTCTCTGAATGTCCTCTTTGACCTATCTGTTGCCTTTGGTATTTTTGTGCACCTCAATAACATACAGGGCCATAGTCATGGGGGGGAAGGGGCCACAGCACCCAGCCAGGCCTTATTCTTTTCTGGCCCTCCTAAATTAATAGCCTGAGGCTTTACAATATTTTATGTCCTTGCAATTTATTTTAGTGCTAGATAGAGACACTGGGCCTGATTACGAGTCTGGCAGTCACTCGACCATCAGACTCGCGGTGGCAGTCAGGACTACCTCTGCTATGGCAGTCTGCCTGCCACATTACAAACCTGGAGGTCAGACCAACAGGGTGACCCGGTCTCCACCGGGATCGTTGATCACGATGGGTTGACGCCAGGTGCAGGTCGCAATCAGCCAGGGTGGCGATGCATGCAGAGCTGCCCTGCTGATTATGACCTGGTTCTCCACCAGCCTTTTCATGGTGGTTTTAATGCCATGAAAAGGCTGATGGAGAACAGGTGCAAGGGCGCCACAGGGGGCTCCCTGCACTGCCCAAGCACTTGGCATGGGAAGTGCAGGAGTCCCCCTGCCCAGCACCCTGCAGAAGTGAGCATTGAGAAGGTGCTGGTGCCCCCTGTGGGGGGCAGCATTGCCACCAGCTTGATTACGAGCCAGCAACAATGCTGCCACCACTTTTCTGCTGCAGTGATGGGTGGAAACCTTTGTTTCAGCCCAGCAGGAAAGTCACAATAGGTCCAGAGGGGAGGTCGTCACTACAGTCAGAAGTTTGGCGAATGGGTGTTTCCATCCACCAAACTCGTAATTAGGCCCTCTGTTTCTATTTCTGCCAGGCCCCTCTTTGACACTGACTAGTGTGATTGCAGATTGAGGGTCATCGGTGGGTCAGGACCCACGTGGGGAGCAGTGGGAGGCACCATGCCCAGGCCCTCTTTCTTGCTGCTGTTTGAACGAAAGTGAGAGGCAGTGTAAGGTGAAGTTGGGAAGCCCAGGTCTAGGGGAGGGGAGCAGGCCTCCGTGCTCTACTCTGTGATGACAGGAAAGTCATCACTCACCAGGGCCACTGCTGCCTGACAACCACATAAATGTATACCAGTAAATGGACAACCACCAAGCAGAGGCTGTGGCTTCTGTGGATGGTATGGTGGTATGGTGTTAGTACATCAAGTGTCTCCTGGGCAGTTGAACCACTGCAGATGAGCTTGGCTACAGTGGGTCTTTAGCAGCTGAAGTTTCAAGATTTTGTGGCATTTCTATTTTTTCACTATGATTTTGCCTGATGTTTATATGCAGAGGCATATCTTGGTCTGTAAGTTTGGGAGGGGGTGAGCTTTCCCAACAGTCATGGGGCATTTATTGTTAAACTAAAAAAGAAGATGAGAAAGTGTGTGTGTGTATTTTCCAGTGTGTACTTGCAAAATTCCTAGGTGAATCCCACAAAATCCCATGTGAATCCGACAGACACCTCATCATACCCGACTGAAAGCACCTGTGCCTAACTTTTCATGAGAAAATACATTTATTAACACCTCAAACACCTCCCTCAAGCTATGCCCCTGTTTGTATGCCTAATGCATGAACCTTTAAGTTGCTCGTGCAGAAACTGAAATGTTCTGCATGCAGAGAGCTCTATTCTAGTTTTAGTTTCCATTCTGGGACAATGTGTGCACACAGACAATGTCAAAACTACAAGTACCAGAATGCAATACAAACATGATTAAATGGTCTACTCCATGAGATGAGACAACTAGGCAATTAAAGTTGTGATCTCAGCAGTTATTCTGTGTCAGTCCAAGCTTCTTTTTGTATCTGAGGCTGAGGCTGAGGCTGATGCGCCTTTGTGTAAAATCATCAGACCTAGGTTTAAAGCAAACACATATTTAAATGTGTCCAATAAAATATAAATATGTCAGATATCAAGACTTCACCTTGTTTTGTGCCAAGATTGAGAAGCGAAGCCCATTCAGACCTTTAAATAAAAGGAAGCTAAATGAAAGACTAAAGTCTGACAGAACAGAGCCCTGTTTGCACCCTTTCTGTTGAGCTCCAATCAAGAACCATTGTCCAGTTCCCTACACGGAAAACTGACATCATTACCCACCCTCACCTAATCCTGGGCCTCTCCTCCCCTTCAGTGGGCCTTGCTGAATTCAACTTGTGTCTTCTCATTCAGTAGCATAGCTAGGATATCAGGGGCCCTGGTGCAAGTAATGATAATGGCTCCTTTAACTGCAGTTCGAATGCTAATATTACAGCAATTATCAGTTTTTTTTTTTTTTGCAGTGTTATGTAGCATAAATGTGACCCAAATGTATTGATGCACTTTACATGAGCACCAGTTAAATTAAACACATTCATTTTTGTTTTGTTTTTAGCCACAACAAGATTAAGGAGGTTATTAAAACTTTGGAGGAGGTGTTAATCCGTCCCAAAAGTGATGGTAAAGTGACGGATATACCACCAGCCGTATTACGAGTCCATTATATCCTATGGAACTCGTAACACGGCTGGTGGTATATCCATCACATTTGGGACGGATTAACACCTCCTCCAAAGTTGTAATAACCCCCTTAGTGATTTGCCCAGAATCACAGAATGTTGAGCTGATGCCAGGACTCAAACCCAGTTTCTCAGTTCCAAAGCTGACAGCTCTGGCCTTTACACCACAAGCTATTCCCTATGTTCAATGGGACACTCTGGTCCCCGGTGCCTATGCACTTGCTGCACCATTGGTAGCTCTGCCCATGTTCCCATTGCTGCCCCAGGTGCCTTTCTAGCCCCAGAACCAGCAGAGTAGGAGTACCCTTCAGCAGCAACTCGTCCAACCCATCATCTACCTAGTGTATGTGTGGAAGAGGGGCAAAGCTGACTTTAGTTGAGCAAGTAGGAGATTGTATGTAGATGAATCTGGAGTGTGTGCTTAAGCATTATGTAAATTATAATTTGTGTTGTCATTTAGGGGGTCATTCCTACATTGGCGGGCGGCGGTCGCCGCCCGCCAAGCGGGAACCGCCGAATGACCGCACCGCGGTCAAAAGACCGCAGCGGCCATTCTGGCTTTCCCGCTGGGTCGCCGACCGCCAGGGTTAGAATGACCCCCTTAATCTATTGTTGCACCTGTGAAGCAATTGTGGGTGAACATCAGTGCTATTATGTTCTAGGGCTTTATGAACCTCCACTTTAGCAGCTTGGGTGGGTGTCAGTCTCACAGGGCAGTTCAATCATAAAGCATTTACATCTCCTTTTCTTTTCATGGGGGACTGCTAGAAGCTCATACCTAGAAGTGTATGGTGGTAGTATGATAGAACTGCATCATGGGGGGGACAAAGGAAAGAGAGCATGAAGGGCAGGAAGGTAAGTAGAGATGAAAGATAGATGGATAAGGATGGATTGCGAGATAAATGAATGGATCGAGAGAAAGATGGTTGGAGAGGAGGGATGGAGAATAGTGGATGGTTGCTGAGAAGGATGGATGAATGGATGAAGAAAATGCTAGATATTTAAAGAGATAAAGAAAAATGGATGGATGCTTGTATAACTGAATACGAAGAACAATCAATCAATCATTTGTAGAGCGTGCTACACACCCGTGAGGGTCTCAAGGCGCTGAGGGGGGAGGGAGGGGAAGTTGCTACTGCTCGAACAGCCAGGTCTTGAGGCGTCTACTGAAGGTCAGCAGGTCCCGGGTTTGCCATAGGTGGATGGGGAGGGTGTTCCAGGTCTTGGCGGCGAGATGGGAGAACGATCTGCCGCCGGCTGTAGTCCTGTGGATGCGTGGAACGGTGGCGAGGATGAGGTTGGTGGAGCTGAGTTGATGGTTAATGGTGTAGAAGGTGAGTCGTTCGTTGAGGTAAGCTGGACCGGCGTTGTGGAGTCCTTTGTGGGCATGGGTGAGGAGCTTGAAGGTGATCCTCTTAAGCCAGTGTAGGTCTCACAGGTTGAGATGTGGTTGCGGCGTAGGGTGTCGAGGATGAGGCATGCGGAGGCGTTCTGTATACTTTGCAGCCTTTTCTGGGGTTTGGTTGTGGTTCCCTCATAGAGAGCGTTGCCGTAGTCCAGTCTGCTGCTGACTAGGGCCTAGGTGACCATCCTTCTGGTTTCGGTGGGGATCCACCTGAAGATCTTGCGGAGCCTGCGGAGGGTGTTGAAGCAGGATGATGAGACGGTTGCGTGCGTGGTTGGTGGGCGTCGGTACGGTTCCTAGAGTGGCCGGCCACCAGGAGTCATCCCATGCGGAGGGGGTGGAGCCAAGGATGAGAATCTCCGTCTTGCCTGAGTTCAGTTTCAGGTGACTGCTCTCCATCCAGTTGGTGATGGTCTCATTCCTTCGTGGGGGTTAGTTTTGCCAGTAGTGGGGTCCTTGGTGAGTTAGAGGATCAGCTGGGTGTCATCAGCGTATGAGAAGATGTTGAGGTTGTGTGATCGGACGATGTTGGCGAGCGGTGCCATGTAGATGTTGAAAAGGGTCGGGCTGAGGGAGGGTCCTTGGGGAACGCTGGAGATTGTCTTGGTGGCTTCAGATCGTAAGGGAGAGAGGTGGACTCTCTGGGTTCTGTTGGTGAGGAAGGATGTAATCCAGTCCAGGGCTTTGTAGCGGATCCCTGCGTCATGGAGGCATGTGCAAAGGGTGTGGTGGTAGACGGTGTCTAAGGCGGCCAAGAGGTCTAGGAGCATGAGGGCCGCAGTTTCGCCTCTGTCTAGCATGGTCCTGATGTTGTCGGTGGTGGTGATGAGGGCAGTCTCGGAGCTGTGATTGCTGTAGAAACTGGATTGAGACGGGTCTAGAGTGTTGTTGTCTTCAAGGTAGCGGGTCAGTTGACTGTTTACGATCTTCTCCACGACCTTCACTGGAAAAGGGAGCAGGGAGATGGGCCGGTAGTTCTTGAGATCTCTTGGGTCTGCCTTGGGCTTCTTTAGTAGGGTGTTGATTTCGGCGGTCTCGAAGGAGCTGTTGATGGAGCTTGCTTTGTTGAAGATGTGATGAGGGCAGGGGTCGGATGGTGAGCCAGAGTGAATGGTGCTCATGATTTTGATGGTATCATCGTCATTGACGCGGGTCCAGGAGGGCAGGAGGTTGGAGTGGTTAGGGTCTGGTGAGTCAGGGTTTGTGGTGACAGCGGCTGTCGTGGGGGTCGAGGTATTGAAGCTGTCGTGGATGTCTGTAAACTCGCAGTGAAAGATGGTGGTTAGGGAGTCGCAGAGGTTTTGCAAAGGTGGGGAGTCATTGGAGCAGGATCTGGGTTTGGCGAGTTCCTTCATGATGTTGAAGAGCTCTTTGTTGTTGTGTGCGTTGTTGTCGATGCGTTCCTTCTAGGAAGATCTCTTGGTGGTCCGGATGAGCTGGTGGTGCCTGCGGATGGCGTTCTTGAGGGCAGTGTGGTTGATCTCTGTTTGTTCATGACAACACTTCTTCTCGAGTTTTCTGCACTCTCGTTTGGAGGCCTAAAGGTAGACGGTGAACCAGATGGCCTTAGTGTTGGAGCGGTTGTTGGAGGGTTTCATGATCGGAGCGAGGGTGTTGGCACAGTCGTCGATCCGTTGCCTGCAGTTGTGGGCGACTGTGTTGGTGTCAGCGGTGTTGGGTGGCGGGGCTCGGGCGAGGGTGGAGATCAGTTGGTCTTCAGTGACCTTGTTCTAGATGTGGCAGGGAATATGTTGTGGGTGGTGGTGCGTGGTGGGCCTCTCGCAGATGAAGTGGACGCAGAGGTGGTCGGTCCAGTGTAGTGCGGTGGTGTGGCTGAAGGTGACGTGGCTGCTGGCAGAGAAGACGGGGTCAAGTGTGTGGCCGGCGGAGTGGGTGGGTGTTGTGACGAGTTGTTTGAGACCGAGGTTGGTGAGGTTGTCGAGCAGGGCGGTGGAGTTGCTGTCATTGGTGTTCTCGAGGTGAAAGTTCAGGTCGCCGAGGAGGATGTAGTCTATAGAAGCAAGGACGTGAGAGCTGACTACGTCGGCAAAGGAGTCCCTGAACTGCGGCCGTCCGGGGGGTCTGTAGACAAGTGCTCCTCTGAGGGTGGTGTTGGCGTTAATATGAATCTGGAAGTGCAAGTGTTCGGAGGCGTCGAGGGTGTCTTCAGTGTTGGTCGAGATTCTGATGGTGTTCCTGTGGACGATGGCGATCCCTCCTCCCGGTCTGTTGGTGCGGTCTCTGCGGGTGATCCTATAGCCATACGGGATAGTTATGGCGATGTTGGGTTCCGAGGAGGGGTTGATCCAGGTCTCTGTTAGAAAGGCAATGTCTGGGGAGGATGAGGTGAGTAGGTCCCAGAGTTCGATGGCGTGCTTGTGGACAGAGCGGGTGTTGAGGAGGATGCATTTGAGGTGGTTGTGTCCAGTTCTAGACAGGAGGGGAGGAGGCTCGGGCTGGTGAAGCTGCAGCTCCAGCCAGCTGGAGAAGGGTCCGTGGATGGCTTGAAAGCAGGTGTCTGATCGGCCGGCATTGAGGGCGTGGAGGGCATTGGCACTGTAGCAGCATCGGGTGGCGTGGGGGTCATGAGGGCCAAGGGGTCTGGCGCTGGGAGTGGTCCAGGACCAGACAGACGCAGACAGGCTTGCCTCTGGTGCGCCAGCAGCGGGCCCACTGCGCGCAGCTGCCATTTAAGAAGGGGAGGTGGAAGGGAGGAGCAGCTGAGAGGAGAAAACAGCTTAAGAAAAGGAGAAAAAGGCTAAAGAAAAGGAGAAAGAGGCTGAAAATGGAGACAAAAAGCAGTGAAAAAATGGCAAAGTAAAATGACAGTCACGAGACAGACACACAATAGTTACGGCACCACTAGGCACCAAGAGTGAGGCGCAGGCAGGGGACTGCGGGTGGAGGAGGGCCTCGAACTCGCAGCAGCAGCGAGGGTGGGGTAAAGGGCACGGGCACAGTCAGGTGGAGCTGCGCAGCGTGGGGAGCTTCTCCTGACCAAAACAATGTCAAGGGTCACTCACTTCACCGGGCAGCGGCCACCATTAAGAAGGGGAGGTGGGATGGAGGAGCAGCTGGGAGGCGGGAGTGGTGGGCGAACGGGGGGGGTGGGGCCGCAGGGGACGCAGCGGCGGGACTAGGGAAGGGGGAGAGGGCAAACAGAGTGTGAAGGCTAAGGAAGTAGAAAACGGCTTAAGAGAAGGAGAAAACAGCTAAAGAAAATGAGAAAAAGGCTAAAGAAAAGGAGAAAGAGGTTGAAAAAAGGAGACAAAGAGCAGTGAAAAAAGGCAAAGTAAAACGACAGTCACAAGGTAGGCACACAATACTTATGGCACCACTAGACACCAGGGATGAGGTGCAGGCAGGGGCCTGTGGATGGAGGAGGTCCTCGAACTTGCAGCAGCAGCGAGGACGGGGTAAAGGGCACAGACACAGTCAGGTGGAGCTGCGTGGTGTGGGGAGCTTCTCCTGACCAAAACAAGGTCAAGTGTCGCTCACTTCACCTTGCAGCGGCTGACATTAAGAAGGGGAGGTGGGAGGGAAGAGCAGCTGGGAGGCGGGAGCAGTGGGCAAATGGGCGCAAGAGGGGGGCAGGGCCGCAGGGGACAAAACGGCAGGACTAGGGAAGGGGGACAGGGCAAACAGAGCGTGAAAGCTAAGGAAGTTGAAAACAGCTTAAAAAAAGGAGAAAACGGCTAAAGAAAAGGAGAAAAAGGCTAAAGAAAAGGAGAAAGAGGCTGAAAAATGGAGACCAAAAGTAGTTAAAAAAAGGCAAAGTAAAATGATACTCACAAGACAGACACACAATACTTACGGCACCTCTAGACACCAGGGATGAGGTGCAGGCGGGGGCCTGTGGGTGGAGGAAGCCCTAGAACTCGCAGCGAGGGTGGGGTAAAGGGCACAGGTGCAGTCAGGTGGAGCTGCACGGCCTGGGGAGCTTCTCCAGACCAAAACAAGGTCAAGGGTCACTCACTTGACCACGCAGCGGTCACCATTAAGAAGGGGAGGAGGAAGGGAGGAGCAGCTGGGAGGCGGGAGCGGTGGGTGAATGGGGGTGCGAGGGGGCTGGGACGAAGAGGATGCAGCAGCGGGACTAGGGAAGGGGGAGAGGGCAAACAGAGCGTGAAAGCTAAGGAAGTAGAAAACGGCTTAAGAGAAGGAGAAAACAGCTAAAGAAAAGGAGAAAAAGGCGGGGTAAAGGGCACAGACGCAGTCAGGTGGAGCTGCGTGGTGTGGGGAGCTTCTCCTGACCAAAACAAGGTCAAGGGTCGCTCACTTCACCTTGCAGCGGCCGACATTAAGAAGGGGAGGTGGGAGGGAAGAGCAGCTGGGAGGCAGGAGCGGTGGGCGAATGGGCGCACGAGGGGGGCAGGGCCGCAAGGGAAAAAGCCGCGGGACTAGGGAACGGGGAGAGGGCAAACAGAGCGTGAAAGCTAAGGAAGTAGAAAACAGCTTAAGAGAAGGAGAAAACAGCTAAAGAAAAGGAGAAAAAGGCTAAAGAAAGTGAGAAAGAGGCTGAAAAATGGAGACAAAAAGCAGTGAAAAAAAGGCAAAGTAAAACGACAGTCACAAGACAGACACACAATACTTACGGCACCACTAGACACCAGGGATGAGGTGCAGGCGGGGGCCTGCGGGTGGAGGAGGGCCTCGAACTCGCAGCAGCAGCAAGGGCGGGGAAAAGGGCATGCCGCAGTCCGGTGGAGCTGTGCGGCGTGGGGCGCTTCTCCTGACCAAAACAAGGTCAAGGGTTGCTAATATAACAACAGAAGTATGTTTATGTATGGATGAAGAAATGAAAACAAAATATAATTATTTCTTTAAATGGACCTAGCCTTTCCTTTATCCATTCATCCATCCTTCTTTGCATCCATCTACTCTGCATCCATCAACAGGGGAAAAACAACCGAGATGATTAGAGTCAAAATACATTTTAAGACTGTACAGCGAGGTCCCTTCAGGGTTAAACATAGAAGAAGAAATTAGCGTACACCTGCAAAAATTATATATAAACAATTGGATAGCTGACCAAATTTCCTTTAGCCAGTCACTGAGATGCACTAGTAAATAGGGGTAGTGGTGAAGGGTGCGCACTTCATTTAAGATTAGTAAAGAGTTACATCCTGTGTTTAGAATAATAAGGCAGGATATCAGATGGTGCGTGTGCAATAAAACGGCATGGTATTACATGAGATTGGCTCAAATGAACACCCACTTGGGGGAGGTAGTTTGTTTAGTTATGGTTTCTAAGGAAAGGTGTTTTACCAGTAATTGATTTATATTGCATTTTGTCCTGTGAAGTAAGCGCATTTAATGCAGTTAGTTGCTTAACATATAGGCGGTCATTCTGACCGCGGCGGTTGGCGGTCGCCGCCCGCCAAGCGGTTCCCGCCGAAAGACCGCTCCGCGGTCAAAAGACCACGTGGCCATTCCGGCTTTCCCGCTGGGCCGGCGGGCGACCGCCAGAAGACCGCCGGCCGGCCCAGCGGGAAAGCCCCTTCAACAATGAAGCCGGCTCGGAATGGAGCCGGCGGAGTTGCAGGGGTGCGACGGGTGCAGTGGCACCCGTCGCGATTTTCACTGTCTGCAAAGCAGACAGTGAAAATCTTTCTGGGGCCCTGTTAGGGGGCCCCTGCACTGCCCATGCCAGTGGCGTGGGCAGTGCAGGGGCCCCCAGGGGCCCCACGGCACCCGTTACTGCCATCCTGGTTCTGGCGGTGGACACCGGCAGAAACAGGCTGGAGGGAAGGCGGTCGGAATCCCCATGGCGGTGCTGCAAGCAGCGCCGCCAAGGCGGATACCCTGGGCCAGCGGGAAACCGGCGGGAAACCGCCGGCTCCCCTTTTCTGACCGCAGCTTTACCGCCGCGATCAGAATCGCCCAGGAACCACCGCCAGCCTGTTGGCGGTGCTTCCGCCGCCCTCCACCATGGCGGTCATGGACCGCCAGGGTCAGAATGACCCCCATAATGCTTTTCATTGAGACTAATGGAATGATAAATTGGTGAAAATGGGGCATGTGATGAATTTGGTTATTACTAATATTTCCATTCTGCATTCTAAAACAGCTTTTTAATCTGTTTTAAAAATGTTCAGTATATTGCTGAGAAGGTTAATGCAGTGGGCACTTTATCTGCCATAGTTGCAAATTTTTTCTTAAAGAAACATTGAGTGATAGGATGTTGACAAAATTAACAGCAATGATGGAGGGGTAGAGGAAGTAATTCCTCTCTTTTCATGATGTTGTTTATTCACATGTTGACCCTTTTTAAGGTGTAATAATGGCTTCTTATGTGGTTGAAAAAGGCCAAGCACATGGCCGAAATGCGTTATTACAGCTTTGTGTGAACAATAAATTTGGTGAATCGAAGCCCCCTGAGTGTCAGAGGCTGCTGTGCAGATTGGTGTGCGGAGCTAAGGAGCTGAGGCGATTGCTGCCACACCTTTTCAGTAACAGATGGTGAGTGTGAATTGATAGTGCATGAGTCTAGAGGGCCAGCCCCCTAACCCTCAATCACCAGGACTCCTGGTATAATAATAGAACACGAGGCTCAGCACATATATATATCTACTATTTCCTTATGTGTTTACATCCTCATGAAGTGTCATAAGTCCACATTATTCCATCAGTCAAGTCGTTTTAAAAGAACATTTTAATCTTTATTGGTTCAACTGTGATTATCCATATATGACTTCAAATGTTAATCAGACTAGCCATAGCCAACCCGTTTCGTCCCAACGGACTTCTTCAGGGCTAGAAACATATAAACATATATAATCATGACTAAATACAAAAATTAATAATACATTAAAATTATTATATATATATATACAATCCTAATAAATACAATATTTACAATATTCTAATGTCGCCTTTTTGCCATTTTTGAACAATCCAAGTATAGTTGATTTCTCCTAACATATTTATTTTATGTCTCTCTAATTTACTGTTATGTGTTGTTTTAATGGTTTCACAACATCTTATTGACCTGGAGACAGAAATGGATAAGAAAGAAGATATATGAGAATGTCATTTAAAAAAAAAAATTATAATTAAAAAATATATAATTTCTTTGAATGGCAGACGGCCTGAACATTAATATCCTTATTCTGTGGCAAATACTTATTTGTATGTATAACCGATAAATTCCCCTAACTTATCCTCATTGATGCTGTCCTCTGATAAGGCAGTCACTGCAGTATCGACTAGATTTCAAACAACCTCATATATTTACAACAGTAATATTACATTGTATTGAAATAATAATATGTTTTGCAGGACAATATTTAGGATCAATGATTTCAATTAATCAGCCTTAACCGAACCGCCAGCTATTTGTAAAGCGTTCTAAACCATTGATGGGGATATGTTACACAATATGTTGTTACCACTGTATTTACTTTGCATTCAAAATGCAGCGGCCATATTGGAATGAATTGCCGCAATAGGTCTCATAACAATACTATGCCAATACGTGAAATCCTAGTCCACCTGAACAAATTCAATTCCCACTCGATCACGTTAAACTAAACTAGATGACATTTGAAATATCTTCATTTTTACTTATCAACAAACATTGACTTGAATACAAGCACTTACTCATGCATAATTGTCTTTTCACCCAAATTCACTCCTACCTTACTAGTCAAATGAAGTATTCTTCCTCACATGTTTCCATTCAGCGACAAAGAAGCAAATCTTATCGCATTTGATCATGCCGCTTATATAATCTCCATTGATTATTAACACCTGAATAGTTTCTTGCAGGTCTCATATCAAAATGTGAACAAATGGTGACCATTTTAAAATGTATAAGTTGCTTGTTTGATCAAATGTGTTCTACAATAATATGCAAGACTACGACTCATTTATCCACTTCCAACAGATGTTTGTTTGTTCAATAATTAAAAATCAAATGTTACCACATTTAATTATTCCGCTTTAATATCTTAACTAGTGCAGAACATTTTATCTCAGATCTCCTTTTAATACGTGCATCCATAGCGGCCATTTTGAAGAGTTCCCAGTGTGTATTAATTCAGTGTGTTCCACCGTCGTCTATAGGAACACAATTCTTTTTATTAATATATTTATGAGTTTTAAATTGAATACTATCGTATTTAATCATACCACTTCTGTAACTTTAGTTACTTATTTCTTTCTGGAAAGCTTCCTTCCACTTCATTTCCATATGTTTACCTTTGGCTGCCATTTTAAAATTGTTCCCCTTAGTAGTGAATCCGATGTATTCCTCAATACTAAATAAGAATACAACTTATTTGTAAAGTTCAAAGTGATTTAAAAATTAAACCCAATTAACTTTATATAATTATACAATTCTCAAATTCACCTATTCTCTATTTATTCAACTGTTTCGATTGTTCTCATTTCCATCAACCATGATGCTCTTACTCCATTGTTATATATAAATTGAATTATTATACTTAAACCTGCTATTCATTAAGGGCCCATATGTAATCACGTCAAATATTTAAAAACATATTTTTCAACACCAATTACTTTCTTAATACCATGTTGTTATCTAGCTTGTCAATTAACTATTTGATTTGTTACTAATCATGTATTAAACTCTACCATCAGAAGGGATAGCTCTCATTATATACTTATTATATCACCTATGGATCAAATTCCCAGGAAGTAATGAAATTCATTATTAATATTCATTCCTTCACATGCTGTTCGTAAACGACATATCCATCTTGCCTCAGCTTATCTAAGTGTAAGTTCCCTATTTCCTCCACTTTCACATTGGGGCCATGTTCCAAACCATGAAACCATATTTGGGTGTTAGCAGGATGGACCAATTGTATGTGAGTGGCCACAGGATATTTCACATCGCCATTTCTGATGGCTCTCACATGTTCCATCACCCTTGTTTTTAAACTTCGAATACTACTGCCTAGGTATAGTTTACTGCATGAACACCCTAATACATATATCACATATGCAGTGTTACAGTTAATAAAAGTCTTGATGGTATATATTCAATTTGAGTATTGTATTTGAACTTTTGTATTTTATTAACTCCTATTTTACATATAGAACATCCTCCACAGGTATAAAAACCTTCCAGTTTGGCAGGCAACATATTCTGCCATGTGTTCAGTAGGAGACCCATTACTCGAAATAATGGGTCTTCCTGGTGGAAAAGTACCAGATTTATGAATTTTGGGGAGAATACATATACATGGAAAATTTGGATGACATACCCTCAAGTATCTGTACTCCTCATCAGTGAGTAGACAAGATTCATTCCAATCCAACAGTTTGGCATTAATCTGTTGTTGTATCTCTACAGTTGGATTGTTATCTAATTTCTCATAACAATTACTATCAGATAATTGCCTTTCAATTTTTTTCAGATAATCAGTCTTATTCAAGAGTACAACACTGCCATCTTTATCAGCCTCACGTATGACCAAATTCTAATCATTTTTCAAGGTGGTTAAAATACCTTTTTCTCTCATTGTCAAATTGAAGCTATGCAAACACTTACCATTCCTGTAATGCTTATCTTCAATTCTATATAGATCTTTAGTGACTCTACGATGAAATTAATCAATTACACTATCTTGTGTGCTTGGTGGCATACATTTTGATGGTAATTTAAAAATACTTTGTGTTCTTAAATTCTCTTGTATATTAAGGTCACTTGCTCCATGAAAAAAATCTCTTACTTCGTCTGTATTATCTATAGTGGCAATAGTGTGTATATCAGTCAAATCTGCAATTGAGAATTTAGAAATGTTCTAAGAACCTAATGAAAAGTGACTCTTAATAGGATGCTCCTCAAAATATTTTTTTAATTTAATATTTCTTACAAACGTAAATAAATCAATATGTAGATCAACAAAGGTACGTTTTTCACTTGGGCAAAAACTTAAGCCTTTGCCCAACACTCGTGTTTCCTCATCACTTAGAATCCTTGAGGATAAATTAATGATCTTTAAATCTTTTACAGTATGTTCATCACTTATAATTCCATTCAACAGATCATTCTGTCTGGATTCTGTATCTATTTTTTCTCTCCTCTTGTACTCTTGACCTGTTGTCTTGTCTGTTCCCCTGCCTTTATGTTTTTTTTCCTCCTCTGGTCCTATGTCTTTTACTTTTACTATCTTTTTGTTGCCTAATCTGTATCTCTGTACCTTGCATAAAAAACTTGACTTCATATTCGTTATGTCACTACTACTTGCCCCCTCTCCTTGGCCACTATCATGTGATGACACAGATATACTACTGGAAGGTATACTTGTCTGTCTGATACAATCACTATGGTGGTCATTTTGACCTCGGCGGTCTTTTTCCAAGACCGCCGAGGGACCGCCATGCGGAAGACCGCCAGTGGTGGCGGTTTGCCGCTCGGCCTATTATGACCGTTGGCAGCTCTCCGTCCTATTACGGATGGAGAGCTGCCAACAGCCATACTGGCGGGAGATGGGGAAGTGGAGGTTGCTCCACCTCCACCGCCACCGCCACGCCAACAGAACACCGCCCAGCGAATCACATCCTGTGATTCGCCGTGGCGGTGTTCTGTTGACGGTTTGGTGTCGGCGGAGCAGCCCCCATGGCTCCCGTCCCCTCCCGGAGGATCGCAGGACCAGGTAAGTCGATCGTCCGTGAGAGGAGGGGGGTGGGGGGTGTTGTGTGTTGTGTGCGTGCATGGGGGTGTGCGTGTGTATGTAGAGGAGGTGTGTGAGTGCGTGTATGCTTGCGGGGGTGTTGTGTGTTTGGGAATGAGTGCGTGTATGTCTGTAGGTATGTCTGTATGGATGTGTGCGTGTATGTTTGAATGTTGGTGTGCGTGTCTGACTGTGTGTGTGGATGTTGGCATGTATGTCGGTGTGTGTGTGCGTGTATCTGTGTTGGTGGTGCCTGCGTGCGTGTCGTGTGTGTATGAATGATGTTATGTTGGGGGTCGTGGTGGGGAGGGGGGTCCTGCCACCTTTGGGGGGTGGCAGGGGTGGTGGGGGTTTTGGGGAGGGAGTTGGGGTGGGGCGGGGGGCGGGGAGACCCCTATCAGTGTCAGGGAAGGAATTCCCTGGCACTGATAGTGCTCACCGCCATGGATTTCATGGCGGTTTCAAACCGCATGAAATCCATGGCGGTCAGCAGGGTCCATATACCGCCGGCGGTATAGTGACGGACGCTGGGCTGGAGACCCAGGTCTCCAGCCCAGCGGTCGTCTCTACCCTGGAGGGCGGAACGGAGAAGCGGCGGATGACCATGGCAGTAACCGCCATGGTCATAATACAAAAAAAAAGACCGCCAGCCTGTTGGCGGTCTTACCGCCGCTTCTCCGCCTTCCGCCACATTCATAATGACCCCCTATGTGTCAAACCCATCTTAACATTAACATCATCATATTGCCTAGCAAAAGTGAAAATGCATCCTCTTGCATATTCATTGTTGTCACAATTGATTTTCTTTTGTTTTTTATCCTTTGAATACAGCTGGTAACAGGATAGTTCCTTTTTACAATTTCATAGTTCTTCTGTGTGGCCTCCGGTAAATTCAACTCTCTAATTTCTTTCTCTAAGAAGTTAATATCTTCCCTCAATTTATTTACCCTTCTTTCTGAATTAGTTACTAGAATGTCCATCATTGCATAAGATGCCTTATATTCTTGTAGACGGTCTGCCTCTAGATCCTCAAAATTTGGAAACATTTTAATTCGAAGTCCTCTTGGTATTCGTTTATTTCCTATATACTTCGTCAGGGTGGCTCCATCCCACCACTTTACAAGCTCTTGTTTTTTCAGTTTCTCCAAAATCATAAACTTGTTTTTTTAATCCATTCTCATACAGTATACTGCATATATATATATACACTCAGACACATCGCAACCCGCACACCAATTGTAGGGGACTGAACCCCTTGTTTTGAAAGGGTTGAGACTTGTACGTTACTACCTAATTATACATCCACATTCGGAAATGACGAATAATAAAAAGTGTTGAATTACACCTAGGTTTAGTAGTAAATAGGCACATGAGTAAATATGCATATGTATATTTACCTTTGGTAATAAGGCACTTATCATACAAGCACACTAAGTTCAATTTTCAAGCATGAGAAACCAACTTTATGTGAATATTCCTAGTATAAATGTTTTACTATGGCTAATATAAAATTACTGCTTGACCTGAAATCCAAGGCATGGTATTCCCCCATATTGCTATCATTCCTCCTTCTTTTGCTGAATTCATTTCTGATGGCTTTGGGACTCTGTGCACTTTAACACTGCTAACCAGTACTAATATGCTTGTGCTCTCTCCTTCAAACATAGTAAAATTGGCTTACAGCCAACTGTCACATATAATTTACTTGAAAACTCCTAATTAAGAGTACTACCTGTACCCAGTGCCTATACATTAAAGGGTTCACACTCCTTGTGCTACCCACTAAATTAGCCTTGTAAAGCATGTTCCAGGCTTGCCACTTGTAGCCTGTAGTGCAGTTTTAACCTGCCATTTTTGACTTGGCAAAATAAACCTTTTGCCAGACCTCAAATTTCCTTTTTAATTCTTAAGAGTCACCCCTTAAGTAGACCATAAACATCCTATACGGCAGGATGCAGTGTATTTTAAAAGTTGGACATGTTACTTTAATTTTTACACATCCTAATAGTGAAAAACTCCTAAATTTGTTCTTCACTTTTGTAGGGCCTACCACTCTCTTAACATTGGGTTACATGTTTACATTTGATAAGCGGTAACTTGATTTGGAGCAGCTAGAGAGATGCTATTTACTCTCGAGTGAATACTAATTTAAGATCCTTTTTAATGGTAAAGTCAGATTTTTTCAAATTGTTGTGATTACGTTTTTCAAAATAAAACATATAAACAATGTGATTTCAATAAACGTTCTAGGATAAACAGGTCCAAGACATTGCAAATATGCTGTTCAATATAATCACACATATTTGTGCTACATGTTGCTCACTGGTGCATTATTTTTTCTTACTATTCATTGCCCACACTACCACCTGTAGTCTCAAGAGGAGTTTGGTCAGCAGGTAAACTCAGATTTAAAGGCACAATTCTGCAAAATTCCTCTTTTAGAAAGTTGGCATTTTCTTGTCCCACTTATTTGTGTCTTCTACCAGTGTCCTGGGTCACATGACTGTGAATAACTCTGCTATTGTGCTTTGTGTATTGCTTCCAGACAGTAACACATACTGAGCTTAGGTGTGGTGTAATGGGCCATTCTGACAGGATGACTGGGGAGGGGCTGTACCCAGCCCCATTTACACTTAATAGCCCTTTGCCTCCTGCGGATACAGAGGAATCTGACATCTGACCTGCCCTGGATATTTGTAACCCCCAGAAGATTTGGAGCCTTGACAGGGGAGGCAAAGAATTTTCCAGAACCGGATGTGACAGTAGGACAGTCCTCACATGCAAAGGCTGGCAACAGGAATAAATATTGGATCTCTAGAGTCATGAAAACTCCCCTGGACTTGTGGAAGTTACAGTGGAAGGACTGACCTGCTGCTAGAGGAGAGCCCTGCTGCTTGAAGGATTACCTTGCTGTCTTAGAAGGAAGGCTGGACCTGCTTGGCTTCATCCCAGGCTAACCAGTGTGACTCCAAGAATCAGTTGGGTGACCTCCTGTGTTAGCCACAGGGACACAACAAGTTTCAGAGGCCTCCCTGTCATAGCCCATGTGACCTGCTGCAACTGGTCCTGCTTTGACCTGCACTGCACCTGCCTGAGCCCAGCTGGCTTCTGCTGGCCATCTATAGCCTGAATCAAACTCTTTGTGCTGGACTTAGAAGGTCATTTTCAGCAGGACTAACCTGGACCCTGTATGCGACCCGTTCTTCATCCTGGTCAGCATGAACTTGTGACTTTCAGTCAGCCTAACATAATCAGATGACTGCCAGGGCTGCTTTGTGCTTTCATGCGCTGTTTTTATGAGAAGCTTTAAAATTGAATATCTTGGTTCTACCGATTAGATTTTTGTTGTTCTTGTATCATTTTATTTATTAAAATCTACTCACTCTTTCCTTGGAATTGTTCTTATGTTGTGTTTTCACTTTCTTACTGCTTGTCTGCTCAATAAATACTTCTGTCACAATGTCCTTTCCTCTGGATCTGCACACTGCTGAACAAAAGGCCTACCTCCCGGCGTCACCAACTCAGAAAGCTATTATAGCACAAAGTTATGATCAAGCCAGGCGGGGGGAAGGGAATTAGGGTAGGGAACTGCTGGGAGAGAGATCTGAAAAGAAAAGGTTAGGACAAATATGCATATCCTCATTCACAGCAGTATAACTTATCAATAGACTCAAAATAAAGGCGTCCCCGTGATATCAGATTGAGACCCTTTTGTGAAATGAGGGCGAAGCCCCTTCTTTGAATCATGGAACAAGAACAATCTACAATCTCTGAACCAAGAGATGGCAAGAGCTTTTGACAATGGTCATACTCTGAATATCAATCCTGTTACAACTATGCATACATAACATAAACGTTTGATCACAGCCTAGAAGTTCTCAAAAGACTTAAATATGTATCTCACATTTTATGTTTTCCAAAAAGAACAATGAAACTATAATTTGCTTATCTCCGAAATGCTTTCACATTACCAACTATAGACATGAACGTTTTTACTCATTGAACTTGAATCACTTTATTCGTTGGTCAGAAGCACCTAGTTTATTGTTCATGAAGCTCTTTGATTATTATACCAGAAAGCGCTTTTACTTTTCTTGTCTGAAGCGCTATGCTTGTTAGGCTAAGGGGCGCTTTACTCATGTGGCCTGAATCACTTTGATTGTTGTGCCAAGGGTGTTTTACTCATGTGGACTGAAGCGCTTTGATTGACGTGCCAATGGCGCTTTACTCATGTGGACTGAAGCGCTTTGATTGCCGTGCCAAGGGCACTTTACTCATGTGGACTGAAGTGCTTTGATTGCTGTGCCAAGGGGCGATTTACTTCTGTGTTCAGTAGCGCTTTGATCGTCACACCAAGGCCGCTTTACTCTTTAAACTGAAAACGCTTTGCTCGTTGTGCTAAGGTGCGCTTTACCTTTGGAAGTAACAACTCCATTCAAGATTGGACTCATCAAGACCTTACCGCTACGAGTACGACCTACTCGTATCTGAATTCACCATGGAAACAAGGATACTCCGATTTGCTGTCACTCTGCCACGCAGGAAATCTGCTCTTCTGCAGAGTAACCCCCACGAGGTCTGACTGCATCAAAGTCTTCAAAATAGTGAGCAATGTGCTTGGGTGTGGCTGGGCTTTATAGGCCTGCCACACCCCAAGATGGCTGCTGCCTCTAAAAACATGGGAATTGTAGTCCCTTCATAGAATAGCACTGATAAGTGCATCTTGTTCACCAATGTCCTGACCCTGCAGCTACATGAGCTTTACCACAGGATATGTTAAGACTAATTGCTTTGTGGCAAGCTACCAGAGGGGTAAGCATAAGTTGATGTAGCGCCTTTTTATGTTTCACCCTCGAAAACACTGTGGTTGTTGCCTGAGTGGGGATTCCATCTGTCTCAAACTGTAAGCCAATTTCTTACAATTACAGTAAACTATTATTAGTAAGCCAGTAAGCCAGTTCATTGGTTTGGTGGGCCTGGATCTGATATCTGTGTGTGACTGGCAGCCCTCACTTTTGAATCTCACCAAGACTTCTTTAAGCTTTCAACCTTCTGAAGTTGATTGGATACGGATAGCAATAAGTTGGCTAATATCAACGCTGGAAGTATGGGTGCGGAGTGCTGCAGCATCCACAAAATAACCATGTTGGAGTTTCGAATGTAAATGAGCATTAAAGAGGCCTTTAAATTTTGTTTTTATCTTGTCACATTTGGTGTGTTCAAAGACAGAGGTCAAATGAGTTTAGTCTTCTGAGAAACTGTTGTTTATTCTTTTAACACGGTGACTGGCATTTACTTTTCATTCTCTTACTGCAAAGTGTGAGGATTTTGTAAAGTGAACTATGTGACAACCTTGCTTGTGTGAAAGGAAAGTAAATAAACAGTTAGGAAAGCACAAGAGAATTACTTTGATTCTAGTTCTGAAGTGTGAAGGAAACAACAATTTTAATACGATCAAAACAAATCAAGACACTCGACTTAGTGATGTGCAAATGAGAGATATTCACTGAAATCCAATTTTAATACATTATCATTTGTGTGCTGTATAATTTTATCAGGAAAACTGTATGTCTGTGCAAACGTAGTTTTCATTTCAATGAAAAATGTGTTGTCTGTAAATACCCTTACCATGCGTATACGTTAGTAATATATTTGTGACAGTGTGTTCCTAAATGTAGCACTAGCTACAAATTACATCCTTAACACTATCCTGCTGAATGGTCATGGCTCATTTCTGACATTTGTTCTTTGTGTGATGCTTGGGTTAGTCTGAAAATTGTTCCAGCACCACTGTATCAATGTGTAGTTTTAAAGAGCTGTGAAACATGCAACACAAATGTCTGCAATTGACACATAAAATACAAGTTATTGTTCAATTACAGAGACTTTTAAAAGTGTAAATGGTTCACGGAGTTGTACGAAGGTGTGCAAGTTAATGAGAAGAATATAACCCACTAATTTCTTATTGTCAGAAGCACAAAGTGCAATAAATTGTATCATTTTTGTATGAATCACAAAGCCCTGCTCCAAAGCTGTATTTTAATATTCTAGTTTTCATCACTTTTATAAGCAAAAGGTATTTGAAAATGTAAAATGTCCCACTGTTCCCGCCCCCCATACATTTTTGGAGGAGAAGTATAATCTTTTGAAAAGTCTCTTTAAATACTGTCCGTGTTACAATGCTGATTTTTTTCAAATATTCAGTTGGTCACTAATTTATCAAAGGTCACTTTTAAGAGAAAAACCTTGAAGCATTTTCAACCCATCCTACATGTAATCAATGTTTTGGATTCACTGGGCTTCAAAATGCACCATTTGCCACATGTTGTTTTAGAACCCTTTTGGAGTAAACCCCGTATAAATGTTTTTAGATTGTCTCATAACAAGTGTAACAACCTATATCAGCAAGACTCTTGGAGACCGGGTGGAACTAGAGGTGCACAAAACTCATGTAATTTTCTTTCATGCAATCACACAATATTATGGCAAAATTACACGGAATTACACAAAATACAGTCATTTTGCTCTATATTTTATAATGAAATGTGTCCTTGCATCAATTTTTAACACAAGGTTACATTTAAACAGCACTGTAAACAAAAGATGTGTTTTCTGTATTTCAAGCACAATTTTATTTTAGGAATTGCACTATTCACAATAACTTTTTACTGCATATTGTGCCTTTTACGCATTTTTTTTTTTTTACAAGACATGCCGCATAATTACACAAAGTCATGTAATTGATGATGGTATAATTTAAATTTCATCCAGGCTTATATGGAAGCAGATATTTCTCGATACGGAAACTTCTCCTGTTATATTGTGGCATGCTTCATCATAGGTAACTTTACTCCATCCTGGAAGGTTAGCACTGCCGTAATAAACTCAGCCTCCTCATTGAGAGGATTGTTGATAAAGTAATACTGGAAAAACAGAGACCCAGAGTCATAAAATTGCCTCAGGGTAAACCCAAATATATTTCTTTTATTAGTGTGGGTACATCAGGTAAAATAAAGAAAATAAGAGGACTAACTAATGAGTACTATGACTCGTACATCCTCAATGCTTACATGTTTGAGCCTGTAGTACAGCCCATAGGGGTCAGAGGCCTTCATCAGGGCTAAGTTAGATCCCTACATAGCGGCTACATGTACTCATACACACAGGGCCCGATTAGGGAACACTTTATTTTATCATACCTCAATTGACCATAAGACAGGAAAGGGTGCAACCTAAAGAGATATAGATATAGTGAAAGAAAAAGTTATAAACTATATTACACCACTTGCATGCACAATATACCATGATTGTGGTGTTTTCAAAGTAATAAAACATGCAGGCACTGCAGATCAACATGGTACAAATAGAAAAAAGGTGAATGCATACACTCTCTGTCATACAACTTGCCCTGAACTAAGCAATATTATGTTGTCAGTGACTTAACTAGGGAGGCACCCTCTGTAGTCAAACCCTTGCATGGCCAATAATGTTGTTAGTCCATTCTCAAGAATCAGGCTTTACTGAGTGTGAATATGATACCAGTAATCCTTCTAGCCATGGTTAATATCACACACCTAGCTTCATCTGTAGCCTATAGTAATTAGGTAATTATCATTATTTGTACACTCAATCAGAATTGTATTAATTCCAGACAGCAATCTCTCTCATTCCTTGTGCCATTTATTTAGCCTGTAAAAAGCCACATAACACACTTCATTGTGTGATTTGTAACTTTTCTCAATTGCATCCACAGTAACCAGGTCAATGCGGAATTCATAACACAAACTCATACAACATTCAGATCACTTGCTTCATCAAGAGGCTATGCTCATCTTTTTTGTGCCTATTGCTTGTCAGTCGTCTGCCGTAATGGTGCCTGATAGGCGGACGGACTGAGCCTTTTATATGGGTGGCATACTGGAGTCTCAAGTGAGTTGTGCTGTTTCTTGTCACATGCCACGTATTGGCTCTGAAGTCATTGTAGTGTAGCTGGCGCAGCGCAAATAGTGAAAAGTAGCTCCCCAAGTTTACATGTATCCAAGACCGCTCTGTCTGTGCCAATGGACAGAGAGGCTTGAGGCAAAAAATAATATATTCTGAGGCCAGTAGGCAAGACATGAAGTATTAGGCCTTGCCTACTGGTTTCTCTGAAAAAGACAGGGGCATGACCAAGTAACCCTGTGCACATCTGGGCATCAAGAACAAAGTAGAGCAGTGCAGAATGTGCCAGGGACAAATCACCTAAAGATAATTATCAGAATGAAGCCCATATTCTTCACTGGAAAACCAAAACAAATTGCTAAATATAATTATTTAGTTTTATTATACATATTCTAAGGAGTGAGGTTGAAGATATACACACAAAACCTGGGGTAAGAAACTCATCCAGAGTCTCTGTACAGTTACAAACACTTCAAACAACATCACAACTTTCCAGCATTTTGATTCCTTTCCAACAACTTTTAAAATGTCTATACCTTCTAATACAATTGCCAGTCCAATTCACTGGAGGTAGTTGAAGGATGGTAGCAGAAGAGTGTAAATTGGGACCCCTAGAGCCTGTATTACATAACAACCATACCACAGTCCTTTAATTCAGTTATAATTATAGTTCAACTCCTCCAAAAGGATGTTGACGCTTTTTGGTCCCAGTGAGTAAGGGCCTCCTCAGGACAAGAAAGGAAAAGGAACCTTGAGAGCCATTCTGAGACAAATCAATGTCCACAGACAAAGGTAGGCAAGATCCAGTATCACACAGAGTTGGTTTGACCTAGGGGCAGGGACCTCTACTCATTTACCAAGTATCGTTATGATGGAGTGCAGGAAGCCTCTGCATTCCTCTCAGTCTGGTAACATGTTCATTAAACTATGCTAACTACGAGTCTGACCCACTATAGTAATGCCTCGTATGGGTCATAGTCTCCCTCGGCGGGAGAAGAGAACTTGCCTACTGATCTTTGGATGCATATTTGTATGCATCCAGTCTGTCAGTCTATATTTCCATGATGGGATAAGGTCACCTATGATGAAGCATTCCACAATAAAGTGGCTGAGGTTTACTTATCTAGAAATATCTGGTTCCAATCGAACTCCATAAGTCTGTCACTGATACAGTTTGTTGCACCTGTTATGAGATATTGCTTTTATAGAGAAGTCATGCAATAATTAGCGGTGGGTGTAATTCGCTTAACTTTCTGTAGTATAATGCAAATTTAGAGCAGCATTACACGAGGTTACGCAGAATTACACGAGGAGTGTAAGCCTGCATTCAGGTCTATTTTCTTAGCGCAAAATGATCCTTGCATCTAAAATTAACTAGAGGATGCATTTCCCCAAAGAAAATACTGCTAAATGCAACTGAACACAAATAGCATTACACACATGCAGTTCCTGTGCTTTTGTGGTGGGTATTTTTGCCCCGAATTACTCTAAATAACATGAAACGTTGTAAGCATGATTATGTAATTTTGAGTCAAGAGTAACACAAGAATACAGAAGTTTCTCTGATTTTTCCAGTGCAACAATGTCTTCTTTTCCTCTCACTCTCCTTAGGGTGGACTAAGATTTTTACACTCACACTAATATCTTCAGCAATTCTTTGGAGAACACCCTGATTCACCCCAAAATATACCTTAAAATTCTATTCTGTTTTGCAACATGATTTACGTTTTGTCACACACACATTTTGTATACCTCAGGGAAGAATAAAGCATTCTCAAATTGTAAAACCGTAGAACCCCTCTAATTTTCTCTCTCGCAGCCTGAATCTACCCTTCTTGTCATCACTGGGGGCCGTGCCCCTCTAAGTCATTGCTCCTGGCTACGGCCCTGATAACATAATAGTCTCCGTTTGCATTACAGAGGCTGCTCTTGGTTTATGTAACTCCTCCTTCTCTGATAACTTGCTCCCAGCCTCCTGATTTTCTGACAGGTTTTTGTCTACAACACTCTTTCTAGATGTCACTGAGGGCTTTTCACATGAAATCGTAATGGTATCATAATCTTATGCTATACATATCCATGGGTGTATTTATCATACCTCTCAGCTTAATTACTCATTCACATATATCAATCAATTATTCTCCCCTCTTGCATATCTTTCACAAAATCCAATAGCCAGCTTCTTTACAGTTATCTATACCTGGATGGCACAGCACTCCCTTATATTCAAAGATTTAAAGCTGAAATCCTCCATGTTCCCTCATTCACTCACTTCATACTCTCTACTCCTCCCATCTCTTTCCCTAACATCTGCTTTCCCTGGCCCACAGCCAGAAACACTGACATCCTCTCTCATTTCCAAATAAAGTTGAACACCTTTAATTCAAGGTAAGTGTATCACCCCAGTCTGATTTTATCAAGATAAACCTAGTCTGCCCCCACCTTCCATTTTATGCCACAAGAAAACTTAGGCCCTCATTATGACATTGGCGGGAGGTCCCGCTTACCGCAATGCCGACTGCCACCAACATGCCGCCGCTGTGGTGGTTTACCGCTACCCATTTTATGACCCACACATAGCAATCCGTCACTATAAAGCCACACACACAAGTCCACCAGCCCAAAGGTCAGTGATAAACTGGCGGTAGCAAAACCCACACCGTTACGCACACAGCATCATGACCCATGAATCACCGTGGCAGACATTCCACCGCGGTAAACCATTGACGGTACATACCGCCGCCCTCAAAATACACACACACTAACAAAACAACTTGACATTGGACAATTCAAACTACACACACCTGACACACATACACACACCACACCCACACACCCACACCACTATAAAACACCCACCCACATTACCCACAACCCTTTATGGCTCAAAAAAATTGACAACTGTGAGAGTGAGACACACCAAGAGCCCCCTCAGAACCAGAGCAAAAGAACCCCATCACCCATACACCATCCACACACCTTACAGCACACACTCCAACACATCACCCCACACACCCTCACCCACCACACACACTACACCCATGGGACCACAAAGATACCCCAGGTTCTCTGAGGAGGAGCTAAGGGTCATGGTGGAGGAAATCATCCAGGGAGAGCTACTGCTATTCGGATCACAGGTGCAGCAGAAATCTATTTCTAGGAAGAAGGAGCTATGGTGGAGAATCGTGGACAGGGTCAACGCCGTGGGACAGCACCCAAGAGCAAGGGATGACATCAGGAAGAGGTGGAACGAACAACGGGGGAAGGTGCATTCCGTGGTTGCAAGACACCAGATAGCTGTACAGAGGACTGGCACCAATACCAAGCCCTGCATGCACCACCAATGCATGGACATCACTCACAGCCCTGCATAGACACCCATTACTAAAGCATACACATTAGAAACAATCACCTAGTCCACAAAATCACTACTCACACAAGGCAAAGCTGACAGGGCAATCACAACCATACAGGACAACACACCCTTGCACAAGATGTCACACGCAGAAACAATAACACTGCATTTATATCCCCACAGGTCCCCCACACAACGTCACCGGAGAGGAGGTGCCAGTAACAACCAGTCCCCCCACAGAAGAGGCCCACAGTGATGACAGCACCTCTGGTCGCCTGGATCTGGATGACCAACCTGGCCCATCAGGGATCTCCGGACAGTCGGTTATCCAGGCACAGTCCCATACCACAGCCTCCCCCCTCACGAAACACCAGCACAGTACCCACCCAGCGGGCCAATACCTCTGTCCCCAGGACACGTCAATCAGGAGTTTGTCCACCACTACAGGGACCCCAGGCAACCCCACAAACACATGCCGACGATCAGGGACCTGGGGTCAATGGCAGTGGGCACACGGTTCAAGGGACAGAGGCACATGACAACAGGGAAGCTGGGAGGACTGCTGTGCGACAGGGGGAGGACAGGCCCAGGGAACTGACTCTCCAGGAGGCACTCACCAACATCCTGGGAGCATATCGCTATTCCCAGGAGACGATGGGCCAGATACTGGCCAAGTTGTAGGAGACCCAGCGGCTGCAGGAGGGACAGTACCTGGGGATCAGGAAGGACCTGAAGGATATCCACACCACCCTGGTCACCATTGCAGGGGTGCTGGCAGACATGGCCAACACCACGAGGGAGGCAGTGGCAAACCATCGGGCCCCTGACACTAGCCACACCGATGAACAGCCCTCCACCTCCGCTGCCACTAGTGGACAGGAGGCACTGCCACAGGAACAACAGGCCACTGGCACCACTCCCCCTGCAGAAGGAGAACCAACCCACAAATGTTCCCTGCGATGCATGCAGAAGCCAGAGAACACTGCCAAGACCCCCACCAGGAAATAAGACTCTCCTGATTGTCACCGTTGTGTCCCACTCTGTCATCCTGTCCACCTTGAACTGCCATTGCTCCCCTTCCTAGGCCCCCTTGGACAATGCACCTGTGATACAAAGAGACTGGACTCTATCCTGGACTTTCCTCCACCATCACCCCACCCATTGCACATACCCCTCTACTTATTAGCACTTAAATAAACACCCTTTGAAAAAATACAAGTATGGAGTTTGTCAAATGATTTAACTATGTATTTGTTCAACAAGGTTTAAACACTGCAATACAACTCTACAGTAATGTATACATAGGAGTGACCTGTAGTTGGCTCCAGTCAACACACCAAGTGCCAGAGTGGGGAACAGATATCTGAAAATAGAGATGCCAAAGGGTACAGTAAGTGGCCATAGAATTGGGAGAATCTGCCTGCCATGTACAATGTCAGATACAAAACTGTCAATGCAAAGTGAAGTTACAGTGTCTTACCTGTGTGTCACTGGAAGTACTGTCGTATAACAGCTGTTCTGTTATCCTCATCCTCTGCCTCCTCGTCTTCACTGTTTACAGGGTCCACTACTGCCACACGCCCAACACCAGCTGCCAAGGGAAAGGGGCCTGCACCTGCAGGCAGGAAGGACAGGAGGCGTGGTGCTGGGACTGATGCTGAGCCCCCACCACCAACCATGGAGGTTCAGCCATCCGAGGCTGCAGAGGAAGGGCTGGAGCCTTCCCCCACTATTGCCTGCACCGCCACCAGCACCACTGCCAGCACCACTGCCAGCACCACTGCCTGCAGCAGCAGCCCCAATGGGCAGCCATCCGTGGCTGCAGGGGAAGGGCTGGAGCCTACCCCCACCACTGGCATCCCAACACCAGCACTGCCACCAGCACCACTGCCAGTAGCAGCAGCCCCAGTGGGCAGCCGTCCGAGGCTGCAGGGGAAGGGCTGGAGCCTCCTCGCACCACTGCCTGCACCACAACCAGCATCATTGCCAGCAGCAGCGGCCCCAGTGGGCAACCGTCCAAGGCTGCAGGGGAAGGGCTGGAGCCTCCTCGCACCACTGCCTGCACCACCACCAGCACCACTGCCAGCATCAGTAGCCCCAGTGGGCAGCCGTCTTTGGCTGAAGTAGAAGAGCTGGAACCTCCCCCCACCACTTGCATCCCCGACACCAGCACCGCCACTGCCACTGCTGAGCAGCCGTCACCGGCAGCGGGCAGTGTGTAGTCCTGCCTCCATGGGCTGTAGTGCGTCCTGGACCCTGCAAATCCTGTAGGTGTAACACCCAGGTGAGAGATTGTGACCTTGCACTCCCCAAGTGCTGCATCATAGGGCACAAGGCCCTCTCCAGAACCAGTGGAGAAGCCATCCACTCACCCCCTCCTTGCGAGGATGAAGCACACTGGGCACAAGGCCCCCTCCAGAACCAGTGGAGAAAACATACACTCATCCCCTCCTTACCAGGATGAAGCACACTGGCACAAGGCCCCCTCCAGAACCAGTGGAGAAGCCATACACTCACCCCCTCTTTGCCAGTATGAAGCACACTGGGCACAAGGCCCCCTCCAGAACCAGTTGGCAAACCACCGACTAGAGAGACTGTGGCTTTCCACTCCCTAGGACCAAGCAGTGGACAACCCACTGACTTGAGAGACTGTGGCCTTGCACTCCCCAGGAACAAGCAGTGGGCAAACCACCCACTTGAGAGACTCTGGCTTTGCACTCCCCAGGACCAAGCAGTGGGCAAACCACCCACTTGAGACTGTGGCCTTGCACTCCCCAGAACCAAGCAGTGGGCAAACCACCCACTTGAAAGACTGTGGCTTTGCACTCCCCAGGACCAAGCAGTGGGAAAACCACCCACTAGAGAGACTGTGGCTTTGCACTCCCCAGGACATCTCACATGGCATGTAGCCCGCTCCAGGACCAGTGGTGTTGTACCAACTTCTGGCTGAGGTGCTCCCCATTCCCCATCCCCTGGGGTGCCTGTGTATTTTTGACCTGATGGCCCTGCAGTATTCTCTCTGTGTTGTTGCAGAAGTCAAGTGGGGCCTTGGCCTATGTGATGTGGCCCTGTGGCCCATGGACATTGAGGACTGGGCAGTGTCTCTCCATTTGTATATATGTATATACTGTTTTGATTCTGAAGCATGATTTTCTAGTATTTTATCTTATTACACTCATTTTACTCAATTCCTTTTGTCCTTGCATTATTCATGAGGGGTACGGGGTGTATATGTAATGTTACTGCATCTGTTTTTGTGTATGGTTTTGGGGGTGGGGTGAGGTGGGGTGTGGGTGTTGCGTGTTGCGTGTGTGTGTGTCACTCTCTTTTTCCTTCCTCCCTTGTGTGCTAGGTGGCAGTACTCACCATGATAGTCTTCGCCGGCGTTGCTGTTCGTAGTGCATGAGGAGGTATACAAGCATGGGGAAGATGTGGAACTCGGGCTCCATGGCGTCGTGGTTCTTCCTTGAGTCTCCAGAGGTGAGTCCTTTGCCTTCTGTGTACTGTTTCCGCCGTGCTTTTGATGTCGTTGGTACCACCCGGAAAAGGTGGTGGATAGGCCTGCTGTAATACTGTGGGTGGTACATTGTCTTCTGCCTGACTGTTGGTGGTTATCGCCGCAGTGCTTGTTGCTACCACCGTGGCAGTCAGTGTGTTAAAGTGGCTGTCTGTGTGGGCGGTTTCCGCCATGGTCATAATTCCATTTTCTTTACCGCTGCTTTATCACCAACCGCCAGGGTTATAATGAGGGCCTTAATGTGCTTGTGATGACTAAGCTAGAAAATGCTACAACTTTGTTATTGGGTTCCTATATGTTACGGCCTATTTCCCATTGAGTAGCAGTAACTTTGAAACTTAAGTGCTTATCACCATTTATTATCATAAACCCACTACCACCATACTACCTCAAAGCTTGTTGTCTCAAATTGTAGTCACCTCCTTCCTGAATCCAATCATGCTATTGCACATTGTATCTACCTAGCTGCCTCCACAGGAACATCCACCCCTGCGCTTACGACTATCCATTCAGTGCCTCCATTTTAGTGGCCTAATCCCCTCATAAATATGAAATACCTCCTTAATCATACTATATGTAGACAAGCTGCAGCAATATAGATTTGTCAGGGCTACCAGGATGCTTGGCAGCTCGGGCTGGACAGTTCCCATGTGGAACAGGGTCAAGACTGGTTTGCATATGGCTGGGTCCAAACTGGGGTGGCGTGGTGGGAAAAAAACAATGGATTAAACCCAGATCTTTGTGACTGGTGATACATGTTTGCATTGTTCAGCATTCTGTCCATCATCTGTTCTCTATGCTTTTGCCTCCCTAAGAAGGAAGGGTATGCCAGACATGGGTCCCCTGCTCACTGTGTCATTGGACTCTAGCTAGCCTGGCTGATGAGGGGTGATACCTCCAAACCTGTCCCAGGATGCACTTGTTTCCGGTCCAGGGAGTACCTGGCTTGGCAGTTCGGGCTAGACTGTTCCCATGGGGAACAGGGTCAAGACTCAATCAATCAATCAATCAGGAATTTGTAAAGCTCACTACTCACCCGTGAGGGTCTTAAGGTGGTGAGGAGGGGTGGGGAGAGGTGGGGGGGGTGCTGCTACTGCTCGAGCAGCCAGGTCCTGAGAAGTTTCCTGAAGATAAGGAGGTATTCTGTCTGGCGTAGGTGGGTGGGAAGAGTGTTCCACATTTTGGGGGTGAGGGGCGAGAATTATCTACTGCCGGTTGTAGTTCTGTAGACACGTGGGATGGTTGCGAGGGCAAGGTCGGTGGGTTGAGCCGGGTCGGGATGTAGAAGGAGAGCCGTCTGTTGAGGTATTCTGGTCTGGTGTTGTGGAGTGCTTTGCGAGCGTTGATGAGGAGTTTGAAGGTAATTCTCATGTTGACTGGGAGCCAGTGTAGGTTTCTCAGGTGGTCTGTGATGTGGCAGTGGTGGGGGATGTCCCGGATGAGGCGTGGAGAGGCATTCTGGATGCGTTGCAGCCTCTTCCTGAGTTTGGCCATTGTTCCTGCGTAGAGGGCATTGCTGTTGTACAGTTTGCTGCTAACGAAGGTTTGAGTGACCGTTCTGGTTTTGATGGGTATCCATTTGTAGATCTTCCAGAGCAAGCAGCGGGTGTTGAAGCAGGACGAGGAGATAGCGTTGACTTGCTGGGTCATGGATGATGACTGTTTGCATTTGGCTGGGTTTAAAATAGGGTTGTGTGGTGGGCAAAGACACAATGGATTAAGCCGAGATCTTTGTGACTGGGGGGGAATGTTTACATTGATCAGCATTCTGTCCATCATCTGTTCTTTTTGCTTTCAACACATGTAAGCTATTCTGTCTGAGATGACATGGCCTCTACACTTTATGTAATAGCCACTGCATTACCATATCTTCGAACTTCTCCTATAAAACCCACATCACCCAGAGAAAGTTCCTTGCCTTATGTCCTGGTCTCTAGATGTTTGATCTATACTTTGGCCTGTTGGATCCAGCTCTAATGACTGTCACTGTGAATGGTCACAATCAGGAATTCCATGATCCAGCAGAGCTCGAACTTTTGGCTGGAAAATGAAGGGGCCAACTCTGTGCACATGGACACGTTCCACCGTACCTTTGGGGAGCCCCTGAATTTCCCTTGACCCCAGTCCATGATGATTAAAACTCAGGCAGGGAGCACAGCAGATGAGAATCCCTTCTGGATAATAACTGCAGAGATAAATCATGTTCCCCCATGACGTCTATGGACTTATGACTTTCAGTTGATTTTCCAATGGTAATCCCCCCATTCCCTCCTCCCCTGTTTTTCCCTTGGTTGTGGGTCATTTCTCTGCATTTAAGATGGGGCGGGCTTACTATGCTGGCAGCCTCTACTGCCCTGCTCATGGATTGTCGGTTGTGGCCTTCGAATTAAGCCATGTATAACATATCTACTTGTATCTCTACTGAGGCCTTTAGTATCCCCATTACCTCTATAATCAGTTGACATGGCCCATCATCTCCTCACAGACCTACACAAACTGTCTCTCAATTTGTGCAGGTCTGCAAACATGGCGTGACCCAATTTATAAAATGCCAATGACTCTAACATTCTTCAGCTCTAAATGTTTGGATATCGCCCTGCTACAGGAGACCCATCATACGGCATGTGACTCATGGTGATTGTTGCACCCTAGGAGAGAAACATTACCTATATTTCTCCAGCTCATGGAACATAATCCAGAATGAACTTTATGGTTTGCCTGATGATAAACTGAAGTTTCTGTCTTGGCTTACAGAATACCTTGAACTCAATGAACGAACCGCCCCTCAAAAGCAGATCTTATAGGCATTCTGCAAGTCTTATCTCTAAGGCGTTCTTATGAGTGACTTCAATGCTTTATGGAGAATAACTGAATGTTATCAATTGATGCTGGAAGAGGAAATCAAATCCCTACTGGTGACCTTGAGAGAGCACCCAAGCTGACCTTCCTACGCTCTTTTGTCAACAAAAAATATGCACTGAACACAACATACACGAGGCTTGCAGAGAAACTATTCATGAGAGTTAAACAGAAAAGCTATGAACATAGTGAAAAAGCATACTGATTTCTTGCACTACTGCTCAGGCAAAAAGAGGCTAAGACAGCGATGCCTTGGGTTCCTTGCTGTCCCACTCAGACTTTATTGCACATGACTTTGCTTCTTTTTACTCAAACCTGTGTTCCTTGGAGTGTGTTGACTATCCTGTAAGAGGATTCCTTTCTGTCCAGGCTTCACCTCCCAAAGCTACCCGTCAATATTCAGGAAGGGCTGGAACAGGATATTACTTAGGAGGAAGTTGGTTAGACCAGTGGTTCCCAACCTTTTGATGTCTGTGGACCCCCACTTTACCATTACTGGAACCCAGGGACCCCCCCAGTGAATCATTATTGGAATCTGGGGACACCCCTCCTCACCCACACTTTTCATTACTGAAAGCTGGGGACATAGGGGGTCATTCTAACTCTGACGGGCGGCGGAGGCCGCCCACCAGAGTTCCCCCCTCCAGAACACCGCTCCGCGGTCATAAGATCGCTGCGGTGATTCTGGGTTTCCCACTGGGCTGGCGGGCGACCGCCAAAAGGCCGCCCGCCAGCCCAGTGGGAAACACCCCTCCATGAGGATGCCAGTTCCGAATGGAGCCGGCGGAGTGGAGGATGTGCGACGGGTGCAGTTGCACCCGTCGCGAATTTCAGTGTCTGCTCAGCAGCCACTGAAATTCTTTGTGGGGCCCTCTTACGGGGCCCCATTGGCATGGGCACTGCAGGGGCCCCCAGGGGCCCCACAACACCCCATACCGCCATCCTGTTCCTGGCGGGTCGATGGCGGTATGGGGTGTCAGAATCCCCATGGCAGCGCAGCAAGCTGCGCCGCCATGGAGGATTCTGCAGGACAGCGGAAAACCGGCGGTTTTCCTGTTCTGAACCTGCTCATCTAGGAGGGTGGGCATCTCTTTGGCCCCAGGCACCTCAGGCCCTGCCTCAGTTAGCCCTTCTGCCCTGAGTGAGGAGGATATTGACCTCCTGATATCCTTCTCTGCAGAGCAATGTAACCATTGTTAATGCCATCCAGGGCCTGGCAGCCCAGATGAAACAGACTAATGCATTCCTGGAGGGAATTCACACTGGCTTGGCGGCCCAACAGAGATCGATCCAGGCTCTGGCCTCCTCTCTGATGGCAGCCATTGTCCCTGTTTCCACCCCCCCTCCAACTTCCTCTTCCCAATCCCATTCTCCTCAACCCCAGCCTATCCCAAGCACATGGGCAGACGAGCATGCACACAAGACAACACACAAGCGTGTCACAGGCAATCACAAGCACCACACTTCATCCCACAGGCACTCACACAAACACCATCCAGATGCAGACATACCAACTTCCACAATTTCCACTGTCTCCCTCTCCTCCTCCTCCTCCACCTCCCTCCCAGTTCCATCTACACTCACACTTGCATGCACTACACCATCATCCACTACCAGCATCACCACCACACCTAGCAGAACACACACCTCACTGGCAGACACCTCCACAACATCCATGCACACATCCCCTGTGTCCTCTCCCACTGTGTCTGTCCCCCCTTGCAAAGTACACAATCGCAAGCACTCAGACACCCAACAGCCATCCACCTCACAACAGCATCCAGCCCATGCACCTGCGCCCAAAATCAGCAGACACCTCCTACAACCACTCTCTTTCCTCCACTCCCAAACCTTCTCCCACTTCCCGCCCCAATGTCCCTAAAAAACGTTTCCTATCCACCATTGACCTCTTCCCTACCCCTCCCCCCGTCCTGCATGTCTGACCAGGGTGGCAAAAACCCAGCCAAGCAGCTCAGCAACCCAGTCCACGGGCCCAGTCGTCACCACACCCACTCGTGGTGGAAAAGGATCCAGAGCACATGTCCTGAGGGTGAAGGAGCCGGCACCAGGCAGCCTCAAGGGAAAGTAGCCTGTCACAGCTGCGGGAAGGAGCAAGGAGCCTGCCCACGCTGCTGCCAGGAAGACAAAGGAGCCTGCTCCAGCTGCTGCTAGGAAGACTAAGGAGCCTGCCACAGCTGCTGCCAGGAAGACTAAGGAGCCTGCCCCAGCTACCAGGAAGAGAAAGGAGCCAGCACCAGCAGGCAGGAAAGGCATGTGGCCTGGGGCAGGAACTGTGACAGAGTCCTCACCACCAACCATGGTTGTGCAGCCATCCGAGGCTGCAGGGGATGGGCATGAGCCTCCCCCCCAGCAGCAGCAGCACCACCACCACCACCACCATTGAGCAGCCATCTGAGGTTGCAGGGGATGGGCAGGAACACCCCCCCAGCAGCAGCAGCACCACCACCACCACCATTGAGCAGCTGTCCGAGGTTGCAGGGGATGGGCAGGAGCCTCCACCTGAGCAGCAGCACCACCACCATTGAGCAGCTGTCCGAGGTTGTAGAGGATGGGCAGGAGCCTCCCCCCACCCCCAGCAGCAGCAGCAGCACCACCACCACCATTGAGCAGCCGTCCAAGGTTGCAGGGGATGTACAGGAGCCCCCCAGCAGCAGCAGCACCACCACCAGCATTGAGCAGCTGTTCGAAGTTGTAGGGGATGGGCAGGAGCCTCCCCCCCAGCAGCAGCACCACCACCACCATTGAGCAGCCGTCACTGCCGGCGGATGGTCTGTAATCCTGCCTCCTGGCTGGTGTGGGGCCTGCCCCCTGCAAATCCAGTGGGTATGACACCCACCTGAGAGACTGTGACCTTGCACTGCCCAGCATCAAGAGCACAGGGAACAATGCCCCCTCCAGAACCCGTGGGTAGTACACCCACCTACCCCACACTCAATCAATCAATCAATCAATTTGTAAAGCGCGCTACATACAAGTGAGGGTTTCAAGGTGCTGTGGGGGTGGGAGGGAGGGTGCTGCTACTGCTCAAAGAGCCAAGTCTTGAGGAGTTTTCTGAAGGATCTGTCATAGATCCGACGGGAGGGTGTTCCAGGTCTTGGTGGCGAGGTACGAGAATAATCTGCCGCCGGAAGATTTGCGCTGGATGCGGGGGATGGAGGCGAGGGCGAGGTTGGCGGAGCGGAGCTGCCGGGTGGGGGTGTAGAAGCTGAGTCTGTTGTTCAGGTATGTTGGTCCGGTGTTGTGGAGTGCCTTGTGTGCATGGGTGAGGTAATCCTCTTGTTGATGGGGAGCCAGTGCAGGTCTCTTAGGTGGGGGGTGATGTGGCAGTGGCGAGGGATGTTGAGGATGAGTCGAGCGGAGGCGTTTTGGATGCGTTGGAGGCGTTGTAGGAGTTTGGATGAGATACCGGAGTAGAGGGCGTTGCCGTAGTCGAGTCTGCTGCTGAAGAGGGTCTGGGTTACTGTTTTTCTTGTTTCTGTTGGGATCCATTTGTAAACTCTGCGGAGCATGTGGAGGGTGTTGTAGCAGGAGGAGGAGATGGCGCTAACCTGCTTTGACATGGAGAGCGAGGAGTTGAGGGTGAAGCTGAGGTTTCGTGCGCTGTCTGTGGGAGTCGGTGGGGGACCCAGTGTGGTTGGCCACCACGAGTTGTCCCAGGCGGAGGGGGTTCGCCCAAGGACGAAGACCTCCGTTTTGTCCGAGTTCAGTTTCAGCCGGATGTTTCTCATCCAGTTGGCGATGGCTTTTAGTCCCTCGTGGAGGTTGGTTTTTGCGGTGTGCGGTGCTTTGTGAGGGAGAGGATGAGTTGCGTGTCGTCAGCGTAGGAGATGATGTTGAGGTTGTGCTGATGGGCCACTTGTGCGAGGGGGGCCATGTAGATGGTGAACAGCATTGGGCTGAGGGATGAGCCTTGGGGTGCACCGCAGATGATGTTGAAGGCTTTGGATTAGTACAGGGGAGGCGGACTCACTCCCCAGAATCAAGAGCACAGGCCATGTTGCTCCCTCCAGAGCATGTGGGCCAATCACCCACTTGAGAGACTGTGGCCTTGCACTCCCTAGGACCAAGCACAGGGCATGTTGCCCCCTCCAGAGCATGTGGGCAAGTCACCCACTCAAGAGACCGTGGGCTTGCACTCCCCAGGACCAAGCATATTTCCAAACTGATGTCCCTGCAGTGTTCTCTCCGTGTTGAGGCAGGTGCCATGTGTGGCCTTGGAATTTGGCCTGTGGTCATGTGGACAATATACATTTTGGACTGGGCTGTGTCCCTTTTTATGTACATATTTATATATCTATTATCTTGCCGCACTTATTTATCTTGATGTGTTGCTCTCATTGCATTCACTTTTTCAAAATCGTTTTGTCCTTGCATTATTCATACGAGGTACGGGGTACATATGTTTTAGTACTGCAGCTGATTGTGTGTATGGTGTTGGGGGGATCTGTGTTGTTCGTGTGTGTGTCACTCTCTTTTTCCTCCCCCACTCCCTTGTGTGCTAGGCAGCTGTACTCACCATCGTCGTCTTAGCCGTCGTTGGTGTTCGTGGTGGAGCAGCACGTAGAAGACCATAGGGAAGACATGCAGCTTGGGCTCCAAGGCGGCGTGGTTGTTCCTGCGTCTCCAATGGTGAGTCCTTTACCTTCTGAGGTCTGTTGCCGCCAGGCTTTTGCTGTCGTTTGTAGTGCCCCGGAAAAGTTGGCGGTTTCCTAGGTCATAATGTGGTGGTCGGAACATTCACTTCCGCCTGGCTGTAGGCGACTACTGCCATGGTGCCAGTTGTTTCCGCCCTGGCGGTCGGTGTGGTAAAGTGGCTGTCCATCTGAGATCTATCCGCCATGGTCATAATTTGGCAGTAATTACTGGCAGCCTGTTGGCAGTCTTACCTCCACTTTTACACCAACCGCCAGGGTTATAATGAGGCCCTTAGTCTTTATTGGTTTGCTTGTTTATTATAACACTGTCATTTTTCTATTTCTCTGTCCTTTTCCATGCACAACAGTTAAAATGTGTATGATGATACTTTGGTTCAGATAATCTGCTCTCTTAGTAAAATTGATTTAAACACAAAAATAAATAATTCATACTACATGTATACTTATTACAGAGGAAGTGCTGTGCCTCTCTATTTATGGTTGAACCAGTGGACTTGATTTAGAGTTTGGGAAACAAGTACTCCATCACAGACATGATGGATATCCAGTGCACCTTATTACATGTGCATTATATCCCAGTGCTCTTGTAAATAGGTGGGCTGTATATCTGTCTCACTTGTGACAGAGTACCTGTCCACCAAGCAGTAAATAAGGTCCCATGTTTCCAGTTGAAAGGCCTTTTTGTTATAGTAATAACTTTATCATTGCTCATTGTCTCTGCAAATAACTTTCCAAACAAAAAGTGTTATTTACCCTTTTAATTCCATAGGGCATTTTGTTATTGCTATTTGATGCTGGAACAATGGCTGAATGGAATTATGCCAAATTTGGCTGAAAGTTATAACTCTACTCAAGGAATTGCCCTTTTTGATATAAATCAGTTCAATAATTGTTGAGTGTTTAAAAAGGATAAGGTTTATTTTTGGTGATATCCGGACCATTAATTTGCAGATATCTGGGTCTTTTGATATCCTCAATTCACAAAATGTAAAAAAGAAACAAATCCTGTTGGCTGAGGGATCTTGTTCTCCCATTGGCCATCGCAGATCCATGGATCCAAAGGTGGATCTGTGGATTCAAATGAATTTGATTGGCTGACTGCAACATGAGAGAAAATGTTGCGGCCACCATTACAAGACTGGGGTCCTGAGTGCTGAAAAAATATTAGAAAGCTACATCATTAGTCTCTTCAAAGATTGTACTATTCAGGTGATATGATTCTATTTGTCTTAACACCTACAGGTTTACAAGTCTTAGATGCATTTGCTCAGTATTGTACAACAAACAATCTAAAAATCAATATAGCCAAATAACAAAAGTAATTGTGTTCAGGAGGCAAACAAATCTGAATTTCACTTGGAAGCTTGACCATTGTTTAGTAGAAATATTACCAGATAATGTTATTTGGGATTGATCTTATATGATGACATGTCATTTCATTATCATATTGACTCTGCTTTTGGGAAAACAAGGATGGTCGCTGGGTCACCAAGGAAACTACATGCAAGTATGGGTTTGAAATCAATCAAAGTTGTAAGGCAAATATATGAACTAACAATAGGGAGCATGCAAATTTATGGCTGTGAAGTACTGTATGACAATTTGAAATAGTTCAGAAATTTACATAGAGACAATCTAGTCAACAGATATATTATCCAAGGATTGGATGAGACTGGTGCAAGATACTCCAGGATACTCCAGGATTTGTCCTGTTGGTGGATTTCTGCATGACAACTATAGTACTTAAATACTAAGCCAGCGCTCTAATTTACTGGCATCCTTTTATAACAGCAAGAGAGTGCCCTATTTACTCCCCCAATTGTAAAAAAACAATCCAACCAAGCTCCATTTGTATGCTGATGACTCAACTTTCTAGCAATTTAAGATGGCAGATTGTAATCCTGAGGGATGGAACCTAGAAAAAAGACTTAGGGGTGTTAAAAGTATGAGTTATGACTTTGATCTACAAACCTGCATATGAGTATATAGTTGACTTCAATCAGTGCGGTCTTCCTCATGATCGTTTGATCAAAATCCAGTCATGAGAAATCAGGAGGTAGATGTTGAATATAACGGATAGACATATTAAATTGCTGGTGTGGAGGTACTGGCGGCCAACAGGGAATGCTCCATATCTCTCCCCTTCATTGGAGAGCTACGCTGGCCAAGTCATAAAATCAGATTAGCTGCAGTAGTAAATGTGTGCCAAAATGGTTCAGTCTGCATCTCAATCAGAGAGACAAAGTTGGCAGGTAGCAGCATAGTGCTGCATTTCCATGCCAACAAATGACCCCCTTCTGGGGTGGAGTGACAAGATGGCTGCAGAAAGCTGGGAATCACTCCAATTGGCTCTCCCTCACCATATCTTCTGGGTAGATTCCTTACAGGGTAGGGGCCATCAGGATTAACTTCCTACTGAAACCTTATCTGTAGATTGCAGTGGACTCCACCCTACTTGTTAATCATATCAGTATACAGTTTTGGTACTTAAAATCAACAAAGAAAATAGATGTGATGTGCCAAGAAAGAGTCCTTCATGATAATACCTCAGCAGTCATTTGGTGGGCCCGATAAATGCAGTAGTTCTTCAGTCTTCTCTGGAACAGTTGCAAGCCCGAGCAGCTGCTGGGTTGGCCTGTAGCTGCTCTATCGTCAGTAAGAGCTCTGTTCTTCTGGACTATGGTCTCCAGATGCAAGGTAAATCCATTGGATGCTGTTGGTAGCAATGCATTTTTTGTATGTTGCACTGATGCCTGTTGGTTAGTCCAGCTGGCAGCCTACGTAGGTTGTATCATCACTGGCTACCTTCTATGCAATATCTACTGGTCAATTTAATTATTTATTGCCTGTAAATTCTACTTAGACGCATACAAATCTTTGTGAAACAGGATAACATTTCTAACAGTACAGACATTGTGTAAAAGTTCCCGAAAGTTGTTTAACCAGTTGTGTAGCCAAAATTAACATGATTTTAACGCTTTTATATATGCACAGATGATCGTTCTGTGCATGTAATAGTGTACCATTATGTCAGCAGCAAAGGAGGGCTACACTGACTCCAATAGCATTGCTGATCCATGTGGGGGGTCACACCCTTACACTGGCACAATATATAGATAACTTGCTGCACTGGTCTCAGGGAGTTCTGCCTGTCAGCTAATGGAGCTTCCATGAGTCTTTTCAATTATGTGCCCCAGTTAGACGTTGCACTAAAGTAGTGGTTGCTGCCTCTAGCCATATTCTGGCTTCTGATAGAGCAGAATCACTTGGACCTTGTCAGTCCTTGATAAGACAATGATGGCTGACTTCACATGTTCATGAGGCTGAAGAAGCAGAATCCGAAATGCTCCACTAACATAAATGAGCATGATTCGATATGAAAATCCTACTGAATGGGTTGTAAATGGATAAAAGTAAGGCAAGCAAGGTTAGCAAACCTGCATCCTTGCATTCACATTTACAGAATGACAAGAATTTTTTATTGCAGACTCTGTCCTTGAAAGGGACAGGGGCTACAATAAAAAATAACAATGAGATAATTAGGACATTGGTGTTAGCATGCAGGGGTACCATGGACCACAGTATGCTATCCCCAATGCCCACATTCCACAATCACATTTATAGAGTGGAAACAGTCCATCATGGACACCTTTTACTTTGCAAGTACATACAACAGCCTTTCTGGTGGCGGTAACCAATCAATTTTTTGCACCCACCCATTAATTAATCTAGACCTTTCATAGTGTTCTATCCCAAGCTGACCCTCCCCAAGAATGTTGCATGATTGTTTACCACTTTGAAAATGTTGGCAAGATGAAACACTTTTTAGCACAATTTCAGGTGAGGTAATTCACATGATTTATCATTTACTAGACTATCTAAGTTTATATTTTACCATGGAACCTTAAAAAGTGAAGCAGAATACATTACACAAAAACATTGCTCAGACCTCACAGTCATAAGGCAGTAAACATCACAGCTAGACAGATTTTATAGCCTCATACAGCTCCGATCTCATGCAGGTTACAGCAGGCAGATTATGCTAATCTGACAGGTTAGGGTTTTAGACAACTGTGCTGATTATTACTCCAATATCTGCTTTAAATATATATTTGTAAACATGATGAGTTTTCACTCAAACATCAGTTTATCTGTTTATGAAAATGCACCCATTTTACTATTAAAAACACAATTTACAGATTGGAAAATTAAGCAAGGTTCCTGCAAACAAATGTCTATCTTGCTTACAACACTATTTTCATCCTTAGTAACTATGGGCCTGTGGGGTTGGGCTCAGGGGTACAGAGGACGCGGACTCGGATTTTCGCCCTTATTAGGGCTGATACGTGGTTTATTTATTTGTATTATAGGACAGATTGGATAATAGCAATGATGGTACGTCTTCTTTTCTTCGTGGATTTTCTCTTCTATGTGAGCGGTGATTTTATAAGGGTCCTTAAGTAGTTTTCTTTTCTTCTTCTTAGGTGGGGACCTTCAGGTGGCTTCTTCTGGGTCTCGTAGTTTCTTGGAAGAACAAAAACGGATAGGCCAGGTAAGTGGGACGATATTTTTCTATCTCTCAATTAAGTGGTTAGTGCAGGGGGGAGAGTGTGGGGTTACGAATTATAGGAGTTGGAGTTTTTAGTTGGGGTTTAGGAATGAAGGGAGCAGGCTGTTAAGGTGCTCTGACAGGCTAGTGATCGGGTGGGAGGGTCGTCTGTGAATTCCCAGTCCCTGTTCCCTGAATAGCCTTCCTTAGCCTCCTCCTGTCCTCCCCAGGTTCCTTTTCCTCCCTCCAACTCCCCTTTTCCCCCTTTACGATGGTTGCCTCGGAAGAGCGCACGTACCTTGTACAGCCACGACCCTCCAGGGTCGTGCCAGGCTGTGTCTCTCTCTCTCGGCGGTTCCCTGGCGTCCATGCCTGGGCTGGACCTCGGCTCCGCACTTCTTTCAGCTCCGGTGGTGGCCGGATCCTCCCGTTCGGCTTCTTCGTTCGGCTTCTCTTTTCTGGATGCGGCGGTGCGGCGTATCTCCTGCTCCTCCAGCTCTGCTCTGCGGCGTTCGGTTGTGGCGTCTTCCTTTTGTGTAGCTGCGGCAACCCGGAAGTCCAGTGCCGACGGTCGTCTCCGCCCCCACGCGTCTCCTTGACGACGCGAACTGGTGGCGGAGGAAGCGGGCGGCAGCTGCCATTGTTGTACGGTGGTAGGCGAGGTGAGCGACACCGCCTACATACCCCATCCCATGAACGGGACTGGTAGAGTACCGTGGAGTCCGGGCAGCGGGAGAGAAAGTCAGCGGGACATTGACGTGACCCGGAGATGTGACGGACCTGAAAGGTAAAGGGTTGTAGTTCAAGGAACCATCGCAACACTCGGGAATTAGTATCCTTATGGGAGGCCAACCAAGTCAATGGTGCATGATCGGTATAAAGGACGAAAGGACGACCCAGGAGATAATATTGGAGACACTCTATTGCCCATTTTATGGCAAGGCATTCCTTCTCGATAGTGGGATAGTTTGTTTCCCTAGGCAATAACTTACGACTGATATATACAATGGGGTGTTCATGATCGTCAGGCTGCGCCAAAACGGCCCCTAAACCGACATTGGAAGCGTCGGCAAAAAGGTGAAAAGATCTGGAAAAATCAGGACATCTTAACACAGGTTCTGTAGAGAGAGCTTCTTTAAGACATTCAAAACCTTGGAGTTGTGAAGGAGAGAAAGAAGAAAGGGTGTTAGAAAATTGTTTTTTTAACAAGTCAGTAAGGGGGGCAGTAATGGTAGAATACTGTGGTATGAACCATCTATAATACCCTACCAACCCCAGAAATGAACGGAGTTCTTTCTTTGTTTTGGGGAGAGGTATCCGTCTAATGGTGTCTACCTTATCTTTTTGAGGACGCAACACTCCCCTACCAATGACATATCCAAGATAAGCTATTTGAGTCTGTCCCAGGACACATTTTGTAGGATTGGTGGTGAGACCTGTGGTTGTTAACGCTGAGAACACTTTCTCTAGATGGAGGAGGTGGTCTGGCCACGTGGCACTAAAAATGACAATGTCATCGAGATATGCGGCCGTAAAGTCTTGGAAGGGCTTTAGGAGTCGGTCCATCAAGCGTTGGAATGTCGCCGGGGCACAGTGAAGGCCAAAGGGGAGGACGGTAAATTGATATAAACCAGAAGGGGTTACGAAGGCTGTCTTCTCTTTGTCTTGTGGGGCTAAGGGAATCTGCCAATATCCCTTCGTCAGATCAATAGTGGACATAAAACGGGCCTGCCCGATTTTTTCTAGAACCTCATCTACCCGGGAATAGGATAGGTATCGAAGAGTGATACCTCATTGAGTTTTCTGAAATCAATACAGAATCGGACCGAGCCATCCGGTTTAGGCACTAAGACGACAGGAGTACACCATGGACTTGAGGATGTTTCAATGACTCCTAGAGATAACATCTTTGTGATCTCTTCCTCTATAAGGTTCTTTCTAGCTTCGGGGATTCGATAGGGACGTAGGCGAACAGTTTGGCCCTCGGGTGTTCGAATATGATGTTGGACCAAAGACGTTCGTCCAGGAAGTTCTGAAAAGAAATTGGCATAACTCTAGATTAACCCCAATAATTGCCGTTTCTCCACCTCAGAAAGGGACTCATTGATACTGTTTTTTTTTTGTTTGTCTGGTCGGAGCGTGGGGCATAGCTCTAACCCTAGTGAGTTTATCGGGGTGATCAGGCATCCCCTCGCAGAAGCGTCGTTATTGTTTTCCGGATTCTCCCATTTCTTTAACAGATTGATGTGATAGATTTGAGTCCGTCTCGGGTGACTATTTAGTTCAATCAAATACGTAACAGGGGTAACTGCTTTTACCACCCTATATGGCCCTTGCCATTTGGCTAGTAGTTTATGTTCAGAGGTGGGTCGTAGGATCAATACCTTATCGTTGGGCTGTAGTACCCGCAATTTAGTGCCCTGATCATAATAACCTTTTTGGGCTTCTTGTGCTTTTTCTAAATGGTGCCTTACATCCTCCCAAACCGTCTGAAGGTGGGTCTTTAGTTTGTGGATATACTCTAGGATGGGTCTCTCCTCGTTGTTCTCCTCTTCCCACAACTCTGCCGCCATATCTAGTAAATTGCGGGGTTGTCTCCCAAATACAAGTTCAAACGGGCTATGCCCGGTGGAGGATTGCTCATGTGTCCTTATTGCATACAACACTAGGGGAAGTTTCTGGTCCCAGTCTTTTCCCGAGTCGCTCACCATTTTCCTCAAGAGGGTTTTGATGGTGCGGTTATATCGCTCCACTAAACCATCCGTTTGTGGATGATATACCGACGTCTTTTTCTGTATAATGCCTAGGGATTTGCATATCTGTTTCATAAGTCCAGATATGAAGGGTGTCCCCTGATCGGTAAGAATTTCTTCAGGGAAACCAACCCGGGAGAAAAATGTGATCATGGCTTGTGCAACCGCCTTAGTGGTAGTACTGGTAAGGGGAATTGCCTCGGGATACCTGCTCGCATAGTCGACCAGGACGAGGATATGGGTGTGTCCTTTACTAGATGGTAAAAGTGGTCCGACTAAGTCTATACCTATTCGTTTGAAGGGTGTATCGATAATAGGTAATGGACGTAACAGGGCTCTTCTGATGGCTCCTGGTTCTACTAGTTGACATTTTGGGCAGTGGGTACAGTACCTTCGAATATGCGCATACACTCCTGGCCAGTAAAACCGTCTCAGTAAGTATTCCTCGGTTTTCTCACGGCCACAATGACCTCCCCCCGGCTGGTTGTGGGCTAGGAATAGTACCTGAGTCCGGTATGGTTCGGGAACTACTAGTTGTCTCTTCTCCCCATTTACTGTTGTGGTTACCCTATGCAACAAGTCCTTGTGCACTAAAAAGTAGGGACCTACCTCTCCGGTAGGGTCGTTTTTGGCACTTCTCCAGGCATTTCCTGGGGTGGGATCTTCGCGTTGGCTCATTCTAAACGATATAGGGGCGCTGTGTATATTGGCCACTAGTTTCCCTACTTCTTTCTGGCCTTTTTTAGTAGTAAACCTCTGTTTCTCTGCTCTCCTCTCTTTTCGGGTTAACTTTTTCCGTTCGGGGGGCTATAGATAGGGTCATCCCGAAAGGGAGCAGCAACCCACCAATCATCTATAGGGTTGTGCTTCCGTGTTTGATCCAAGATCTCATCAAATCTTTGGTAATCAGTCCCAATGACGCAGTCTTCTATTACGTTATCCATGAGCCCAATGGAGAGGAAGTCATGGTGAGTGTTCCATTCTACTTCTACCACTTCAAGGGGATACTGAGCCCAGACCCCATGAACGCAACATATCGTCACCCAGTGATCGTTATTAGGATTGATAGATTTGACTATATAGCGACGTATTACTGACTGACTACATCCGGAGTCAATCAAGGCCATGACCGATTGTCCATTTATCCGAAGGGGGTGTTTGAAGGATGCATCACTTTTCCCCAGGCACAGGACTCTCCCTCGAGTAACCCCTATTTCCATCGGCTCTACTCCCTCATGTTTTTTTGGACATCCTCGGGCGATGTGGCCCCACTCCCCACAGCTGAAGCACTGAGGTTGTTGCATGGGATTCCTCTCGATACTCCGGGAGGGTCCGGGTTCCTCAGTGGTTCGTCTTGGTGTATATTGGGGAGGAGTTAAAGGCGGTTTACCCAGGGGTCTGGGGTTTTGGCTCTTCACGTCCACTGACCTGTGGTAGGCGCATGCCAGGTCAACGGCTGTCTCGGTATCTATTTTAGGGTGCTGCCTTATCCAGTTCCGGGTGCTTGGAGGCAAGGAATCTAGGTACTGTTCTAAAATGATGGCTTTAATAACATCTTCACGGTCAGACCCTATGGGTCCCAGCCACTTTAGTCCTAGGTCCTTCACCCGGTAATAATAGGTACGTGGGTCTTCGTGGGGTCCCCATTTAACTTTGCGGAATTTTGTCCTGTAATACTGTATCATGTCCCACTCGCTCTAAAATACTTTTCTTTATATCAAGATAGGGGGTGGTACCACCCGGATTTGCAGCCTGGTAAGCGGATTGAAGAGTGCCTGTCAAGAGGGGAGCGATGTATTGGCCCCACCTATTTTCAGGCCATTGAGCTGAGGAAGCTACTCTTTCAAAGTTTGTGAAAAAAGAATCGGGGTCCTCTCCCTCCTGGTATTTTTGTAATACCGAACTTGGCACGTTCTGATGTACCTTGCTGGCAGCGACTGTGTCGGTCAGTTTTTGGATAGCGGTCTCATGAACCAGTTGGTTATTGGCCATTATAGTGGCCTGACTCTTCAGGGCGGATTGAAGAGCCTCCCTGTCCTCCTTGGCCTCCCTCTGTTGCGCCTCCCACACCAATTGGAGGTGGCGTTGACCTTCCACGAGTTGTTTTATCATAACCTCGAGGCTGGGTTTTTCCTCCATAGTTGTAATACCTCTGTACACCCAGTATGAAGTAGAGGCCAACTCACATCCCACTTCTGACACCACTGTGGGGTTGGGCTCAGCGGTACAGAGGACGCGGACTCGGATTTCAGAGCCCTTATTAGGGCTGATACATGGTTTATTTATTTGTATTATAGGACAGATTGGATAATAGCAATGATGGTACGTCTTCTTTTCTTCGTGAATTTTCTCTTCTATGTGAGCGGTGATTTTATAAGGGTCCTTAAATAGTTTTCTTTTCTTCTTCTTAGGTGGTGACCTTCAGGTGGCTTCTTCTGGGTCTCGCAGTTTCTCGGAAGAACAAAAAGGGATAGGCCAGGTAAGTGGGACGATATTTTTCTATCTCTCAATTAAGTGGTTAGTGCAGGGGGGGGAAGTGTGGGGGTACGAATTATAGGAGGTGGAGTTTTTAGTTGGGGTTTAGGAATGAAGGGAGCAGGCTGTTAAGGTGCTCTGACAGGCTAGTGGGAGGGTGGTCTGTGAATTTCCAGTCCCTGTTCCCTGAATAGCCTTCCTTAGCCTCCTCCTGTCCTCCCCAGGTTCCTTTTCCTCCCCCCAACTCCCCTTTTCCCCCTTTACGATGGTTGCCTCGGAAGAGCGCACGTACCTTGTACAGCCACGATCCTCCAGGGTCATGGCAGGCTGTCTCTCTCTCTCTCGGCGGTTCCCTGGCGTCCGTGCCTGGGCTGGACCTCGGCTCAGCACTTCTTTCAGGTCCGGTCCGGTGGTGGCCGGATCCTCCCGTTCGGCGTCTTCGTTCGGCTTCTCTTTTCTGGATGCGGCGGTGCGTCGTATCTCCTGCTCCTCCAGCTCTGCTCTGCGGCATTCGGTTGTGGCGTCTTCCTTTTCTGTAGCTGCGGCAACCCGGAAGTCCGGTGCCGACCGTCGTCTCTGCCCCCACGCTTCTCCTTGACGACGCGAACTGGTGCCGGAGGAAGCGGGCGGCAGCTGCCATTGTTTTGCGATGGTAGGCGAGGTGAGCGACACCTGCCTACAGGGCCTCATTACGAATGTGGCGGTCTTCAGACCGCCACACTCTCAGTGGCAGACAGGACTCTTGCGGCGGTCCGACCACCACATTAAAATCCTGGTGGTCAGACCGCAAGGGAACTGCCATCACTGCCAGGATCCATGATCCTGGTGGCCTGGCGGTGGTGGAGATCATAATCCGTCAGGGCAGCGCTGCATGCAGCACTGCCCTACAGATCACAACCTTGTTCTCAGCCAGCCTTTTCATAGTGGTAGCACCACCATGAAAAGTCTGGAGGAGAACAGGTGCAGGGGACCAGAGGGCGGCCCCTGCACTGCCCATGTACCTTGTATAGGCAGTGCAGGGCTCCCCCCACCCAGCACCATCACAATGTTCACTGTCTGCTTTGCATTGCAAGGGTGCTTGTGCACCCTGCGGGCTACAGCATTGCCTCCGGCTCGAAAATGCACCAGAGACAATGCTGTAGCCTGTTTCCTGCTAGGCCGGCAGGTGGAAACTGAGGTTTCCACCTGCAGAACTAGTGGGAAACTCCTAATAACTCTTAAATAGGCCCTATATGTTTGACGCTCAGACACCCATTTATCCTTTTCATTAAGTAGTCACATGGACTACTAAAACACATGGATACATTTTGCCTTTAATGCTCATATTTACCTTTTCATGCTTGGGAAGCCCCCAACAAGTCATGGATTATCTGTGCTAATGCAGGGCCAGAACAATGAGTTCTTATCATCATGCAGCCTTGTTATGCCAAGAATTACCATCTCTGCAGGATTGTGCACCTTAATGCCCTAAATGACTCTAGTATAGCAAGAGTTACTACCAATATGCAAAGACTAGCCTGCTTGTGGGTTTCACCTTGTCAGGGATGACTCTGATGATGCTCTGGGCCCTGGTTCTTACTTCTCTTCTTCTGCTGGACTTTTTTAGGATGCTTGAGAGGTAAATGAAAGTTAAAATCGACCTTTCGGTTTAAATGATAGTGTAACCTATTGGTTCACACAATAAATCCAAGAGGCACAGGTTGAAGTTCAAACGTATATTACAAGTTAGGGGTGAAGCTGATGTGAATGAATCTCAAAAACATGTTAGATAAGTACAAAAGCTCCAAAGGTGAGGTAAAGAGTCAAATGAAGTAAAATTGTAAAAGCATAAGGCATACAAGACTTTCAGTAATACAAAAAATGAGAAACAAAATCTGATGATCAGTATATACATTTTGTTCTTCTTGCCTAATCATTGGAAAACTAAATTAATCAAAATATCCTAAACTAAAGTAAAGGGAACTACTATTTAAGGGCCTCATTTAGAGTTTGGCGGAAGGGTTACTTTGTCACAAACATGATGGATATCCCATCCGCCATATTACAAGTTCAATAGGCTATAATAGAATTTTAATACAGTGGACGCAATATCAGTCATGTTTGGGACAGAGTAAACCCTTTCAGCCAAACTCTAAATCAGGCCCCATGTCTCAGGAAATATAGGAAAGTGTCAGCCTAACAGAATATTACAATGTGAGCAAAACTCCATGTTGAAGGTTAAACACAAGAGACCAAGGGCCTGATTTAGATCTTGGCATTATTACTACCAAGCCACATTGGTGGCAGGCCCGAAAAGACCATCATTTCGGCAGTCTCTCACCTGCCGTATTTAGCTGTATTGTGGCTAAGCAAAAAACTGCCATGACAGAGTGTACTCTATGGCACCAGCTGCATCCCACAGCCGATGTGCCACACTCCAGTGTCAATGAGTAGGCCCTCCATTGCCATCTTGAGAGCAGCATCCCACCAAGCCTATTTACGTCATACAGTTGTGCTGGCGGTGTGTCAGCAATGGGCCCATGATGGCAGGAATCCTTTGAGGAATATGTTCAGCATAGTTCTATGGCTGTGGCCGTTGGTTGGATGCTAGCAGCCCACACCTGTTGCATATTGTGAACAACTGCAAAACACACTATAAAACACACTCCATTTCAGACCTTGATCCTTTAACGTAACGCAGCAGAGCATTTTGAAGCTGAGTCTCACAAAAAGGCACAGATTGCTTTCCCATTCTGTTTTGCTCTCCCTCTGTTTTTTCGTATCTATTGTTTTTTTGTTTGTTTTTTTCCTTCCACCATCTGCTCACTTATCTAATTTAGAATATTTTCATAATGTCACCCCCCGCCCAAGGACGAAGACCTCCGTTTTGTCCGAGTTCAGTTTCAACCGGCTGTTTCTCATCCAGTCGGCGATGGCTTTTAGTCCCTCGTGGAGTTTGTTTTTTGCGGTGTGCGGTCCTTGGTGAGGGAGAGGATGAGTTGCGTGTCGTCAGCGTAGGAGATGATGTTGAGGTTGTGCTGACGGGCCACTTGTGCGAGGGAGGCCAGGTAGATGGTGAACAGCATCGGGCTGAGCGATGAGCCCTGGGGTACACCGCAGATGATGTTAAAGGCTTTGGATTGGTACGGGGAGGCGGACTCACTCCCCAGAATCAAGAGCACAGGGCATGTTGCTCCCTCCAGAGCACGTGGGCAAGTCACCCACTCTAGAGACTGTGGCCTTGCACTCCCCAGGACCAAGCTCAGGTTATGTTGCTCCCTCCAGAGCATGTGGGCAAGTCACCCACTCGAGAGACTGTGGCCTTGCACTCCCCGGACCAAGCACAGGGCATGTTGCCCCCTCAGAGCATGTGGGCCAATCACCCACTTGAGAGACTCTGGCCTTGCACTCCCTAGGACCAAGCACAGGGCATGTTGCCCCCTCCAGAGTATGTGGGCAAGTCACCCACTCAAGAGACCGTGGGCTGCACTCCCCAGGACCAAGCCTATTTCCAAACTGATGTCCCTGCAGTGTTCTCTCCGTGTTGAGCATATGTGGCCTTGGAATTTGGCCTGTGGTCATGTGGACAATATACATTTTGGACTGGGCTGTGTCCCTTTTTATGTACATATTTATATATCTATTATCTTGCCTCACTTATTTATCTTGATGTGTTGCTCTCATTGCATTCACTTTTTCAAAATCGTTTTGTCCTTGCGTTATTCATACGAGGTACGGGGTACATATGTTTTAGTACTGCAGCTAATTGTGTGTATGGTGTTGGGGGGATCTGTGTTGTTCGTATGTGTGTCACTCTCTTTTTCCTCCCCCCCTCCCTTGTGTGCTAGGCAGCTGTACTCACCATCGCCATCTTAGCCGTCGTTGGTGTTCGTGGTAGAGCAGCACGTAGAAGACCATAGGGAAGACATGCAGCTTGGGCTCCAAGGCGGCATGGTTGTTCCCTGCGTCTCCAATGGTGAGTCCTTTTCCTTCTGAGGTCTGTTGCCGCCAGGCTTTTGCTGTCGTTTGTAGTGCCCCGGAAAAGTTGGCGGTTTCCTAGGTCATAATATGGTGGTCGGAACATTCACTTCCGCCTGGCTGTAGGCGACTACTGCCATGGTGCCAGTTGTTTCCGCCCTGGCGGTCGGTGTGGTAAAGTGGCTGTCCATCTGAGATCTATCCGCCTTGGTCATAATTTTGCAGTGATTACTGGCAGCCTGTTGGCAGTATTACCGCCACTTTTACACCAACAGCCAGGGTTGTAATGAGGCCCTTAGTCTTTATTGGTTTGCTTGTTTATTATAACACTGTCATTTTTCTATTTCTCTGTCCTTTTCCATGCACAACAGTTAAAACGTGTATGATGATACTTTGGTTCAGATAATCTGCTCTCTTAGTAAAATTGATTTAAACACAAAAATAAATAATTCATACTACATGTATATTTATTACAGAGGAAGTGCTGTGCCTCTCTATTTATGGTTGAACCAGTGGACTTGATTTAGAGTTTGGGAAACAAGTACTCCATCACAGACATGATGGATATCCAGTGCACCTTATTACATGTGCATTATATCCCAGTGCTCTTGTAAATAGGTGGGCTGTGTATCTGTCTCACTTGTGACAGAGTACCTGTCCACCAAGCAGTAAATAAGGTCCAATGTTTCCATTTGAAAGGCCTTTTTGTTATAGTAATAACTTTATCATTGCTCATTGTCTCTGCAAATAACTTTCCAATCAAAAAGTGTTATTTCCCCTTTTAATTCCATAGGGCATTTTGCTATTTGATGCTGGAACAATGGCTGAATGGAATTACGCCAAATTTGGCTGAAAGTTATAACTCTACTCAAGGAAGTGCCCTTTTTTATATAAATCAGTTCAATAATTGTTGAGTGTTTAAAAAGGATAAGGTTTATTTTTGGTGATATCTGGACCATTAATTTGCAGATATCTGGGTCTGTTGATATCCTCAATTCACAAAATGTAAAAAAGAAACAAATCCTGTTGGCTGAGGGATCTTGTTCTCCCATTGGCCATCGCAGATTCATGGATCCAAAGGTGGATCTGTGGATCCAAATGAATTTGATTGGCTGACTGCAACATGAGAGAAAATGTTGCGGCCACCATTACAAGACTGGGGTCCTGAGTGCTGAAAAAATATTAGAAAGCTACATCATTAGTCTCTTCAAAGATTGTACTATTCAGGTGATATGATTCTATTTGTCTTAACACCTACAGGTTTACAAGTCTTAGATGCATTTGCTCAGTATTGTACAACGAACAATCTAAAAATCAATATAGCCAAATAACAAAAGTAATTGTGTTCCGGAGGCAAACAAATCTGAATTTCACTTGGAAGCTTGACCATTGTCCAGTAGAAATATTACCAGATAATGTTATTTGGGAGTGATCTGATATGATGACATGTCATTTCATTATCATATTGACTCTGCTTTTGGGAAAACAAGGATGGTCGCTGGGTCACCAAGGAAACTACATGCAAGTATGGGTCTGAAATCAATCAAAGTTGTAAGGCAAATATATGAAATAACAATTGGGAGCATGCACATTTATGGCTGTGAAGTACTGTATGACAATTTGAAATAGTTCAGAAATTTACATAGAGACAATCTAGTCAACAGATATATTATCCAAGGATTGGATGAGACTGGTACAAAATACTCCAGGATACTCCAGGATTTGTCCTGTGGGTGGATTTCTGCATGACAACTATAGTACTTAAATACTAAGCCAGAGCTCTAATTTACTGGCATCCTTTTATAACAGCAAGAGAGTGCCCTATTTACTCCCCCAATTGTAAAAAAACAATCCAACCAAGCTCCATTTGTATGCTGATGACTCAACTTTCTAGCAATTTAAGATGGCAGATTGTAATCCTGAGGGATGTAACCTAGAAAAAAGACTTAGGGGTGTATTAAAAGTATGAGTTATGACTTTGATCTACAAACCTGCATATGAGTATATAGTTGACTTCAATCAGTGCGGTCTTCCTCATGATCGTTTGATCAAAATCCAGTCATGAGAAATCAGGAGGTAGATGTTGAATATAACGGATAGACATATTAAATTGCTGGTGTGAAGGTACTGGCGGCCAACAGGGAATGCTCCATATCTCTCCCCTTCATTGGAGAGCTACGCTGGCCAAGTCCTAAAATCAGATTAGCTGCAGTAGTAAATGTGTGCCAAAATGGTTCAGTCTGCATCTCAATCAGAGAGACAAAGTTGGCAGGTAGCAGCATAGTGCTGCATTTCCATGCCAACAAATGACCCCCTTCTGGGGTGGAGTGACAAGATGGCTGCAGAAAGCTGGGAATCACTCCAATTGGCTCTCCCTCACCATATCTTCTGGGTAGATTCCTTACAGGGTCGGGGCCATCAGGATTAACTTCCTACTGAAACCTCATCTGTAGATTGCAGTGGACTCCACCCTACTTGTTAACCATATCAGTATACAGTTTTGGTACTTAAAATCAACCAAGAAAATAAATGTGATGTGCCAAGAAAGAGTCCTTCATGATAATACCTCAGCAGTCATTTGGTGGGCCCCAATAAATGTATTACTTCATCAGTCTTCTGTGGAACAGTTGCAAGCCCGAGCAGCTGCTGGGTTGGCCTGTAGCTGCTCCATCGTCAGTAAGAGCTCTGTTCTTCTGGACTATGGTCTCCAGATGCAAGGTAAATCCATTGGATGCTGTTGGTAGCAATGCATTTTTTGTATGTTGCACTGATGCCTGTTGGTTAGTCCAGCTGGCAGCCTACATAGGTTGTATCATCACTGGCTACCTTCTATGCAATATCTACTGGTCAATTTAATTATTTATTGCCTGTAAATTCTACTTAGACGCATACAAATCTTTGTGAAACAGGATAACATTTCTAACAGTACAGACATTGTGTAAACGTTCCCGAAAGTTGTTAAACCAGTTGTGTAGCCAAAATTAACATGATTTTAATGCTTTTATATATGCACAGATGATCGTTCTGTGCATGTAATAGTGTACCATTATGTCAGCAGCAAAGGAGGGCTGCACTGACTCCAATAGCATTGCTGATCCATGTGGGGGGTCACACCCTTACACTGGCACAATATATAGATAACATGCTGCACTGGTCTCAGGGAGTTCTGCCTGTCAGCTAATGGAGCTTTCATGAGTCTTGTCAATTATGTGCCCCAGTTAGACGTTGCACTAAAGTAGTCGTTGCTGCCTCTAGCCATATTCTGGCTTCTGATAGAGCAGAATCACTTGGACCTTGTCAGTCCTTGATAAGACAATGATGGCTGATTTCACATGTTCATGAGGCTGAAGAAGCGAATCCGAAATGCTCCACTAACATAAATGAGCATGATTTGATATGCAAATCCTACTGAATGGGTTGTAAATGGATAAAAGTAAGGCAAGCAAGGTTAGCAAACCTGCATCCTGGCATTCACATTTACAGAATGACAAGAATTGTTTATTGCAGACTCTGTCCTTGAAAGGGACAGGGGCTACAATAAAAAATAACAATGAGATAATTAGGACATTGGTGTTAGCATGCAGGGGTACCATGGACCACAGTATCCTATCCCCAATGCCCACATTCCACAATCACATTTATGGTGTGGAAACAGTCCATCATGGACACCTTTTACTTTGCAAGTACATACAACATCCTTTCTCGTGGCGGTAGCCAATCAATGGTTTGCACCCACCCATTAATTAATCTAGACCTTTCATAGTGTTCTATCCCAAGCTGACACTCCCCAAGAATGTTGCATGACTGTTTACCACTTTGAAAATGTTGGCAAGATGAAACACTTTTTAGCACAATTTCAGGTGAGGTAATTCACATGATTTATCATTTACTAGACTATCTAAGTTTATATTTTACCATAGAACACCCTTAAAAAGTGAAGCAGAATACATTACACAAAAACATTGCTCAGACCTCACAGTCATAAGGCAGTAAACATCACAGCTAGACAGATTTTATAGCCTCATACAGCTCTGATCTCATGCAGGTTACAGCAGGCAGATTATGCTAATCTGACAGGTTAGGGTTTTAGACAACTGTGCCGATTATTACTCCAATATCTGCTTTAAATATATATTTGTAAACATGATGAGTTTTCATTCAAACATCAGATTATCTGTTTATGAAAATGCACCCATTTTACTATTAAAAACACAATTTACAGATTGGAAAATTAAGCAAGGTTCCTGCAAACAAATGTCTATCTTGCTTACAACACTATTTTCACCTTTAGTAACTATGGGCCTCATTACGAATGTGGCGGTCTTCAGACCGCCACACTCTCAGTGGCAGACAGGACCACCGCTCTTGCGGCGGTCCGACCACCACATTAAAATCCTGGTGGTCAGACCGCAAGGGAACTGCCATCACTGCCAGGATCCATGATCCCGGTGGCCTGGCGGTGGTGGAGATCATAATCCGTCAGGGCAGCGCTGCATGCAGCACTGCCCTACAGATCACAACCTTGTTCTCAGCCAGCCTTTTCATAATCGTATCTCCTGCTCCTCCAGCTCTGCTCTGCGGCGTTCGGTTGTGGCGTCTTCCTTTTGTGTAGCTGCGGCAACCCGGAAGCCCGGCGCCGACCGTCGTCTCCGCCCCCACGCTTCTCCTTGACGACGCGAACTGGTGCCGGAGGAAGCGGGCGGCAGCTGCCATTGTTTTGCGATGGTAGGCGAGGTGAGCGACACCTGCCTACAGGGCCTCATTACGAATGTGGCGGTCTTCAGACAGCCACACTCTCAGTGGCAGACAGGACTCTTGCGGCGGTCCGACCACCACATTAAAATCCTGGTGGTCAGACAGCAAGGGAACTGCCATCACTGCCAGGATCCATGATCCTGGTGGCCTGGCGGTGGTGGAGATCATAATCCGTCAGGGCAGCGCTGCATGCAGCACTGCCCTACAGATCACAACCTTGTTCTCAGCCAGCCTTTTCATAGTGGTAGCACCACCATGAAAAGTCTGGAGGAGAACAGGTGCAAGGGACCAGAGGGCGGCCCCTGCACTTCCCATGTACCTTGTATAGGCAGTGCAGGGCTCCCCCCACCCAGCACCATCACAATGTTCACTGTCTGCTTTGCATTGCAAGGGTGCTCGTGCACCCTGCGGGCTACAGCATTGCCTCCGGCTCGACAATGCACCAGAGACAATGCTGTAGCCTGTTTCCTGTTAGGCCGGCAGGTGGAAACTGAGGTTTCCACCTGCAGAACTAGTGGGAAACTCCTAATAACTCTTAAATAGGCCCTATATGTTTGACACTCAGACACCCATTTATCCTTTTTATTAAGTAGTCACATGGACTACTAAAACACATGGATACATTTTGCCTTTAATGCTCATATTTACCTTTTCATGCTTGGGAATCCCCCAACAAGTCATGGATTATCTGTGCTAATGTAGGGCCAGAACAATGAGTTCTTATCATCATGCAGCCTTGTTATGCCAAGAATTACCATCTCTGCACGATTGTGCACCTTCATGCCCTAAATGACCCTAGTATAACAAGAGTTACTACCAATATGATAAGACTAGCCTGCTTGCAGGTTTCACCATGTCAGGGATGACTCTGATGATGCTCTGGGCCCTGGTTCTTACTTCTCTTCTTCTGATGGACTTTTTTAGGATGCTTGAGAGGTAAATGAAAGTTAAAATCGACCTTTCGGTTTAAATGATAGTGTAACCTATTGGTTCACACAATAAATCCAAGAGGCACAGGTTGAAGTTCAAACGTATATTACAAGTTAGGGGTGAAGCTGATGTGAATGAATCTCAAAAACATGTTAGATAAGTACAAAAGCTCCAAAGGTGAGGTAAAGAGTCAAATGAAGTAAAATTGTAAAAGCATAAGGCATACAAGACTTTCAGTAATACAAAAAATGAGAAACAAAATCTGATGATCAGTATATAAATTTTGTTCTTCTTGCCTAATCATTGGAAAACTAAATTAATCAAAATATCCTAAACTAAAGTAAAGGGAACTACTATTTAAGGGCCTCATTTAGAGTTTGGCGGAAGGGTTACTTTGTCACAAACATGATGGATATCCCATCCGCCATATTACAAGTTCAATAGGCTATAATAGAATTTTAATACAGTGGACGCAATATCAGTCATGTTTGGGACAGAGTAAACCCTTTCAGCCAAACTCTAAATCAGGCCCCATGTCTCAGGAAATATAGGAAAGTGTCAGCCTAACAGAATATTACAATGTGAGCAAAACTCCATGTTGAAGGTTAAACACAAGAGACCAAGGGCCTGATTTAGATCTTGGCATTATTACTACCAAGCCACATTGGTGGCAGGCCCGAAAAGACCATCATTTCGGCAGTCTCTCACCTGCCGTATTTAGCTGTATTGTGGCTAAGCAAAAAACTGCCATGACAGAGTGTACTCTATGGCACCAGCTGCATCCCACAGCCGATGTGCCACACTCCAGTGTCAATGAGTAGGCCCTCCATTGCCATCTTGAGAGCAGCATCCCACCAAGCCTATTTACGTCATACAGTTGTGCTGGCGGTGTGTCAGCAATGGGCCCATGATGGCAGGAATCCTTTGAGGAATATGTTCAGCATAGTTCTATGGCTGTGGCCGTTGGTTGGATGCTAGCAGTCCACACCTGTTGCATATTGTGAACAACTGCAAAACACACTATAAAACACACTCCATTTCAGACCTTGATCCTTTGACGTAACGCAGTAGAGCATTTTGAAGCTGAGTCTCACAAAAAGGCACAGATTGCTTTCCCATTCTGTGTTGCTCTCCCTCTGTTTTTTCGTATCTATTGTTTTTTTGTTTGTTTTTTTCCTTCCACCATCTGCTCACTTATCTAATTTAGAATATTTTCATAATGTCAGGGAGGGAAAATCCCTATGATTCAGAGGGAGAGTTGTCTGTCATAGTGGATGAAATCATTAGAGTAGAGCCATATTTGTTTGGAGCACAAGTCCAAAATCCTACCATATCCCAGAAGAGGCAAATGTGGTCCAGAATAGTTGACAGAGTGACTGCTGTAGCTAACAATCTGAGCACAAAGGAAGAGGTTATATGCATACCATCTATTGCTCCAACCACATGTGGTAGTCCACCTAAAGCATAAAATTGTCCCTTTATGGTGACCAAATCTTCTGGACTTGGGAATAGGATGTAGCTGTTAATCTTTTTCATCAAGGGAACAAGGATTTCCTGTAGCACGCCACTGAATGTTGGCTGGGATTTGTCCCCAGATATTGCCACAGTGTATTAAAAGGTGCCAGTGGCAACACAATGCAGTACTCCATGTGTTTCACTATTGGTGCTATGGCTGTTGGATTCATATTGTGAGGCAGGAGATCAGGCTCCAACTGCTGATACAAATCCAGGATAGTTTGCCTATTTAGACAATTTTACGTTATGACATCCCTTTCCTCTATGGTGACAAGGTCTGGAATGGGCCAGAACACCTGAGGCTGTCACCTCCTACTCATGGCTGGGTTCAGACATCTGTATGTATGGAAAATACAATATGAGATAAAGTGGTCACACCATACTTTTAATGTCAACACACATCTGACTTCTTGGTAACAGTAGAAATGTCATTGGGTAATACATATACACATATTAACATCAAATGTTTGGACCTCAAAAAATTGTTACAAAACGTATTTTAATTGTTTATAATTATGTACAAATAAGAACTGTGAACTCTATTATTTGCACATATTTTTTTTAACTTTTTTTCAAAAATACCATCTACAGAGGTAGTAGCTCCCCCGCTGCATTATCAGTGTCAAACACAGTCACTTTTCACATTTTATTGTGTCATACCTTGCCAAGAATAGTGTCGCTCATATCCAACATTTAGAAATACACTAGCCTCGATTTTGAGCGCTGGTGAAGCATTCACAATTGAAAACTGCACAGCTTCACACCCTAAAATTGCAGCTGCCTGACTTTGCCATCAAGACATTGACTACCTGATGGCCGTCGGTAGAAGCTGACCACATAGTGGGTGAAAGCCTCCAAGATGGGCCCTGCCATAGGCTAATGTGTGTGACCACTATGCATAAAAGCGAATGCCTGTGTCTGTCTCTGTCACGGATCACGTCCGCCATGTAGTTGTAGGTTGCATTGTGAAAAAACACTCACTTGCCTCCTAACACTGCAGCCATCAAGACCTCCTCAATTTTTTGCTGCTTTTACTGACCTCTGGGAGCCAGGATGCCAGGCAAAGCAGGTGCCAGGGTTCATGTCTTCAGCGTGGGGGAGCTGGAGCTTCTTGCCAGGGAGGTTCTGTCCCTGTACAGCCAGCTCTAGAGGACTCGAGAGGAACAAGTATATGTCTTATTTGGGAATGTCTGACTGAGTAACCTCTTCCTTTCCGATACACAGACTGTTTTGTTCCTTTTTGGTAATGGGGGTTGTTAGACCTGGCAGCTTTTTGGCATCCCCCCCCCTTTCTTTTTGCCTTTGGACCTTCTGTTTTTATGGTGTACGGGACTCTGTTTCTGCTGGTTTATTGTCTCTGTACACTAAAGTTCAAGTTCTCCCCACATAACACTGTACTGTTGATTGGTTTATCCTCATTGGCATATTTGATTTACTGGTAAGTCCCTAGTAAAGTGCACTAGAGGTGCCCAGGGCCTGTCAATCAAATTCTACTAGTGGGCTTGCAGCACTGAATGTGCCACCCGCATGAGTAGCCCTGTAAACATGGCTCAGACCTGCCACTGCAGAGTCTGTGTGCAGTTTTAAACTGCCAATTCAACTTGGCAAGTGTACCCGCTTGCCAGGCCTAAACCATCCCTTTTACTACCTAAGGCACCTTTAAGGTAAGCCCTAGGTAGTCCCATTGGCAGGGTGCAGTGTATGTTAAAGGTGGGACATGTACTGATGTGTGTTACATGTCCTAACAGTGAAATATTGCTAAATTCAGTCTTCACTGTTGCAAGGTCTATCTCTCTCATAGGTTAACATGGGGGCTGCATGTAAATAACTTTATAGTGCAGAATCCCTTTGAGAGCTGATAGAAATATGGATTTGGGGGTCTCTGAACTCACAATTTAAAAATACATATTTTAGTGAAGTTGGTTTTTAGATTGTGAGCTTGAAAATGCCAGTTTTATAAAGTAGGCATTTTCTTGCTTATACCATCTTGTAACTCTCCCTGTTTGTGGATTCCGTGTCTGGGTCAGTTTGACAGTTGGGCTGTTTACACCTCTCCTCTAGACAGTGACACAAAGGGAGCTGGGGTGTAGCCTACATTTCCTGATGAGCCATCTGAGCTAGAGTGGAGGGAGGAGTGGTCACTTACATCTGAAAGGACTGTGCCTGCCCTCACACAATGCATTCTCCAACCCCGTGGCGTATGTCTGGGGCCTGGCCTGGACTAGGAAGGATCTTGCATGCAACTGAGACTTTCCTTTGAGGTTTGCCAACTTCAAAGGAAGAAAGGGGTATAAGTATTGGACCCCAAACCTTAGAATGGTAGAGTCTTTCTGGAATCGAGAGGAACCTTTGCTAAGCAGAAGAGCTGAAGAGCTGGAGGAGGAGTACTGTCCTTTTGCTGTGTTGCTTTGCTGGATTAGCCTGCAGTTGCTGCTTCTGGCTTAAAAGAGAACAAAGGGTGAATTTTGCTGTGTATCCCGCTTGAGAAAGTTCTCCAAGGGCTTGGAGTAGAGCTTGCCTCCTGTTGGAAGTCTCAGGGACACCAAAGACTTCAGCTTCATCTGCCTACAGCACTGGGAACAGTGTTTTTTGCTGTCTGGAAGAAAAACCACTGCAATGCCGCTGGCCTGCACTGTGACCTGCTGACCCTGCATGGAGTCGCACTGCCCCGTTTCGCACCCCGACCCTGGTCTCACCAATGCCGTCATCTGATGCCGCCACTGAGCCACTGCTCACACCATGACCTGTTGGCCCTCATTCTGGCATCACCTTGCTCACACCGCAGCCTGGGCATCCTCGATGACACCGTTCCTGCTGACACCGGCACTGCTGCCTGCACCATGGCCTGTGGGCACTGCTCGTGAGGTACACAAAGCATCGTCCCATCCCGCACTGCAGCTCCGGTCCACCAAGGCCAGCAACATCGTCTCCAGTGTTGTCACCAGGCATACCTGCCTGCACTGTGACCCGTGGACGTTGCACAGAGCCCGTCCCACACCGCCGACTTGGGCCTACCGACAACAGCACTTCAGCAATGACGATGACGCTGCCTGCACCATGACCTGGTGACACCGCACGTCGCACCGCCCCACTTCACTTCGGAGCCTTGGTCTCACCGACACCGCCTGATGCCGTCACTGAGCTGCTGCCTGCACCGTGACCTGTGGGCACCTCACATTGCATCGTCCGGCTTCGCACTGCAGCCCCGACGCAATCCATGCCCGCGCTCCTGACTTCATCAGTCCGGATTTCAATCCGCAATGCATGTGACTTCAAGGGCCCGATGACCCCCACACCGACTCCGGGACTGACACCGCGATGCCAGCAACGCCAGATATGCTGCTCTCTGGAGATCACCGTGATGATCATGACGCCTTGCAAATCCAAAGTTACTGTTTGCGGGTCTTCCCGACACCGTAGCTGGCCCATGACACCGCAGCCAGCCTGAATTGTTGTTTTTTTTTATCACAAAGGGGTTATCTGAACGGGTATCTCCCTTATCCTGACTAGAGTGAGGGTTCCTACTTGGACAGAGTGCAGGTCGACTGCCAACTAGAGACCCCATTTCTAACAGGGGTAGTGTGAGATTGGAGCTGACAATATGATGTAGCTGGGACAGATTTTTTTGCCACTGTCTGAAATGTCTGTGCATGGCAGTGTTTAGTTACGTGAAAGTAGAAGCTGTAATTTGTGCTGATGTAACACACAAATCCTGTTTCATCACACAAACAGCAGGCCACTGATTACCAGTGGCCAGTAGACAGTGTACCAGTAGTATGACTGACAATAGACAGGTTATGTTGGAATGATGTTGAGTTAAAATGGTAGAGGGTTCTGGGGATGTCTGATGCTTTACTGTCCAGAGGTATTCCAGCACATATTGGCCCATATTTATACTTTTTGACGCTAAACTGCGCTAACGCAGTTTAGCGTCAAAAAAATTTGCGCCGTCTAACGCCATTCTGAAGCGCCATGCGGGCGCCGTATTTATGGAATGGCGTTAGCCGGCGCAAGCAGACCGGCGCTGCCTGGTTTGCGTGGAAAAAAGCCACGTACACCAGACAGCGCCGGCGTAGGGGGAAAATGGCGTATGGGCGTCTTAAAATGGGGCAAGTCAGGTTACGTCGAAAAAATCGTCGTAACCCGACTTGCGCCATTTTTTTTCGACGCCCATCCCCCATCAACATGACTCCTATCATTGTAAAGATAGGAGTCATGCCCCCTTGCCCAATGGCCATGCCCAGGGGACTTCTGTCCCCTGGGCATGGTCATTGGGCATAGTGGCATGTAGGGGGGCACAAATCAGGCCCCCCTATGCCACAAAAAATAAAAAAATAAAAACTTACCTGAACTTACCTTAATGTCCATGGGATGGGTCCCTCCATCCTTGGGTGTCCTCCTGGGGTGGCCAAGGGTGGCAGGGGGGGTCCCTGGGGGCAGGGGAGGGCACTCTGGGCTCATTTTGAGCCCACTTGTCCCTTAACGCCATGCCTGACCCAGGCGTTAAAAAGCGGCGCAAATGCGCCGTTTTTGGCCACGCCCACTCCCGGGCGTCATTTTTGCCCGGGAGTATAAATACCACGTAAAGGCCTGGGAGTCATTTTTTAAGACGGGAACGCCTCCCTTGCATATCATTAACGCAAGGAAGGGGTTCACGCTAAAAAATGACGCACACTCCGGGCACTTTGGCGCCCGAAGCGTCTAACGCCATAGTATAAATATGGCGTTAGTTGGCGTTAGTTTAGCGTCGAATTTGCGTCGAAAAAAACGACGCAAATTCGGCGCAACCAGAGTATAAATACGGCCCATTGTGTATTTGATTGCTCTGTATGGTTTAAACTTGTCATGGAGCCACGTGGGGGTAAAGTTACGTTATGTGCAGCAAGTTCAGATGACATTGGCTCACAATCATCCATCCCAGTCTGTCCCATTCCAACACACACTTGTACGACCCACAAACCCAGCTCTCACTGACTCCTAGAAGCCCTTCTATCTTGCCCCTAGTCACTGTAAGTGATGCAGACCATATGTTTTGACTCTTGGGAGTTTAGGCAGGGAGGCAATGTAGCTGTGGGTGTGATTATAGGCAAGGATTGTACAGGTAGTTTGGACTTTAGTAGCTCACAATGATTATGAGTAATCAGGGGTTGTTCTCACAACAGGATACCTTGCATAGCTCTTCCCAGGAAGATGTTGTAGGTCTGATTAGGTAAAATAAGAAGTAGTAACTATTGATGGTGCACATGTGTTGACTGCAGATCAGTATTTTTGATCTATCTGTAATATTTTGCTGGAAAAAAAATCTAATAACTGTTTGGTGAATGTGCGTATAAATATCTAAAATTTAATGTCACAGCAGTACTGCCAAACAGCAATACTGAATTTTCTTTTATTTTTCTTTTATGTTATGTTAGGTCAGCTCCCATCAGAAGTGGGAGATCTGGAAGGCCATCGCAAAGAAGGTGTAGACCCTGGTGGTCCACAAGCACATAGCCTGCATTGTCAAAAGAGGTGGGGGGACCTGAGTGGGGCGACACACATGTCTGCTGAGAGCCAAGTCGGGCAGTCCTCCCAGTGATCCAGGCGGGTGCACCAAGCCCTGAACCCCCTAAAAGCCTGCATCATTGTGTTGGCTTACCCAGAGCTTGATGGGCAGTTCAGGGCCCAACAGCAGCAACAACAATGGAGTAAGTCATTGTCTGTAGATAGTGTGTTTTGACCTCTTTATTTTCCAGCTATGCTGCATGCCATCAACATTGAGGCTGACACACGTCCAAAGCCACAAGGAATTCTGAAGATGTAAGTTGAACAGGCAGTGTCTGATGCTGTGTGTGGTGTATTGCTCTGCGCTGAAGGATGACACTATGGGCCAGATGTATCAAGCTCCAGGTTTGCATTTCCTAAATAGCGAATTTTAAGAAATCGCTATTTAAGAAATGCAAACTGGGATGTATCAAAATTGCGATATGAAAATAATGATTTCTTAAAATTCGCAAACACAATTTGCGAGTAGCAAATACTGAATTGCAAATAAGTAGCGGATCAGTACTTGAAAAATCACATATTGCAAAAACGGCAAACCAGAACAGCCTGATGACATCACAACCAGGAAGTGAGTCAGCCCATGCTGGTTCCAGGAGCCACACCTACAGGAGCAGGCAGAGAGACACAGTCCAGCACCAGGGAGCCAGCTTTGTGAGCCAGCCAGGACCAAACTGCAACATGGCCAATAATGGGAATGTAATGGAGAAAGGAGACAAGCTCAAATTCAGTGGGCAGGAATTGGAGGTGCTCACCGAGGAGACAGTCAGGAACCATGACAAACTTTTTGGGAAGAACTCACTCCAGCTACCTGAAAGTGAGAAGAGGAAACTGTGGTCAGAAATCCAGACCAAAATATGCGCAGTGGGTGTTGCGCAGCACTCTGTTGAGGAGATACGGAAGCAATGGTATGACTTGCGTTCCCGTGCCAACGAAAGGGTAGCCAGCAGGCTAAAGAAGGCAAGGAGCACCGGAGGAGGACTACCCACCCAGACACCATCCACACCAATGGAAGACATGGTGTCACTGACATTGACACCTCAGGGACACCCAGCACCAGCAAAGGAAAGGCCAGCAACGATGTGTATCCCCATATGTGCATGTACAGATGCCCCTTAGAAAACAGCTATTAGTTAGATGCAATGTAATAAGTAGTCCATGCCACATCTTACATTCAACCCAACTATGCCTTATGGGAGTGGTAGTCCACAACCCTAAAGTCAAAATACCACATAAATAGCAAGTTAGTGCATCCACATAGAGAAACAACACAACTGACACATAGTGAAACAATGTCAGTGCACATTTGTACTTTTGTGCAACATCTTGTGATATATAGACATACATGACATGCTGTACATTGTCATTGCAGATATCCCGGGCCTTGCTGCAGCAGAAGGTGGAAATTTGGGGGATGTTGAAACACAGCCACAGTCCAACTCCAACACAAGGGAGTCTTTCAGTATTGCACCAACTAAACACAGGGCAAGGGTGTTACCTCTCCCAGAGTATAACCAGGACTCAGATGAAATGCCTGATGAAGTCCCCATACCACCCCCAGAGGGTAGATCCACAGGAAGACTGTAGTCCCTGCCCCAGCATCAGTCAACTCCCCTTAGGAGGCGTCACAAAGCAGGCAGACAGTGCACAGAAGAAGGAGAGGACCCATTAATCTTTGGCAGCCTTGAAGCTTCCATGCTGAAAGTGCCGCGCCTACAAACACATGAGGTCAATGCTCAGGCAGCTGGTGTCAATCAATCATAACATGGGCACAATGCACATGCAGTTTGAGTCTCACTATGACAATATGGGAGTACTGCACAAGCAGATGGATGTACTCAATAAAAACATTGGATCAATGAACAAGCAGTTGGAGTCTCTGAATTAGGGACAGTAAACAGCAGCAGAAAACACAAAGGAGTTGGCAAACGCCATTAGGGACCTCTGCACTGAGATTTAGCAGGAGCGTGTCAGCCACCGTAGGCGCCATCACCAATTCATGGGAAGGTTTGATGGGTTCTGCAGATCGGTCAATCAGCTCGCTAGTTCAACTGCCATAATTTCATGATGTGCTGTGGGCATACAGGTGGAGATGGCACACTGCAGTTGGGACGTTGTACAGGGTTTGGTGCAAATAACCAATGTTCTGGATGCAATGCGGACAGCACGCAGTGCTACAAATAGCTAAATGGATGGTGGGGATAGTGAGGAGTTTTCTAGCCTCAGCAGTCTTACAGCCCCTGTGATGGATCCTAGGTTGCAGTACCAGACACAAGACCGCCAGTGAACCCGCTACAAGAGGTGTCAGTGAGGCCACTGAGCACTCAAGTGGAGTGCGTGGATGTAGAAAGTAATGTTAAGGGCTACAGGGGACTACCGTCATATGTAGCTATACAGTTATACTATGATGCTAATAGTGTAACACTGTTAAACGCACATGTTTGCCTATAGTAGATGGCTATGTCCTATTGACACATACGTTACCTGAAGTCAAGGTAATAAAGTTGCTAACTACAGAAATACATAGTCCCTCATTACAACCTGGGCGGTAAATGCTGCCTACTGCCATGCTGATGGCCGCCAACATACCATGCCCACGGCAGTATTCCGCCACAGGTATTATGACCCACACTGAGAATTCTGCCACAATACAGACACCCACACAAGTCTGCCAGCCCAAAGGTCAGTGATAAACTGGTGATAGCAAAACCCACACTATTACGCCAACAGGAATACGCCCACAGTATCAGGACCCACGAATCATTGCGGTGGTCTTTCAACTGCGGTAAACCATTGGTGGTACACAACGCTGCGCTCAAAATACACACACATTTACAAAACACCACCAGATTGCACAATTCAAACTACACATACCTGACACACATACACACACCACACCCACACACTCACGCCACTATAAAACACCCACCCACATTACCCACAACCCTTTCAACAAAAAAAAGATTGCCAACACAGAGCCAGGAGCACCCACTCAATCAGAAGCACAGAACACCATCACCCATACACCATCCACGCACATCACAGCATACACCACAACACATCACCCCACACATCCTCACACATATCACCCACACCACATCCATGGCACCCCAAAGACACCCCAGGTTTTCAGAGGAGGAGCTAAGGGTCATGGTGGAGGAAATCATCCGGGTAGAGCCACAGCTATTCGGATCACAGGTGCAGCAGATGTCCATTGCTAGGAAGAAGGAGCTATGGCGGAGAATCGTGGACAGGGTCAACGTCGTGGGACAGCACCCAAGAACCAGGGATGACATCAGGAAGAGGTGGAATGACCTACAGGGGAAGGTGCGTTCTGTGGTTGCAAGACACCAGGTACCAGTACAGAGGACTGGTGGTGGACCCCCACAACTAACAACATGGGAGGACTAAGTCTTGGCGATCATGCATCCTGAGGGCCTCGCAGGAGCAGGAGGACTGGACTCTGGTAAGTCAAATCTTCACTACTTTATCCCGACACCCTAACTACATGCCATCAAAAATTTCTATCCCAACCCTCACCCCATAACTCCACCACCTCACATATACCCCACTATCACAACCCACCCATCCCAATACTATGCCCTGCATGCAACACCAAAGCACGGACCCTTAACACAGATCTGCATTGACACCCATCACCACAGCATGCCCAGTAGAGAGACTCACCCAGCCCACAAAATCACCACTCACACAAGGCCAAGCTGACAGGGAAATCACAATCATACAGGGAAACACACCCATACACAAGATGGCACATGCAGATGCACTAACACTGCATTTGCATCCCCACAGGACCCATACTGAACGTCACCAGAGAGGAGGTGCCAGCTACATCAAGTCCCCCTACAGAAGAGGCCCACAGTGACGACAGCAGCTCTGCACGCCTGGATCAGGATGACCAACCTGGCCCATCCGGGACCTCTGGACAGTCGGTTCCCCTGCCACAGTCCCAACCCACCACCGAGCCTCCCCCTCAGGAAACACCAGCACAGCACCCACACTGCGGACCCATGACACTGTCCCCAGGACACGTCAATCAGCAGTGTGTCCACCACTACAGGGACCCCAGGCAACCCTACAAACACAGTACAATCAGGGACCTGAGGTCAGTGGCAGTGGGCACACGATTCAGAGGACAGAGGCACAGGACAAAAGGATAGCTGGGAGGACTGCTGTGCAACAGGGGGAGGACAGGCCCAGGGAACCCACTGTCCACTAGGCACTCTCCAACATCCCGGGAGCATACCACTATTCCCAGGAGACGATGGACCAGATACTGGCCATGTTTTAGGAGACCCAGCGGCTGCAAGAAGGACAGTACCTGGGATCAGAGATGACCAACCAAAAACCTACACCATCCTGGTCACAATTGCAGGGCTGCTGGCTGACATGGGCAAGACCATGAGGGAGGGAGTGGCACAAAAACGGGCGCCTGACACTAGCCAAACCGATGAACAGCCTTCCACCTCCGCCGGCGCTAGTGGACAGGAGGCCCCACCACAGGACCAACAGGCCACCAGCACCCCACCCCCTGCAGAAGGAGAACCACCCCGCAAATGGTCCCTGTGATCCAGGCAGAAGCCAGAGAACATTTCCAAGACCCCCGCCAGGAAATAAGACTCTCCTGATTGTCACCCTTGTGTCCCACGCTGTCACCCTGTCCACCTTGAACTGCCATTACTCCCCTACTATGCCCCATTGGACAATGCACCTGTGATACCAAGAGACTGGACTCTACCCTGGACTTTCCTCCACCATCACCCCAGCCCATTGCACATCTCCCTCTACTTATGAGCACCTAAATAAACACCCTTGGAACAAATACCAATCTGGAGTCTGTCAAATGATTCACAAATGTATTAGTACAACATTATCAAAGCATTGCAACTCAAATGTACAGTGAAATATACTTTGGGATGACCTTTGGTGGGCAGCAGTACACATAGCAGGAGCAAGAGTGGGGCACAGAGATCTGAAAATAGAGATGCCAGAGGGTACAGTCAGTGTCCATAGACATAGGGAAAGAGCCTGCCTTGTACAAAGTCCAACAGAGAACTGAAATGTTAAGTGAACTTACAGTGTCTTACCTGTATGTCACTGCAAATACTGCTGAATTATATTGCTTCTGTTGTCAACATCTTCTGCCTCCTTTTCCTCACTGTCCACAGGCTCCACTGCTGCCACAAAATCATCTCCAGGCACATCCTCCTGCAGAAAAGGCACCTGGTGTCTCAAGGCCTGGTTGTGCAACATGCAACATGCAACGATAATCTGGCACACCTTCTTGGGTGAGTAGTACAGGGATTCACCAGTCAGATGGAGGCACCGGAACCTGGCCTTCAGGAGGCCGAAGGTCCTTTCAATAATCCTCCTTGTACGCCCATGTGCCTGCCTCATTGTAACGTTCCTCTGCCCTTGTCCTGGCATTCCTCACTGGGTTCAGTAGCCATGAGAGGTTGGGGTAACCAGAGTCACCTGCAAATATTGAGGGAAAACTGTTAGACACACACTAACCCTTAAGGACAACCCCATACCCAGACACCTATTCATAGTGTGTGGGGACCTTTGGCTCACCTATTAGCCATGCCCGGTGCCTCTAGAGTTGGCCCATCACATATTGGATGCTGCTATGCCTCAAGATAAAGGCGTCATGCACAGAGCCAGGATATATGGCATTCACATGGGAGATGTACTGGTCCACCATCTGCACATTCATAGAGTGATAGCTTTTTCTATTCCTGAACACTTATTCATTTCTCCGGGGGGGGGGACAAATGCCACATGTGTACCATCAATGGCACCAATGATGTTGGGGATATGTCCCAGGGCATAAAAGTCAGCTTTCACTGTGGCCAAATCCTCCACCTGGGGAAATACGATGTAGCTGCGCATGTGTTTTAGCAGGGCAGACAACACTCTGGTCAACACGTTAGAGAACATTGGCTGAGACATCCCTGATGCCATGACCACTGTTGTTTGGAAAGAACCACTTGCCAGGAAATGGAGCACTGACAGGACCTGCACTAGAGGGGGGCTGGCGGATAGCTGACATCAGGTCTGGCTCCAATTGGGCACACAGTTCTTGGATTGTGGCACGATCAAGTCTGTAGGTAATGATAATGTGTCTGTCCTCCATTGTCGCAAGGTCCACCAGGGGTCTTTACACCGCTGCCATCTCATATTCAGCCTCAGCAGTTGAAGCATATGGAAGAGAACGGTGATCAGTGGGTCATATTCACACATCTATTGCACTAATGATGATTTGTTTACTTTACAGAAACAAAATGTGAATCCGACAATCAGTTGCCCTGCCAATGTCTACTGTGACGCAGTTAGGTGCCATGCCCTGTGCCCCCCTTAAATGGTGGATGCCTGACCTGTGACGAGGGACAAGTGGAAATGAGGTAATGGCGATGTGTTCCGTCGTGGTAGGCGGTCGATAACCGCCGTGCAAAATCGCATTGGTTATCATTGGGCCCTATGGGTTTCAGGAGCCAATGGCAATGTACGCCAGCGGTGACGGTACGCACCGCTGCGGACGTCACCGCCATTTTCTATCTATCCACTCACTTGCTACCTGACCTTCACTGCAAGTGCTGCTGTGACCTGTGTCTGGAACCGACCATGGCTCATGTGTCTGGGGAAAGGGCCCCTGCCTTCACTGCGGAGGAGTTGGAGAAACTGGTGGATGGGGTCCTACCCCAGTACACGTTACTCTATGGTCCTCCAGACAAACAGGTGAGTACACTGTGAGCATGATGCGTGACCCATGAATGTATGAAGTGCTATGTATGTAAACCACATGTAGGGGGAGGGCAGATGCGTCCTGGCCAGAGTGCAGCATGTAAGGTGGTCAATGTATGTGCATCAGGGGATGGGAGGGATCTGGTGGTCAATGAGTCTGACGGTGCGGACGGTTGACTAATTACCTTTTCTGATGTCTTTTCCCTGCAGGTCAGCACCCACCAGAAAAAGGGTATTTGGTGTGCCATCGGCAAGGAGGTGCGAACCCTGGGGGTCTTTGACAGGCGGAGCACCCACTGCCACAAGAGGTGGGAGGACCTGCGCCGCTGGGCAAAGAAGTCGGCGGAGGCCTCCCAATGAGGAAGGGGTGCCCGTTGCACCATGACCACCCTGATGTTCCGCATTCTGGCGGTGGCCTATCCGGAGTTGGATGCTCCCTGTGTGTTGTGTATGCCAACGTAGTGGTGTTGCTGGCATTGACCAAGTGTATCCTCTGTCTCATCCCCCCCCTTTTTGTTTTGTCACCCTGTCCTTATGCGCATTAGCATCATGTGGCGGAGGAGCAGAAGTACCATCGACGGAAGGAGCTGCATCCCACATGGGTCTGGAGGCCGAATCCAGCGAGGGTGAGGGCATCAGTGGGACGGAGGGCGAGGGGAGCACCAGGATGGGGACAGTAGGGGAGACCACAGACAATGACTCCTCCTCCAATGGAAGCTCCCTGGTGGTGGTTGACACCTCTGTGCCCACCCTAACAACAGGTTGTAGGAGGCTGGACTGGCTTGTAGTGAGTACCAAGGGGTACTTGCACCTTGCACCAGGCCCCGTTATCCCTTATTAGTGTATAGGGTGTCTAGCAGCTTAGGCTGATAGATAATGGTAGCTTAGCAGAGCAGCTCAGGCTGAACTAGGAGACGTGTGAAGCTACCACAGTACCACTTAGTGTCATATGCACAATATCATAAGAAAACACAATACACAGTTATACTAAAAATAAAGGTACTTTATTTTTATGACAATATGCCAAAGTATCTTAGAGTGTACCCTCAGTGAGAGGATAGGAAATATACACAAGATATATATACACAATAGCAAAAATATGCAGTATAGTCTTAGAAAACAGTGCAAACAATGTATAGTTACAATAGGATGCAATGGGGAAACATAGGGTTAGGGGCAACACAAACCATATACTCCAAAAGTGGAATGCGAACCACGAATGGACCCCAAACCTATGTGACCTTGTAGAGGGTCGCTGGGACTATTAGAAAATAGTGAGAGTTAGAAAACTAACCCTCCCCAAGACCCTGAAAAGTAAGTGCAAAGTGCACTAAAGTTCCCCTAAGGACAAAATAGTCGTGTTAGAGGAATAATGCAGGAAAGACACAAACCAGCAATGCAACAACTGTGGATTTCCAATCTAGGGTACCTGTGGAACAAGGGGACCAAGTCCAAAAGTCACAAGCAAGTCGGAGATGGGCAGATGCCCAGGAAATGCCAGCTGCGGGTGCAAAGAAGCTTCGACTGGACAGAAGAAGCTGAGGTTTCTGCAGGAACGAAAAGGGCTAGAGACTTCCCCTTTGGTGGACGGATCCCTCTCGCCTTGGAGAGTCGTGCAGAAGTGTTTTCCCGCCGGAAGGATGCCAACAAGCCTTGCTACACGCAAATCGTGCGTTTGGCGTTTTTGGACGCTGCTGGGGCCCAGGAGGGACCAGGAGGTCGCAAATTGGACCTGAAGAGAGAAGGGACGTCGAGCAAGACAAAGAGCCCTCACTGAAGCAGGTAGCACCCAGAGAAGTGCCAGAAACAGGCACTACAAGGATGCGTGAAACGGTGCTCGCCAAAGTTGCACAAAGGAGTCCCACGTCGCCGGAGACCAACTTAGAAAGTCGTGCAATGCAGGTTAGAGTGCCGTGGACCCAGGCTTGGCTGTGCACAAAGGATTTCCGCCGGAAGTGCACAGGGGCCGGAGTAGCTGCAAAGTCGCAGTTCCCAGCAATGCAGCCCAGCGAGGTGAGGCAAGGACTTACCTCCACCAAACTTGGGCTGAAGAGTCACTGGACTGTGGGGGTCACTTGGACAGCGTCGCTGGATTCGAGGGACCTCGCTCGTCGTGCTGAGAGGAGACCCAAGGAACCGGTAATGCAGCTTTTTGGTGCCTGCGGTTGCAGGGGGAAGATTCCGTCGACCCACGGGAGATTTCTTCGGAGCTTCTGGTGCAGAGAGGAAGCAGGCTACCCCCACAGCATGCACAAGCAGGAAAACAGTCGAGAAGGCGGCAGGATCAGCGTTACAGAGTTGCAGTAGTCGTCTTTGCTACTATGTTGCAGGTTTGCAGGCTTCCAGCGCGGTCAGCGGTCGTTTCCTTATCAGAAGGTGAAGAGAGAGATGCAGAGGAACTCGGCTGAGCTCATGCATTCGTTATCTAAAGTTTCCCCAGAGACAGAGACCCTAAATAGCCAGAAAAGAGGGTTTGGCTACCTAGGAGAGAGGAAAGGCTACTAACACCTGAAGGAGCCTATCAGCAGGAGTCTCTGACGTCACCTGGTGGCACTGGCCATTCAGAGCAGTCCAGTGTGCCAGCAGCACCTCTGTTTCCAAGATGGCAGAGGTCTGGAGCACACTGGAGGAGCTCTGGACACCTCCCAGGGGAGGTGCAGGTCAGGGGAGTGGTCACTCCCCTTTCCTTTGTCCAGTTTCGCGCCAGAGCAGGGGCTAAGGGGTCCCTGAACCGGTGTAGACTGGCTTATGCAGAATTGGGCACATCTGTGCCCAACAAAGCATTTCCAGAGGCTGGGGGAGGCTACTCCTCCCCTACCTTCACACCATTTTCCAAAGGGAGAGGGTGTCACACCCTCTCTCAGAGGAAGTTCTTTGTTCTGCCATCCTGGGCCAGGCCTGGCTGGACCCCAGGAGGGCAGCTGCCTGTCTGAGGGGTTGGCAGCAGCTGCAGGGAAACCCCAGGAAGGGCAGTCTGGCAGTACCAGGGTCTGTGCTACAGACCACTGGGATCATGGAATTGTACCAACAATGCCAGGATGGCATAGAGGGGGCAATTCCATGATCATAGACATGTTACATGGCCATATTCGGAGTTACCATGGTGAAGCTACATATAGGTAGTGACCTATATGTAGTGCACGCGTGTAATGGTGTCCCCGCACTCACAAAGTTCAGGGAATTGGCTCTGAACAATGTGGGGGCACCTTGGCTAGTGCCAGGGTGCCCTCACACTAAGTAACTTTGCACCTAACCTTTACCAGGTAAAGGTTAGACATATAGGTGACTTATAAGTTACTTAAGTGCAGTGTAAAATGGCTGTGAAATAACGTGGACGTTATTTCACTCAGGCTGCAGTGGCAGGCCTGTGTAAGAATTGTCAGAGCTCCCTATGGGTGGCAAAAGAAATGCTGCAGCCCATAGGGATCTCCTGGAACCCCAATACCCTGGGTACCTCAGTACCATATACTAGGGAATTATAAGGGTGTTCCAGTAAGCCAATGTAAATTGGTAAAAATGGTCACTAGCCTGTCAGTGACAATTTGGAAAGAAATGAGAGAGCATAACCACTGAGGTTCTGATTAGCAGAGCCTCAGTGAGACAGTTAGTCACTACACAGGTAACACATTCAGGCACACTTATGAGCACTGGGGCCCTGGGTTACCAGGGTCCCAGTGACACATACAACTAAAACAACATATATACAGTGAAAAATGGGGGTAACATGCCAGGCAAGATGGTACTTTCCTACACAGGTACAGCCGCCACCCCCCTTACCAGCACCACCGTCCCAGCAGCCCCTTAGCGTGTGTCCTGTGCCCGCTCACCCAGGAGGGTGGGCATCTCCTTCACCCCAGGCACCTCAGGCCCTGCCCCAGTCAGCCCTGCTGCCCTCAGTGAGGAGGCTATTGACCTCCTGAGATCCCTCACTGTTGGGCAGTCAACCATACTGAATGCCATCCAGGGTGTCGAGAGGCATTTGCAACAAACAAATGTATACTTGGAGGGCATTCACTCTGGAGTGGCTGCCCAACAGAGAGCATTTCAGGCTCTGGCCTACGCACTGATGGCAGCCATTGTCCCTGTCTCTAGACTCCCCCCTCCAACGTCATCTACTTTTTTCCCTGGCCCTGACCCCTTCCAATACCAAACATCCCTTCCAAACATCTTCCAGCCCTTCCATCTCCCAAATCACCCCTTCCATGACCCCACCCCACCCCTTCCAAATGTATATCTACCCCACCCCTTCCAAATCCCAAATCACCCCTTCCAAATCCTAACCCACCCCTACCAAACCCACCCCTCCCAAACCCAAGGGCTTCCCCTCCCAGAGAGGTCATTGATGTGCCTGTTTTCTGCCCTACAGTTGCCCCTTCCAGAGGAGATTTAATTTGGAAGTGACATTAGCAGGTACGTTGTGGGCATGCCACCCATAGTATGGACCAATGGCCTAGTGCCTTTGTTTGTTTCTTGGCTGAATTATTTCATTTACTTTTGAGAGAGTTATCTCATTCATATAAAATATTTTTATTTCGAGAATACCTTTGTCCTGGCCTTATTTTGTGATTGTTACTAATTGTTTGCTGGTGATGCTCTTCCTGTTAATGTGAGTGTGCCATGCACTTATTATCATTTGTGACAGTGACAACCACTGGTTGTATCTTTTAGAGGTTTTGTCATAACAGTCATTAGTGTTGTACTTGTGTAATTGGCATATTATTTTGGTGCAAGCATTCATGTTGTTACTGGACATTTACATCAAAAGCATATATGTTTCTGGTTTTGTGACTGGAGAATGCACGTGTGTTTATTTTGACATGATGTGTCAGTTTTATGCACATACACATTACACAAGAAACCTTGCATGTTACAGTTAAATGGGATCTTATGTTTGTGATATGTTGCACACACTAAGGGGGCATATGACCTTCAAACATCTCTGCCATGTTAGCAGTTCAATAGTAAAAATTGTAGCACATTCTGTGTGCACCCACTTGTAGCATGTTGTAGTGTGGTTGCTACCTTATCATGGAATTGTTTGGTTCAGATTGGTTATACCTTTTCAGTTGATACTTTCACGTTTTCTGGGACTTTATTGCACACAACTGTGCAGACACATTTCTATTTGTGATTGTGGAGACTTTTTGTTTAGGTGCTTTTTGCCATGAAGGCTGTCTATACCCGATTGGTGGGTGCTACTTATATCTTGAGATCTGTTCTGATAGATTTCCTGACTACAACATTACGCACTTCAGCATTGTACAGCATTAGGGTGGTGTTTGCACAAATTATTGTGCCATGCACGAGTCCAGTATTACTGTGATGCTACAACTTTAGGGTAACAAGAATGCCTGTGACTTACCTTCTATTCCGGCAATGATGGAGTTGATTACCATTCTTGGACCTGGCCCAGGAGTAACAAGAGGATGGTAACAGCGGCTTCCTGGCGGCAGGATATGCAGAAATCATTAAAAAGGTTTGTATATCTCCCAATCCACCAACTCAAGTGTAGCGGTTGAGCCGCCACAGTTGGGTCATTGAGACTGCACATCGTGATTGACTCAGAGGTAAAAGTGCTGCTGTCCTGCCGCCAACCGCTTTTAACAATGGAGCCGTTAAAAAGGGGGAAGTTTCCCGGCGGTGACAATTAACCCTCGGTGGTCTTTTGCCTATGCTCTCACTGACATCTAAATACGCGGGTAGACCATCATGGCGGTGGACAGATTTCTAGTCAAAACATCGACGGCGGGACTGTTATCACCAACATCTAAATAGGACCCCAAATGTTTCAGGCCTTTGGTTATGCTAACTTAATAAAACATTCAATGCATATTATCAAAATACATGACTATAAGTGCATCTTGCAATAATAAATGGAACAAGATTATGTGAGGTTTCTCCATAATACCAGAATTGGAATACATGAATACTACAATTGTTAGATGTTAAAATCAAACATTAGAACACACATATACATGAGCTACTAATTTTCTGCTGTGAATGCACCTTCAGTAATAAAATCTAAACTTGGTCAATTACATCATTATGTCACTGCTGTAACACATGATAGTACAACCAAAATTATGCGTCACCAACTCCAAAACAGCCACCAACATGCCAGATGATCTTTTGAACCACTTGTAAACCATCATTTAATGTGTTGGCATGCTATTTGAAGAATTACCATCAAAATGCCAATCTTAACATTTTGCCCATAATGGGGATCATCATGTCTTCGAAGACCCAAAAAAGCCACAAGTTTTTGTGGGTAGGACTGTGTCATACATATCCTCAAAATGGCAAGACTTTTCACCAATTTGCTGGCGGCTGAATTTTGAACGGTATAGTAACCAACTTGCCATGAATGGCCCCATAATGGAAAAAATTACCACCAGTATGTCAAGCCAGTGTTTTACCAGGGTGAGCACCGCCCCTCTGTGGATGGGATCAATATGGCAACAGTTATCATCTATAAGTGAGGGCCAGCATTTTTCCCAGAGTGAGCACACAGCAAAACTAACAGAGAATTACACCAAAATTCCGAACCAGGGGGCATATTTACACTTTCTGATGCAAAACTTCACTAACGCAGTTTTGCATCAAAGGGTTTAGCACCAGCTTGCGCCATTCCTAAGCATCATACCGGGCGCCATATTTATGGAATGGTGCAAGCCGGTGCAAAGGGTAGGCTAGCGTAAAAAAAATTATGTTAGCCGGGTGGGGGTGGCGGTATGGGACAAGGGGGTTTTGCACCAAAAAATGACGTTAGGCTGGTTAGAGGCAAAAAAAATGCCTCTAGCCAACCTAGCTTCTTTTTCTGACGCAAAACCATCCATACCACATGACTCCTGTCTTAGAAAAGACAGGAGTCATACCCACCACCCCAATGTCCAGAACACTGGACCAGTGTCCCCTGGCATAGCCATTGCACCCCGTGCCAAGCAGGGGGCCCAAGCTGGGCCCCGATGGCACTTTAATTATTTTTTTAAAAACGTACTTATACTTACCCTACTTACCTGGGATGGGGTCCCCCATCCTCCGGTGTCCCTCTGGTGTGGGTGGGGGTGCTCTGGGGCTTGGGGAGGGCACCTGTGGACCCATTCCATGGTGTTTAACCATGGAAATGGGTCCACAGGTCCCTTATCGCCTGGTCTGACCCAGGCGTTAAATAATGGTGCAAAGCAAGCTTTGCACCATTATTTAGGCCCTCCTCCCACCCTTTTGTCATTTTAGCACAGGGGAATAAATATGGGGCTATGGGGTTAGAACCATTTTTTAGATGGGAACGCCTACCTTGCATCTCATTGACACAAGGTAGGCTCACACATCTAAAAAATGGTGCAAACTCCAATATTTTGACATTAGACGTGTCTAACGTCCAAAAATAAATAAAGAGTTAGTTTTGCGTCGCATTTGTGTAAAAAACAAATGAAACAAATTCGGTGCAAATGGAGTATAAATATGCCGCCAGGTATCGTCACGCTCATATGCACATACATATGTATGGCATACATATATGAATTTACAGAAATTAATTTGGACCAAGCACACAAGCACGCTCAAGCAAGCACTGAAACTTACATTGGGGCACCATGGGCCCATTGATTGGAGCATGACAAGAACTGTCCGGTTTGTAGAATCTTAATTTAAACCTCTGCAGCAACATGGTAGGACTTGTCCGGGTCCAACAGAATGGACAATGATCACTTACCACTTTTGAAATGATGACGTCGTTGATATAAGCATGGCACCCTAAATTGGTATGACTAGAAACTCTGCATATGTGAAGGGTTTCTTGGAAAAATTTAAATTCGTACTTAATAAACAAACCAGTCACCGGCCTTAAGCCTGTAAACTTCGGGACTGTGGTATGACATAAAACATGGACAGTACAACTAGCTCCCGGGACGATATATTTATATTATCATACCTAAGAACGCCATTGCACGTCTAAAATAAATGTTTAATATTTGCTTCTACGCAAGAAACCGTGTGCCTCTTCAGTCCTGGAAGACACAACATTGACTGACAACTATACGCCCAGCAGGGGAGGGTACCTTAAGTAAAACCGAGTGCATCCCACGTTTTGTTTGATATGCGTACCACTTCCATTTTCTTTTTTTACTTGCTGCTACTAAGGCAGTGTGATGGAGAAATATGTTTCTGCACAGTCAAATGCAGACGTGAAGACTGATTTACTGGTGCCGTGCTTTGAGTTAATAATTTACCACGGTCAGCGTTTCCTTTTAAAAGTGTTGGGCATTTTTTTTTTAAAGCGAGATTCATCTGAAATTACTTCCTGTGCGGAAAGAACATGCTCAGGGTAGTGGCATACTTTCTGCACACTGTTAACTGCAATCCCAATTAACACTTTTCAAAACTGAATTTAGTTTTTTTTCCTCTCTCTACTTCCTAATGAGGTTTTTCCTCCCTGCTGTCTTGATACAAAGCTTTATGCCGTATGAGTGTGTTCATATGGTGCTCGAGTGCGTTATCTGACCTTGATTGGTGTTTTGGGAGCCAGTTAAATAGATTACATAGAGGTTACCTTGACAACTGTCTTTGCTGATTTAGCAATGCAGCTCATTCTTGGGCGCAGGACTCAGCTCTCAACTGCGGAATTCCACGGACTCCATATTAATCATTAACACAATGTTCTGCCAAGCTAGCAATAGGAAATGAATTGAAAAATCTTTTTGCTGGTTAAAACACTGGTCTGGAATATGTTTACAAAATGCAACTGTTCGCAAAAAGAGAAGAATGCGTACTTGTTAATCATTTGCTTTCTGCTTTTAATATGCTGGTAGGTTTAAAAACCTGCCATCAACCCTGATAAGAAAGGCCGGCCTTCCGGACTAACAGTCTCATTTACATGGATCAGATACAACATTTTTTATTCATATCTTAACCTTCCAGACATGACAGATAACTGAATGTGTTGTGAAGCAGCCTTTGTCCACGGGCACTCTGTATCGAGCTCCTGCAAGTCGACTTCAACCGTATCTGTGTGGGACCACCAATGAAGTCGAGAATCAACATGACAAAGCCTGGCAGGGAATCGAACGATTTACTCTAACCAGCTTGAATGCGGCTTCACATATTTGCATAAAATAGTTGCGGCAGTGCAACTTTTCGCATGTGTTTATTAGGTCAAATCCTTCCAGATTGAACTGCGAACATTATTTTATCATATGATGTCACTTCTATCATTTTCAGCCAAATAATTCTTCAAAACCCTACTTTCATACATAGTAAATTAAAAGGAACACAGTATAAACCTAAGCGGCAACCAATTTAAATGATAGAAGAGGGTCTGGTGTGAACTGAGCGAAGCAGGCCCGACACACTACTGATGTCTGTAATCTTGCAAAATCTCAACAGAGCACACAGTTGCGTCCGTCCGTAACTTGGATTACAGGTTAGATTGTATGTAAATTTGAGGAAGCTTTGTAAAATGAATCCCTGTATTTCTAAAATCTGACCTGTTTTGGATGTTGGGATAATAATCTTTATCAGTGTAATTCACACAGTGGGATAAAGTACTTGTCAATATTGTAAACAATTTTATCAGATAGAAGCAAAAAATATTTTCATTTTTCAAATGGTGGTCTCTGAGGGCCGAATCACAAAGCATTTTCGACTGGCGCTATTTCACGCCTTTAGTGGTTAATAAAGACCGTGCATGTTGCAAACACTCATAACCACTGTATGATGAATACAGGTTTCTAGAGATGTTCATATGTGAAAAGAATGTTTGTGCGTATTGGTTGTGTGGCTTTTTTTGTGGTGATGTGTTCTGTTTTGTTTTTTGTTCTGTTGTGTTCTGTGTTGCATTATAACAATGTGCTGTTGTGCTCTGTTCTATTTTGAATGTTTTTTTGTGTTGGTGTCCCTGTTACGTTTTAATTGCATTGTTATATTGCCTTATGTACGTCATTGTCCGATGTTGTGTGGTTTATTTTAGGTATGTCATCAGGTGCTGCTACGTTTCCAACCAGAACCAACACATTTCTTTATAGTTGCCATGACTAGCTACCCCCTAAACACCTTCTAAGCCCTTGATTACGAGTTTGGGTGTTATTTATCAAATGTGATAAATAACTATACAATGGGGTAGATTGTTTATCGGGAGCAATAAATAACACCTCTTACAAGCTGGTGGGGAATAACATGCAGGTTTTGGTGTTTAGTGCACCAAAACCCACATGATACGTGATACCCACATGATAGTCCACCAAAACCCACCCTCCTGTTACATATCAATAGACTTAATCTGCCAAAATGTAACAATAGTTGAGGTATTTAACGCACCCGATAATTATCAGATGGGTTAAATACCTTCCAACCCATAATTCAGACCCATGTGGAAATTCCCACCTTGTAATCAGAGCCTAAGTTGATAAAAGAGAGCTGCATAGGCTCCTCAGCTATTTAAGTCAAGCTATGTCTTATGACGAAGTACTTCTTATGTTATCATGGAGATTGGTGTTTACTTTTCTTTGCTAAGTGAGAGGATTTTGATGTCAACTACATGACAAGCTTGCTGGGGTACAGCAAGTTTGAAAGGAAAGGCTGTAAGACGTCATCTTTCTCTAACACAACAAAATGTAAACACCTGTAAATTAATTGTGCAGATATTTTAAAATATATCAGAAGTTAGAAAAGAACACATGGATCACATTTTTTATTCTGAAATCAGGAAATTTTACATGGTGATGCATAAACGACAAATATTTGCTGAAACTCATTTTCCACCACACATTATCGTTTATGTTATATATATTTTTACCAATAAAACTTCATGTCAGTGCAAATCTGGAGGCCATTTCGAACGAAGGTGTGCTGCCTGTAAATGACAGTGTGCCACCACTCATGATGGCCGTGGGCGGTGTTACCTGCTGCATGGCCGTGTACTAGAGATCAAATCCGACTTGCACATGTGATTTAGCTGCTACATTGAATACTTTGCACCTTATTCTCATCTGCCCCAAATATTCTAGATCAAGCCACAGTTTTATTCACCTGCTTTTATTGTCAAAAAATGATACCCAAGCAAGACCAGTCTCACTGTGTCTGCAATTTTTATCTACTCCTAATGTATGCTTTTATTTATCATGGTTTTCAGCTGGTGTGTTAAATTCAAATATTTGAGACAATGTGATTTTGTTTGTTCATCTGTAATTGCTTATTTGGTAGTTCTAGTAAATTATTTGTTTTTATGTCCTTTATGATTTGCTTTGTTCAAATCAAATGAAGTGATTACTGACTGACAGTGTGCCACCACGTCATGCTTTAGTAATACAGTTGCGTCAGTGTGCTTTATAATGTACCAATGTACCACCAGCTACATAGTACTACCTTATCACTCTCTTGCTGAATGGATGTGGCTCATTTGCTACACATATTCTTTGTGTAATGCTTAGATTTTTCACAATCTCTATTGCTTCGGTGATGTAACATTCATGGCAGCACCCCGACTCTGAAAACTATTCCAGGACCACTAATTGCATCAGAAACTGTCAAATTATTTTCAAATGATATTAAATTGTTTGTGATATGGCCTCACATGTTCAGTATATTTTAAGGCAAATCTTAAATCCTTGTACCATGACGTAGGGACTAGTATTAATAGAAAGGCAACAATTCACACAGTGTTTAAGGAATAGAGCCTTGAAAAAACATTCACAAGGAGCAAGGTGATTATCTCAAGAATGTGCTACACATCTCTACATCACAAATATGTAATGACACAATGCTATCCGGTAACTGGGGATAAACCATATCCATGTACGCTTGAAAACACTAAAGTAAATTGTATGTTTGTACTTGTCGTCTCCCACAATATGAAGATCACTTTTCACTGCTCCTATATTTTTTAGTAAACCCTAGGATTCATACTGGGATTTGTAGACTTCTGTTTTACAGTGGGAAAACCAAAACTGCACGTGCTTGCATAGAAAGTAATGTAGTCTAATATTCCAGGAGTGTTAGACTATGTTAGAAATGACATGACAATGCTTGGCAGATATCCTTGTGCAAAGAGGATTAATAATAACGTATACATCGCCTGACACTACACCTCTGCTGTTTATCACTGTAAATTACAGATCTTACTGTTACCCTTTATTGATATTCAGCTTAACAACCCCAGAAAGATGTCAGGCATTTTCTTACATTAGATTATTCCTACACATGGAACAAATATAAGACTTTTTCAAAACGCTCAAAGAATTTTAGGAGTAGTGAAAGAAATGTATGATGCCACTGATAACATTTAGTTTACAAATGCACTGTTGTTCTGAACGCACAGTTGATACCATGTGTACAATTATGAATGGATAGATTGAACGGAAATATGTATCTGCATATTTATGTTTTGTTTCTGCACAGGGAAATATGTTTATACTCCTTGCTGAAACCATTTCCCTTCGATCCCTCTTAAATATGGGGGCGTTTTGATGTTGGGAGCACATTAGAGCTTTGCTTGCATTTCAAAGATGGCTACCTACTTGCAAATTATTGATGCTGATTCACAAAGGTATGAGTGTGGAAGCAAGAACTCACTGGGATCAGTGTCCCTGGCGCTGAACATACTGCACACAGCTTTTGGCAACGCAAGCAGCCTCTGGCTGCAAGGTGTTGTCTCAGAGTACACACTGTTCCCAAGCCTCCTAAACCTGACCCACTTAGTTCAGACTTCGGCAAGGTGCAATAGCAAGTGGATGCATTCCATGGCTTTTGTCAAGCATCACATCAGTACACTTTCCCCCAAAACCACTGTGCACAGCCAAAAGATGTCTGCAGTGGCCCCTAAGTACAGATCCATTCTTCCTACCCCCAATACTGGCTATACACAATGTTATGCTGTGTGCACTGCCCTATTACATTTACCAGGCCTTGTCTCCCAGTCTCACTGCACATGCTATCCTGCAACACATAGCAGCCACTAGGAACAGGGCATGGAACATGTCCATACTCAGTGTCAATTTCACATGACGCTATTGGAAACAAGTCATGAACTCTGGCCTTATCCTCCACCCATTCCTCCTGACCCAAGATCCACTGAGCAAATCATTTGACTGTGTGTAGCAGCCTATGGGCACAGGGGGTGGCCTCAGGCAATGCTCTGAACCCAGTTCTCAATCGACTGAACTGAATCCTCACAGTCCCTTACCACATGTAGTGGCCACTGGGTACAGGGTGTGAACTCCTGCCACACTCTGTGCTTTGTTCTTATGACATCAAATCTAATTGACAGATGGTGTGACCATTGATCACACTGCAACCAAGATGCCAAACCACAAAATTTGACTATGTGCAGTGACCTGGGGGTGGGAAGTCAGACCTCTCCTCTAGCCAAGCCCTTTTCCCAGGCCACTTTAGAATGCACTGGGCGTGGGCTTCAAAGGGCACTGACCACTGGGTAGAAGACACGACCTTCTGTCACAATAGAGACTCAATGGTGTGGGTTCCACAAAATCGACATTAAACTGTGGTCCTTAAGAGGCACTTGTACATGAAAAGCCATATTATTATGCCCTGATCAAACTGTTGAACAGTGTTCTACACAGTGAAAAATGCTGAACCTCATTTGCATGAGTAAGATCGTAACCTCTGTTTATAATTTGTAGCACAGACAGTACCTGTTCCTTTTAAACTGTATTACAAATGTATTAGCTGAACTGTGGACACCAGTATTTTTGTCCGTTGTTTATTTGTTCCAGGGCTCTGTTTTGACTGCACTGTTATTTTTATGCTAGTTATTTTAGGTCTCACTTAACAACATAACAACAGCTTCAGATGTCTGGTGAGAGCTCTTGCCATCACTGATAACACAACATACATACACTAAAATAGAGATCCAGAAAGGATCTTTTTGAAACCACAGATAGTCATTAGCCACTGTAGTTCAGTTGGCTTTAGGCATTGACTAACAGGTTTTTTTTTTATCAGTGCTGGTCTCAGCCAGGAGCATTTTGCAGAAGTCAACAGTCTAACAAAATGGTCCATGTGCACTCATGCTAATTCTTTTTTTTTTAATTTAGAGGACCCTCCATGCTCTATTTATATGCTTACTGCTCCCCACCCACCAGCTTGTCACTGGCTCCCCAATGCACCCCAGCACATCCTAATCCTACTCCCAGTTCCTTTTTATATACACTTTTCTTTAGAGCAAGGCAGCCGCTAAGTGTTATCAGGACATCCAGTGTCCTTTTTGTTCTGCAGACTTTATTTATTTTTATTTTATTTTATTGTTTTAACATGGCTGGCAGCCTTGTTGGAACAGTAAAGTAAAAAAGCCAAATGGCGACTGTTGCATCACATGCGTGCATATGTCGTGATGTAGGCACATTTATCTGTGTCCATGGTATCTATCTTCGAATCCTATGAAAAAAACAGTCCACAATGATAGCTAAGTGTGCATCTGCATTACAATGCATGCACTCAAAGGGGTTTGGATGCAGTGGTGCTCACTGTGGATTTTCTTTTACTCCACCGCTCCAACATGACCCAAGGGCATGCCAGAATGTTAAAATAAAAATAAATTATGATATACTGAATGATGTGATTTGTCCCATTAGACACAGGGCCCCAACATCCTTAATAGACCTATGAAAAGATGACAAGTGTTGCCTTAAAAGGCTCCCAGTTAGGAGAAAAGTGTCCCAAATGGCACACATTATATCCCACAGCAACATTGTTAGTTCCTGATGATGACTGATGCTGGAGATGAAAAGCAAGGCACCAACACTGCAGACAAGGTTGAGAAGCAGTCCAGAACATAGCCTTCAAGATGAGGAAATTCAATAAGGAATACAGTTACAGAAAAAGAGATCAAAGGACAGGGACAGACAGCATCAAAAGAAGGCAAATTACTGTCTGAGAGTACTAGCCTTGTACTCATGTATTCAATGGATGTGATGGAATTTTCCGTCTCTCGCTGCTTCCACCAATGACCAAATACATCAGAAATATGAGGGTCAGTAGTAACAATTGGGAAATGACAGTGGGGTAAGAGAGAAATCAGAGGCAATAGATAACCAAGTTTCTACTCTTGAGCCTCTTTACAGTAGTTCACAAATATTTATACCCTGTAATTCCTAAGGTCTCCTAGCCAACTCCTTATTACCTCACATATGACATCACTTATGACATGTGCAGTGATGTTATTGACAACGAATACATTCATAGTTATCTCTCTCATAGTGTTATGGTTTATGTGAAATGTAATCTCATCTGTAAAAATATTTAGACCATTTGTAATTGCATCTGTCACATCAGACTGAGGCCATATGTATTGCGTTTGATCTTGAAGTTGTGGTTTTCATGGCTGTTGTGCGAGTTATAGTTTGTGGATCTAAACAAGAACTATTTTAATTTGTTTTTGAGTGGATATATATAATGATACAATATGTGTATAAATATATGATATGTATATGTAAATCTAAATATAATTATATATATACAGGGAGTGCAGAATTATTAGGCAAATTAGTATTTTGACCACATCATCCTCTTTATGCATGTTGTCTTACTCCAAGCTGTATAGGCTCGAAAGCCTACTACCAATTAAGCATATTAGGTGATGTGCATCTCTGTAATGAGAAGGGGTGTGGTCTAATGACATCAACACCCTATATCAGGTGTGCATAATTATTAGGCAACTTCCTTTCCTTTGGCAAAATGGGTCAAAAGAAGGACTTGACAGGCTCCGAAAAGTCAAAAATAGTGAGATATCTTGCAGAGGGATGCAGCACTCTTAAAATTGCAAAGCTTCTGAAGCGTGATCATCGAACAATCAAGCGTTTCATTCAAAATAGTCAACAGGGTCGCAAGAAGCGTGTGGAAAAACCAAGGCGCAAAATAACTGCCCATGAACTGAGAAAAGTCAAGCGTGCAGCTGCCACGATGCCACTTGCCACCAGTTTGGCCATATTTCAGAGCTGCAAACATCACTGGAGTGCCCAAAAGCACAAGGTGTGCAATACTCAGAGACATGGCCAAGGTAAGAAAGGCTGAAAGACGACCACCGCTGAACAAGACACACAAGCTGAAACGTCAAGACTGGGCCAATAAATATCTCAAGACTGATTTTTCTAAGGTTTTATGGACTGATGAAATGAGAGTGAGTCTTGATGGGCCAGATGGATGGGCCCGTGGCTGGATTGGTAAAGAGCAGAGAGCTCCAGTCCGACTCAGACGCCATCAAGGTGGAGGTGGAGTACTGGTTTGGGCTGGTATCATCAAAGATGAGCTTGTGGGGCCTTTTCGGGTTGAGGATGGAGTCAAGCTCAACTCCCAGTCCTACTGCCAGTTCCTGTAAGACACCTTCTTCAAGCAGTGGTACAGGAAGAAGTCTGCATCCTTCAAGAAAAACATGATTTTCATGCAGGACAATGCTCCATCACACGCGTCCAAGTACTCCACAGCGTGGCTGGCAAGAAAGGGTATAAAAGAAGGAAATCTAATGACATGGCCTCCTTGTTCACCTTATCTGAACCCCATTGAGAACCTGTGGTCCATCATCAAATGTGAGATTTACAAGGAGGGAAAACAGTACACCTCTCTTAACAATGTCTGGGAGGCTGTGGTTGCTGCTGCACGCAATGTTGATGGTGAACAGATCAAAACACTGACAGAATCCATGGATGGCAGGCTTTTGAGTGTCCTTGCAAAGAAAGGTGGCTATATTGGTCACTGATTTGTTTTTGTTTTGTTTTTGAATGTCAGAAATGTATATTTGTGAATGTTGAGATGTTATATTGGTTTCACTGGTAATAATAAATAATTGAAATGGGTATATATTTTTTTTTGTTAAGTTGCCTAATAATTATGCACAGTAATAGTCACCTGCACACACAGATATCCCCCTAACATAGCTAAAACTAAAAACAAACTAAAAACTACTTCCAAAAATTTCAGCTTTGATATTAATGAGTTTTTTGGGTTCATTGAGAACATGGTTGTTGTTCAATAATAAAATTAATCCTCAAAAATACAACTTGCTTAATAATTCTGCACTCCCTGTATATGGATATAAAGATAGCTACAGATCTATAGCTATAGATTGATAGCTGTTCATGTAGATTTTGCTACAGAAATAGACATATATGTATTCAGTTTTTCCTTTGCTAGTATTAAAGTCGCACTTTCGTAAACAAAACTTCAGAAATACAATTAAAAAGACAGTAATACTACAGAAACAATTCAAAACCTGAAAACCACTGAAAGTCCCCTGTTAGAATGATACACCAACTATAAATTAGACCACCACCATGTGCTGTTTGTGCCTTCACATGAAACATCACTCAAATGAAATTATCTATGATATTATTGATTACATCTTAAAACACATCTCCAATGACATTGCTAATGGGATCTGTTGGCACTATTTAGTCTCTCAACTTATTCTTTCTTAACTGCTCATTTTTTGGGTTTGGTGGCCTATGTTTGTACCAAAGGACAATGACTCTGGAATAGAGATAAACCAAGTCAAATCAAGCTTATACCAGTCAGGGTTCAAAGTCAAAACTAAGAAGCTTTACTTAAAAGTTAGAATCAAAATGCTAAAAATGGAAATGATTGGGAATTAGTATATAGCACTCAGTTTCTACTGTGGTTAGCAAAACCACAAACAAAAATAATCGAGCACATGGCAGAACAGAGCTATAGGTCTAATCAGTCCAAAGTAAAGGGACAGTTCATGAAATATTCTAAGTACAGAGTAAATAAACAGACTTTTCTGTATTCTAAGAAAAGCCAAGGGCAACTCTGAAACATTCAAAAACAGTATGTTATACCATTTTTCAAACAGAGAAACCATACTGTCAGCATGATGTCAAACAAACAAATGACAAATCACAATATCCAATGGTAAAACAAGGAATATATATGTATTCTGCCATAAAAGATAAACAAAGGCACATTTGAAACTACAAACACAAGCTAGATGTAGCACCTTGTAAAGACACAGTTGAGCTCTGCTCCTTCTTCCACGAACGTTAGAAGAATACATTTTCAGATACAGTAAAAACATGACGTAAAACTGCTTGAAGTAAGAGGATTTTATAAAATGGCAAAGGACACATTTTTAACTCAAGCTGCACAGACAGAGAAGCTACATTTTAAAATGTGCAATGTACAACTGCAAGTGAATCTGTGGCATAATTAGGCCTGTCTAAACAGATTTGTTATGTTAAATGCAGATCAATTACATTAATTGTGAATTGTTCATGCATACATTTTCTTTATTAATTCTAAATTGATGTTCACAACTCCTACCTCTGATGATGTAAACTGTCCCCAACTACACGCCTTAAGACACTGTGGGAGTCATTCCTATCCTGGCGGTCCGAGACCGCCAGGGTAGGGGACGGAGGAAGCACCGCCAACAGGCTGGCGGTGCTTCTGGGGCTATTCTGACCGCGGCGGTAAAGCCGCGGTCAGAAAAGGGAAGCCGTCGGTTTCCCGTCGGTTTCCCGTCGGTTTCCCGTCGGTTTCCCGCTGCCCCTGTGAATCCTCCACGGCGGCGCTGCAAGCAGCGCCGCCATGGGGATTCCGACCCCCTTCCCGCCAGCCAGGCTGGCGGGAACGGGTGTCGTGGGGCCCCTGGGGGCCCCTGCAGTGCCCATGCCACTGGCATGGGCACTGCAGGGGCCCCCTAACAGGGCCCCACATTGATTTTCAGTGTCTGCTTGGCAGACACTGAAAATCGCAACTGCACCCGTCGCACACCAGCAACTCCGCCGGCTCCATTCGGAGCCGGCTTCCTCGTTGCTGGTGCTTTCCCGCTGGGCGGGCGGGCGGCCTTTTGGCGGTCGCCCGCCAGCCCAGCGGGAAAGTCAGAATGACCGCCGCGGTCTTTTGACCGCGGTACGGTCTTCTGGTGGTTGCCGCTTGGCGGGCGGCGACCGCCACCCGCCAAAGTAGGAATGAGGGCCTGTGTGATTAATTTACTTCTTGAATTTGCCAATGTTCTTTTTTCATCAAAAAACTTGGCTTCAAAGTTTTCTCTTTCAATCTTGCCATGTTTCATTTTTCTGATCTTTGGCATTTTCTCTTTCTTGCATCCACAATTTAACCCATTCCTAAAGGATATTACTTCTAAAAATTGAAATGTAAGTATTAGAGCACAAAAAAATTATAAGGGTGGGTATTAAAATATTATTCATCATTCCTCCATGCACATCATCAAACCATTCAACAACCTTTGTAATTCTATTTCCAATGGCATAAGACCACTAACCAACTGTTTCCAAAATACCAATTCCCACAAGAGCCTCTGTCTCACATGAAATATGATTAATATTACTTATATATTGATTAATTAGCTTGTTATTATTCGGCACAAGAGTGCTACACTGCTGGACTTTCAAAACACAGCACACTCCACCTTCTTTCACAAGAAAATATATAAAGCAAACTTGTTCTGTAAAACCATAGCATACATGGCAATCATCTCTTCATTAATTTGCGCACTAGCAGTACTAGGTGGTAAGTGATCCGCAAAAGAGGCCAACTTTCCAAATCTCACATAATTCAAAACAACACAAATAGAAGGAATCAATAAACCAAAAATATCCATGAGCACTTGTCCAAACTTCTAAGTCCAATTCCACTCACTTCATTCATGATTCACTCTAGCAAAACCTAGAGCTGAATGATATTAGCCCACCCAATTGCGTGGCAGATGGCAAAATCAAAAACTTCAAAATCTTAAAACGTTAATATGTCACCAATAAGACGTTTGGCTCAGAGGAAAGTTCAGGAGAACCCTACAATCTTCGTCTGGATATGTAAGGTACAATATTAATCTCCTTTGGATGTAAAAAATCAGATTCTAAATAAGTAAAAAATAATGTAGGGACTTTTGAAAATTAAAAATAAATCTAAGTTCAATTTCAACATTTCATCAAAATTATCAATATTGATTTTCTCCAGTGTCATTTCACAAAATGTTCATGAAGATTCTTCCGAAACAAGCTGATAATTTTTCAAGTCAACATTTCTTTGCTCTGGTTCAATCTTTGTTGATCAGGATCAATCTTTGTTTCTATATACCCATTCAGGTGCTGCATTCTTCTTGCTTGGTATTCTTACTTTTCTAGATTTTCTGACTACTGGTTGTTGTTACTCTGTGACTCAAATCTGTTCTTATTTGATCTGACTCTTGTTCTGTCTCTTCTTCAATTGTGGTTGTTCTGTCCTCTTCCTTTCATGCTCTTTTCCTCCCTCTCACACACTCGGGCCATCCATCTTGGTTCCATCTTTCACCTGCAGATCCACTTATGACAACTGCTGCATCTTCATCTTCACTTTCCAATTGATCTCTGGAGCTTTCAACTACAATAGCTTGATTTTCTCTGGAGGATTTCTGAAATTCAAACTTTTAGTTTGTAATTTTCTTGAGTTTGTGTTTGTTGTTTTTCTTGTTCCTCTTGTGCTTTTTCTTCTTGCTTTTCTTGTTGCACAAATTTATATTCACCCCTCTGGAACCACATAACAAACACAAGTTTGACAGTGTGGGTCCATAATTGGTATCCCTATTTCTTCATCTGCAGTCTTAATTCTTTTCCTGTGAGATTCGTGGATCTACTGAGTAAACCCTGCACACATTACAGCACTATTGATCATATGTATAACTTGATAGAACCCATGCCACCTCAGCTCCAGAAAGCTCTTCCAAAAGTGCTTCTTCACTCCAACCAATCACCAGGATCTTGGCTGTGGTAGGGCTCCTCATTTGCTGAAGGTTTTTTTAATTTCACCTGATGAGAGGCAGAGTGTGTCACATCAGCTAAACCTTTACAATAATCTAGAATAAGATCATTTTTGAGGTGAGAGACTTGTAACTTTATTAGGTGTGCTTCCTAAACTCATCAGTAGAAATGGTAGGGTGCCTAGCCATTTCGGTAATGTTGAATTACACCCCTTAGCCAAGTATAAGGCAAGTGTACAGTTGATTCTCTTTACTGCATTTGCTGATTGTAGTCAATAGCTAAAGTGAAGCTTTTGTTTCAAATTGAGTGCCATGCATAAGATTTTCAATCACACAGTTTTAGAATCACTTCCCTTATCTAACTCTTAAAAAGCTGGTAAACCGAATGTTGGGACCAACTCCCTCAACAAGAGCTTCGCTAGAGGTAAGGTGTCATAACTACTAGTTGGATAGGTGCCTACCCACCTAGAAAAAGACAAACATTGAATAAGATATATTGCTGCCCTCTACAAACGCAATCTGTTCCCTGGTAAAAAGACCTTCAGAATGGCCAATGTGACTAAAAGTCACAGGTGTGTTTCTTTGCCAAAATATAACAGCTGACGAGTAATGCAACATTGGCACAAGCTTTCAGCTACAGCTGGGAAATGAAGATGAAACCAAAACTGTTTAAAATGCTTCAACATCCCATCATATCCAACAAGAGTAAGTCAATTCATATATCTTGCCATTCATTTCAAAATTCACTTTGGCAAAATAAATATTTTACCAGTTGATATCCAGACACCATTGCCATCTTTGGTAGAACCTGTTGTAACCTGCATTTTCTTTTTAACCTCAGGCTTATTGTTTTGCAGATTTTTCAGTTCCTCCAAAGTCTAAATCTGTACGTATGTAGACAAACAGTCTCTGCTACTTTTTTTCAGAACTACAATATTTATTTGGCTTCCATGTGCAGGACATAGAAGCATAGTATTGTGCAACTTCATCCATATGTTGGTTGCCAAGTATGACCATGTCATCTCCATTTTTATGTGCAGCACATTTTACACTGCAACATCTCTTCATAATTGTAATGCCCTTAAAGAATTCAAAATCCTTGGCCCATATTAATAGGTGTCCCATGTTATGTCAAGAACCCACTTTGTGACCATAGCTGTCCAAAATCATGGACCACTAAAAAACTACACAGGCTATCAGAATAGATTGAAACACTTACAAAATTGGTCATACGGCATGCTCTTCTGATCATAATCAGTTCCAATATAGCTGAGAAATAAGCTATTGGCTGATTTGCCCCACAATTCTTACCCATAAATAAAAATATTTTTTGGAATTAGGCATTCCAAGATTGTGTGTAGTATAGAGACTATGGGCCTGATTTAGAGTTTCGTGGACTGGTTACTCTGTTACAAACGTGACGGATATTCCGTCTGCATATTATGATGCCCATAGGATATAATGGAATCATAATACGGCAGACAAGATATCCATTGTGTTTGTGACGGAGTGGCCCCATCCAGCAAACTCTAAATCAGGTTCTATGTCTGAGCTCTGGAAAGGCATTTGTGTATTCCTTGTTCCATAACATCAGATCACTCACAATACTGTGAGTAAGCCTCTGCCACGATGCCCCCTCCATAACCAGTGGGCAAGACACCCACTCAAGAGACTGTGGCCCATCACTCCCTGGGACCAAGAGCACAGGGCAGGTTGCCCCCTCCAGAACCAGTGGGTGAGACACCCAAATGAGAGACCCTGACCTTTCTTTCCACAGGACCAAGTACAGAGTATGTTGCCCCATCCAGAACCAGTGGTCTTGTAACATTTCCCAGCTGAGGTGCCCTCCCATCCCCGTCCCCCTGAGGTGCCTGCCTATTTACCAACTGATGCCCCTGCAGTCTCCTCTCTGTGTTGAAGCAGGTGACATGTGTGGCCTTCGACTTTGGCCTGTGGCCATGTAGACTACGCAAATAATGGACTGGGCTGTGTCCCTTTTTCTGTCCATATGTATATATCTATTATCTTGCCTAACTTATTTTTCATGCTGTGTTGATCTCATTACATTCACTTTTGCAAAATCGTTTTCTCCTTGCATTATTCATCTGAGATACGGGGCAAAACTGTTTTTGTTATGCAGCTGGTTGTGTGTATGTTGTTGGGGTGGTGGTGTCGTGCGTGTGTGTCACTCTTGCTTTCCTCCCCCTCTCCCTTGTGTCCTAGGCGGCTGTACTCACGGTCATCGTCTTCGCCGGCGTTGGTGTTTGTGGTGGAGCAGAATGTAGAAGATCATGGAGAAGACATGCAGTTCAGGTTCCATGGTGGCGAGGTTGTTCCATGTGTCTCCAATAGTGAGTCCTTTTCCTTCTGAGTTCAGTCTCCACCAGGCTTTTGATGTAGTTGGTACCGCCCTGGAAAATGTGGTGGTTTCCTGGGTCGTCATGTGGTAAGCGGAACAGTGACTTCCACCTGGCTGTAGGCGGCTACCTCTGTGGTGGCTGTTGTTTCCGCCCTGGCGGTCGGTGTGGTTTGTTGGCTGTCTTTCGGAGATCTTTCTGCCATGGTCGTAATTTGGCGGTAGTTACCACCAGCCTGTTGGCGGCATTACTGCCGCTTTACCACCAACCGCCAGGGTAGTAATGAGGGCCATAATGACAAGATCTCAACAATTCACAATATGCCAGTGTATTTCACAGTAATATATTGCATGTCCTAGTGTTAGCACCATTAATGCAATAAGTCACACATATGCGCACTTTTAACATACAAGTCATCAAGCATGTCAGCCAAGAAAACCAAGTCAACTTATTCCTGAGAGTGTTTACATGCATTGCACAATTCACTACATTGCATCACGCATAATAGGCCAGTTGTGTCATTAAAAACACACACATTAGTGTTTGCATGACGCATTGCATCCAGCGTGTCGCTTGTAAGCCATGCAACCATGCCAATGCATAAAAAATAATGCATTTTGCATTGGTATGCATTGTGTGTAAATGAGGCATTACCCAATTCTCCAATGATACATCAGAAAAAACTACACATTTGTAGGAAATGTGTTGCATCCAACCAGGAAATGATGCAATGGCTCTGCCATACTGTAAACCAGGAAGTAGGAAGTTACTTTTGCTTTCACATACAGTCTTTTTGTCTGTGCTGGCTGGTGGAGTTGCTTGGTGAGTGCTCGATTCATTGCTTGCATTTTTTGGGCTTGCTTGTGTCTGTGTTGTCCCTGTTATGTTCCAAAAGTGTTATTTGTCTGTTGTTTTTATATTGTGTATTCTTTTGTCCACTGTTTTGTTGGGTGTTTCTCTATTTAGGTGTTTTAGGGGTAGGGTGAATTGTTAGGTTATGTTTAGTTGTAGATAAGGGTGTTTCATTTTGCCAGGGATATGTCGGGAGGGGCAGATCAAAGAATCTTTCACAGGAGGAGTTTGGGGGCCTTCTGTGGCTCCCGATCCACTATCTGCCCAACATGATTTTCCCAAGGGGTAAGGTGAGCCAGGGATTCCCTTCCCGAGAAAAGAAGGAGTCTGGGAGAAAGTACACTTCCGTATGAGCTGTGTCTTCGGCTTACAATGGACTGTCCACCAGTTGAAGCACAGATGGGGAGATGTGGTTAGCAGGGAGGCAGATCTTATTGATCATCTTAGAATGGAAATTGGTGAGCCTGTTGGTAAGCATCTATATTCCATCAGCTTGTAGATGTGTGTCTTTAGCAAAAATCTGTTATTCCCTGTTTGACTGAAAGGGTTGTCATAGGATCCTTACCACTGGGGTAAGACTGATGGTTTTCGGGTGGCAGCAGCACCACGTGTGGGTGACTGAGTCCTTCCTCACTAGTTCAAAGCTGTTGGCTTAACCATATTGGCTAGCAAGCAACACCTCACCAAAACCTAGGAAGTGAAGGTGATTTGTAGAAGCCTAGAAAGCATGACACTCTGACTCTTCAGGGAAGTTGCAGTTGGCAGGTCTTGCCCCTTTCTCTCATTTGCACAAGTCTCACACAAGAAAAGGCAGACAAAGAGATCCAGGACAGTTTTCAATGCATTTATTGAAAAAACTGCATTCTATGTTAAATCACATGAGATGCGATTATTAGGAGGATGAAGCATACCACAGTTAGAATTGTGACCATTAGTGAAAAACAGATGAACAATCCCAACATCCTGGAATAAACATGTGTTTAAGGATTTCTACCTACACCATCAGCATCTACGCGAGAGCATAACAGTGATAGCCCTTTCTGCCCATACTAGTTCATGGAAGGAGTCCCTGCCCCTATACCTGAGTACAGTGGTCCATCTCCTCGGTTGGCTGTAGAGACACGGCCAGAATCAGCAAAGCTGTGATAGAATGGCACACAGCATAGGATGGTTCCATTGGCTGGAATGACCTCTCTAACCTCCTTTGGCCTGTGTGGTGTTTTTATAACAAAACTTGTGATGATGTGGTGTGTCTAGGTGTCGAAGGCTCGCTCCACACTCTTGTGGTGACAATACTAGAGAAACTATTGTGCAACCTTGAGAAGAGGTACACAGTGAAATGTCATGCAAGGAAACTAACAACGATGCTTTCACAAAAAAAGCAGCTGAAAAAATGAATCCACAACAGTTTCAGATATATTTTTGGCGTAGTATGCCATGATACAGGCTAACTCTGTTAAAAGAAAAAGATTCAGACAACAGAGACATGTACATAGTGGACGAGCACTAGCCCAAACACATCATGCAGTGCAGGGGAGGCCCAGAGGTGCTTAGGGGCCCATCTGGCACTGTGCAGGGAGTGCTGTTACCTGGCCTGCTAGGTCGTTACTGACTCCAAACTTTGGGGGCCACTTGCCATGTATGTTACAGGGGAGCACTTTTACAAGGCATCATGCCACAGGTAGGACAGGTTGTTTGGTGCACCCCTAACAATTTAACAAACATGTTATTTTGAGCAGTTCCTTTATGAGCCTGTACAGGGCATGAATGGACAATGTTTATTTACTGTGCAGTGGTAACATGTAAAGAGCTTAGTGAAGATTAAAAAACAAGCACAGCTAATGCCTGATGTGTTTACCACTGTTAAGAACATGTACTGAATTGAGAAAGTCCCAGCACATTTAATACCTTGCATTGTTGTCTGTCAATTAATTCTGTTCACATAGCCATCAAAGCCAGGCACTCTTGCACAATGTAGCAAGGAAGGAAGGTGTGGTACTTTGTCTGCACTCTATGCACCTGAAACGTGACGTCCCTGATATTATCCATAAACATTGCAACATAGCATACATACGTTCATCATTAAGCCATGTCAAATGTGCCATAAGCTACATGTCCATTGTGCAGGCAATAATAGATATTTGTGAACTTAATATACTGTGATGTGCACAATAATAAGGTATCTTTGTATATGAATAATACATTTTCATGCTCAAATGAAATCACATCACCACTGTTAGATTCCCCCTTCGTGAACTCTCCGTCGACCCCAGCATGAAGGTATTTGGTCAGCCAGTCTCTGAGACCTAGGCCTGAAGGTTAATAACTGACATTTCACAGGTGGGATAATATTTAGCTAACAGCCAAACATGCACACAGGACAGCTTGGATTAGGATCCCTCAAATAGGCAGCTATGCTACAATCGTCCCAGGAGACTGGCCCCAATAAGGTACACATGGCCAGAGGGACATGGACATTCCAAAACACCATAAAGTTAGATACCACATGTAGTTAGGTACACATTGCCAATCAAGATGCAAGGCTGGACATCTGAACAAGAACTCACTGGCCCAGACTGTGTCCACAGAAAGTTGAGGCCCACCCATATTCTCTCTCTGGAATTTATATTCATGACTCCATGACAACTGTTCTCATTTTATAGTTTTATGGTCTTCTGGAATGGTATCAAATGTGTTCTAAACTAATGTACTCTGAGAGACAGTCCGCAGACCCGAATCTGTAACTGCTGTCCCAGTCGTAATGTTTGATTAAACAAGATGTTTCCTGCTCTGCCAGATGCCTCTTGCCTTTTGTTTTGTAAGAAAAGATCTAATTTTGAGCAGCAGTAGTGTGCTTTATATGTACACAGTCTACCTGTTCAAAATTCACATAGCAATGTACCATGTTTTTGTATTGTAGGTGGACCTGCACCATACATGAATGCTGAGGTGGGCACCTGCAAGGATCCCAGTGCTATCAGTGAATGTTGTTTGAATGTTTACTGTGTTCTTGGAAGGATTGTGTGTGATCTCTGATATTGGTTGCATTGACATGTGTGGGGGTTTCATCATTCACCTGAGAACAATTTAATTGCATGTTACATTACTAAGGAAGAAGGACAAAGTTGCTTGTGCAATTGATACGGACAAACATCAATGTGCATGTATTGCTAAAGTATGCAGGCACATATGATGGATGGCTCAGAATCTGCTGTGGCAATGTTTGGCCAGCTATTGTGTGGATTCTTATGGCTCATGTACATACCATCACAAGCCAATTGACCAACAGATGGTCATAATTTCAAATGTCCCTCACCCATACCACATGCAGAAAGTAAAAAAAAAAGAAATACAAAATATTGTGACAGAAAAATAGCATGAGATAGGCTGAGATTTTCAAGTGGCCCTCATTATGACATTGGCGGTTAGCTGACTGCCACCCCGGCAATGGCAGTAGTGCCAGGCTGGCGGTGAAGACCGCCAAATTGTGACACACAGGCACAACACACACCATACACACATACCACACACCGAGAACAATCTGCTGAGAAATCCAACAACAACATAAGCCAAAAGTAAAGAATACACATACCTTTGGTCCAACCACTGTATTCTGGTGGACTTGCACCCACCACAAATAAGACAACCATATACAAAGGGCCATTGGCCAGTCCAATGTTGCGAACAACCCACAGGGTAACGTACAAGGCCCAACTTGACTCCTGACAGCCCAAGTCACTCCACGGGGCAGGGACATCAAGATGGAAGGTAGGCACCTCAGGGAGTGGAGAGGGTTCTTGGGAGTGGGGGGTCCTTGGGTTTGGATTTGGGTTTGGGAGGGGGTGGGCCCGTGCTGTTTTGTTTAGGGGCAGAGGAGTGGGCCTGGAGCGAGGGGTCGGATTGTCAGTCTCTTGCAGATTAGTGGTAGGTCTTGCTGCAGGAGGAGGGACATGAGAGGACTGGGAACTGGAGGTACTGGGCTGGGGGAGGAGGAGGGAAGAGGTCTAGGCAGGCAAGGAACAGTTTTTTGGGAACAATGGGGTAGGCTGTAGGAGCAGGTTTTGGAGTGGAGGTAGAGAGAGCGGTTGAAGGAGGAATAGGTATGCTGGACTGGGTTGCAGGTGCATGTACAGTGTGTGTGGTGGATGGCTGTTGAGTGTCTGAGTGGGAGGGTTTCTGTGCTTTAGGAGGGGGTTGAGCAGACAGGGTGGGAGAGGACAAACAGGTCGCGTGCATGTATATTGTGGTGGTGTCTGCAGGTGAGGTGGGTGTGCTGCATGGGGTTGTGATGGTGGTGGTGGTGATTGTGCATGTGGTGAATGGGGTTCTAGTCTGCGTTTCTGCTGTTGTGCTGACTTTGGGCAAGGCTGTACAGGTGGCCGAATCTGGGACTGAAGATGCAATGCTTACAGGTGTGAGTGCTGATGTGACTGTTGTGGAGGAGGCGGGGGAGACAGTGGAGGCAGTGACTGTTGTTGTGTGTGCTTCTGTGTGTTGGCTGTGTGTATGCTTGTGGTGTGATCTGTGGTGCCTGTGCTTGTCTGTGTAAGTCCTGTCTGTTGTCTTGGGTGCATGCTGGTCTAAATGTGTGCTTGGGATGGGTGGGGGAAGGGGGCCTTGGGACTGGGAACAGGTAGTTGGAGGGGGGACAGAAGAACCAGGGACACTGGCTGCTGTCAAAGAGGAGGCCAGAGCCTGAAGCGATCTCTGTAGGGCAGCCAAGCCACGGTGAATGCCCAATAGGTAGGCATTGCATTTCTGCATCTGGGATGCCAGCCCCTGGATGGCAATCACTATGGTTGACTGCCCTTAAGAGATGGATCTCAGGAGCTCAATAGCCTCCTCAGTGAGGGCAACAGGACTGACTGCTGCAGGGCCTAAGGTGCCTGGGGCATAGGAGATGCCCACCCTCATGGGTGAGCGGGCATAGGCAACCAGGTTGGGGGGCTACTGGGAGGCAGTGCTGGTACGGGTGTAGTACAAGATGATGTAGCTCGGGTGGTCCCAGAGGGATCCACCACCACCAGGAAGCTTCAATCGGAGGAGGAATCAGAGTCAGTAGTATCAGCTCCTGTCTCCCCTGTGGTACTCTCCTCTCCCTCCAACCCACTGGTCCCCTTGGCGTCGGTGGACTCTGCCTCCTGAGTCCCGTGGGCTGCAGCACTCCCACTCGCTGGTGCCCCCTCTCCTTCACCAAATGATGCTGATGCACCCAAGGACAGGATGAGAAAAGGAGAGAGGGTGGGGGAGAAAGAAAGGGAGCACAGGGTCAATTTCAGCAACAACAGAACATACGGCATACACATCACAAGAACTCACTGGGACTAACACTGTACACTATGAACCACAATACCCAACCATTGCCTGGGAACTACAGAAAAAATGAACTCAAACCCTACCATCTGCACACCTACTGGGACTCACTAAGCCATGTCTGCCATGGTATACCAGCTATTTGCCTATACCAAATGTACATAGCACTCTTCATTGCTAAGCAGGACTCTACAAGATTAGCTAAATAGGCATATTGGACCATCCACTGACTAGAACCTTGCACCCATACAACATGACTGGCATCGAAAAAGAATTCCAAAGTGTGTACTCACCCTCTTGTGGCTGCTGTGCGTCCCTCAAGCACCCACCCAACTTCGGATTTCCCACCGCCAGTATGCGGGCCATTAGGGGGGTAAGGGTCAACGGGCACCTCTCCCTCATTGGGAGGACGTCCTCAGCTGGGCTTCCATGGTCTTCCAGGCCCAGCTTTGCAGGTCCTCCCACCTCTTTCTGAAGTGGGTGCGCCGCTGGATATGTACCACCAGGGTCCGCACATCCTTGGTGATGGCAGGCCATAACCCTTTCTTCTGATGGGGGCTGACGTGCATAGGAAACACATACGAAAGGACACCATTAACTCAACACTACATTCTGTTACAGCAATGGCTTACATACTGCATAGATCCCACATTGACCTCACAGATTATTCGCACCTCTGCGTACACACTGCATGCAGCAAAAATACACTCCCCAAAGGACACACTGCCAGCACACACATTCATCTACATGCAGCCATGTTGCATCCAAAGTATCCAAAAGGTGCTCACCTGTTGAGCTGGAGGCCCATACAACTGTCCAGTCAAGGGTAGGACCCCATCCACAAGCTTCCCCGATGTGAAGGCTGGGACCTTATCCCCTGTAGCATGGGTCATCCTGGATTCCGGTGAGCACCGTCATCGCCAGCGGTGATCATCATTGGTTTCTGTGCTCCATAGACTTCCATCTTAACCAATGAGGAGTTGCATGGCAGTGCAGACCGCCTACTGCCATAATGCCAAATGCCGGCGGAATGAGGTCACTTCCACATGTCCCTGCATTCAGGACAGGCAGTTGCCAATTCCTGATGCTGGTACTCATGGCAGTCAATTTAATGTGCGTCATAGGTACCGATGGTAGACACCAATACAATTCCAGTCCACTACATACTTTGGATTGCTTGTAGACTCTGGCACTCAAATTAGAGCTCATACCAGTGAACTGCTTGAAGATGTGTAGTTGACAGTGCATTTAAACTGGAATGCTACTAATCACAACACATGACTCCGAGTACATCTGTGTGATACAATGGCGAATGAACAGCATTGGTACTTTTTTAGGAAGTCTGTTTGCATGTAGAGGACACCAGTGCAAATTACAATCATTGTTCAAGTATACTGGATGTGACTGGTCTGTGTACTGTGATATTGTGTGTCCAACCTTCCTCTAGTCACAATCTTCTGATGTTTGGTGTAGTTAGATACCAACCACTGCAGAGGAGGAGGAGGCAAGCACCTGTGTACAGACCCCTAGTCGACTTGGCTACACTGGATGAATGACACATTATAATGACCTATCATCTGGACAGGACCACAATCACTGAAGTGTGTCAACAATTAGAGCCAGATCTGATTCCTGCTATACGTAACACTACAGCAATGACTGTGGGCTTAGCTGCAGGAATGTCAAAGCCAATGTTTTTCGACTTTGCTTAAAAGAACTTTGGCTGCCTCGATGAAACACATGAGAAGCTACATAGTATTCCCCCAGAGTGAAGATTTGCCCACCGTGAAGGCTGCATTCTACACCATGGAACTCATACCACATGTGATTGGAGCCAATGACGGAACCCATATTGCTTTGGTCCGTCCCAGGACACATGAGCAGGTCTACAGGAATAGGAAGAGTTACCGCTCAATAAATGTCCAGATGGTGTGCCTTGCAGATCAATACATTTCTCACTTTACTGCCAAGTTTCCAGGATCTGTGCATGATTCCTATGTATTGAAGAATAGCGGCGTCCCACAGGTGATTGAACGCCTGCAGAGGGAGAGTGTGGCTTATAGGTGAGCTTGAGTTTTCACCCAATGTATGTCGCTGTATGCCACCTGAAGCTGTCGTCTGCGCCATTGTACATGAGTAATGTGTGTCTCTCACTACACCCAGGTGACTCCATCAACCCAAACCTATCCTGGCTATTGACACCTGTGAGGAATCCGAGAACAGAGGCAGAACATCGGTACAATGAAGCACATGGTCGTGCCAGAAGGATTCTTGAACTGACTTTTGGGCTACTCAAAGACAGGTTCCGGTGCCTCCATATAACTGGTTCTTCCCTCCTCTACGCCCCTGGGAAGGTCTGCCAGATTGTGGTGGCTTGCTGCATGCTGCACAATTTGGCCCTCAGATGCCAGGTGCCATTCCTGCACGAGGAGGGGGAAGACAATGCACCTGTGGCAGCAGAGGACACTGAAGACAGTGATGAGGATGAGGAGGATTTGGACAACAGGACACATATGATACAGCAGTACTTCCAATGACACTCAGGTAAGACTGAACTTCTATTAATACCTTCATTACAGTTAAGTGATGTGTGGCTGATGTGTTGTGCCAAGCAAAAATGTGTGCATTATGTGAGCTGACATTTCCATCTGTGGTCAGTCATGCCAATGTTACTGTGATGTTGTAAAAGCTTATTCTGCCTATGCAATGTCAGTAGTTTAACTTTCTCAAATACATGGCCACTGCAAACTGTGTCCTTATCCCATACAGTACTTAGCATATGTTGCTAGGAATGTCATGTGACTTACAATGTGCTTACACAACCGATCTGTGACTCCTATTTCCCTGACATTGTTGCCCAGACTAGGTGGTCCAGAGGAGGGATTAGCATGCTGACAACGTGGCATAGCTAATACAGTGGCATCTTGTGTGAGGGCCTGAAATGGGTTCTTTCTCGTCACTGATGGTGTTTGGAGTCAATTGCTGTGCAAAATACTGACTAGAAGTGACCAGCTGAATGTAGGCTGTTATGTAGCAGGGGATCATGTTGCTCTAATACCTTTACTTCTCAATTGACTGTCACTAATGCTTTCACTTTTTGCAGATGTTGTTGTGGTCACAACTGAGAACTAATGTGATGACTACAGACTGCTTTTATACATTTGGTGGATGGATTCACACTTTACATGAAATTCGCACAGGATAACACAGGTCAAGACATTGCATATTGCTGTAAATAAAGCACAGAAATTTCAGTTGTGTTCAAGGGTGTTTATTGAAGTGACAAAAAGGAAAGGATAGTGCAATAGAGTCGGGTGATGTTGGATGAAAACGTCTGTGTAGTAGCCCAGTTGGTTTGTAGCACAGGTCTAGTACCCATGGGGCCATAGGAAAAGGAGCAATGGCAGTCAAAAGTGAACAATGTGTCTCAGTGCCACACAAGGGAGACATTCTGGAAGGGCTCATTTCCTGACAGTTGTTTGGGTCTTGGCTACAGTCTCTGGTATATGTCTGAGTTGCAGGGTGGTTCTTCTGCTGCAGAGGGAGGGGTGCTGGTGGCATGTGAGTCTAGTGGCAGGTTCTCCTGTCCACTAGCTGCAGCAGATGTGGAAGGTTGGTGAATATACTGGCTAGTGGGAGGGGCCCCTGGTGTGTTGTGTACTCAAGCATGATGTTCGCAATGTCACCCAGCACCCCTGCAATGGAGGCATGTTGTAATTTAAGCCCTGCAACTGCTGTATGACCTTCTGGTGGTATTCTCTCTACAGCCGCTGTTTCTCCTGCAAGATGGTAAATACCTGTCCCTGTCCTCTGATTTCTTGTAGGCTCCAGGGCATGTGTGAGTGCCTCCTGGGCAGTTGGTTCCCTGGGTTAGGCCTCCCCTTGGCGTACAGCTAACCTCCCACTGGCCCCCTGTGCCTGTGTCCTACTCCCACTAACATCAGGACCTTCATCGTCTTGCTTGTGTGGTGTTGACTCAGGTCCCTGTACAAGTGGGCACACGGTCGATCGACGTGTCCTGGGGACAGAGAATTGGGGACATTGGGTGGCTACTGTGGTATTGGAGTGGGATAGGGGGGCCTGTGGTGGACTTGGTGTTACCTGTAGTACCCAACTGGCCCGTGGCCCCAGATGGGCGAGGAAGATCATCCAGGTTGAGACATCTAGAGTTGCTGTCATCACTGAGGGCTTCTTCTGGTGGAGGACTGTGTTGCTTTGGCACATGGTCACCACTGACATTTGCTGGGGTACCTGTGGACGTGTAAAAGATTTGTCACAGTCATTGTCAGTTACATATTCAGCATGTTTGGCTTTCCCTATGGATAAGTGTTTTCCTTCCACCTTTAGTTAGTGTATGTGATGGGTTGTGGGATTGGTAGTGCTACATGATGCCCATGCGTTACTGTTGTGTGTGCATATAGAGCTGGGAGGGGTGTGTTTTCAGTTGGTATGGCATACAGGAGTACACAGTTGAGAGTGGTAATGGGGGTAGTTCTCTGTATGGGATGGAGTGGGGTGAAGGGAGTCAGGGTGAGGGGGTGACATGCCATGCAGCTATCAGTGGTGGTGGGGTAGTGATGGTGACACACCAGTGTCCAGCCCTCCAGTGATTCCAAGGAGGCCCGTTGGATGCAGGATAGCCAAGACGTTTTCCTTCCATGCTGTCAACCGGGGGAAGAGGAGGCCTACCGCCAGCCTTCATGATGGCAGGATGGTGCCTGGAGGCCACTGCATGCACCTTCCCCCATAGGTCACTCCACCTCTTTCTTATGTCGTCCCTTGTGCGTGGATAGGTTCCCACGGAGTTCTTCTTGTCCATGATCCTCTGCCATAGCTCCATCTTCCTGGCAATGGATATCTGCTGGGCCTGTGCACTGAACAGCTGTGGCTCTACCTTGACGATTTCTTCCACCATCACTCGCAACACCTCATCAGTGAAACAGGGGTTCTTCTATGTGAACATGCCTATTGTGTAGTGTGTGTGTTGTGCAGAGGGTGTTAGGTGTTGAGGTATGGTGTGTGGTGTGTGATGCATGACTGGTGCATAGGTGGCTGTGGTTTGTGTGTGCAATTCTAGGAAAATGTGGGCTGGCAACGTGTAGCAGTCTTTTCAAGTTTGCATTGAATTGTGGTTTGTGTGGGGGATGTTTTATAGAGCTGTTGGCGGGTGTGTACGGTGTGTGTATATGTGTCAGGTGTGGGTTTTTCAGTCTGGCCAATGTTGCCTTCTGTTGGTGTGGAGCGGCAAATTTGACTGTGGCGGTCCTCAACGCCAATGGCTGATTACTGTTGAGTGTCCGCTGTGGTGGTTCATAATTTGGAGGGCGGTGTGTTGCAGGCGTAACAGGGAGGGTGGTGGGTCTGACAGTTTTTTGCCTACATTGGGTCTGACAGAATTGTAGTTGTGGCTGCTTTCTGTTGGTTTTGTGCTTGTGTGTCATAATGTGGCAGACAGATTGCCACCGCCGTGGCAGTCTGTTGGTGGCCGTCACCACAGCGGTCTTTGGAAAAGACCACCAATGTCATAATGAGGGCCAGTATGTTGCCCAAGTCCAAAGCAGGACACAGGTGTAGTTGGGGTGTAAGCCATATCCCAGACAACACTACCAATAGTCAAAAATGCATGTTTATGGGAAACAATACACAGTGAACATCTTTTAAAATTTAATTGTCCTCATATTGTGTGTTTCACATCATGCTATGCAGAATAAGTTTGTCATCACTACCTCAATTGGTAGAGTCTGAAGGATTGAAGGCAGGATCAGAAATTCCTGTCATTCAAGTCACAAAGGGGGTTATTACAACTTTGGAGGAGGTGTTAATCCGTCCCAAAAGTGACGGATATACCACCAGCCGTATTACGAGTTCCATAGGATATAATGGACTCGTAATACGGCTGGTGGTATATCCGTCACTTTACCGTCACTTTTGGGACGGATTAACACCTCCTCCAAAGTTGTAATAACCCCCAAAATGTTTTTAGATCCACAGATGTACCAGTAGCTAGGCGTCTTGCCAAAGTTTGAAATCCAATAAACTTGTGTGACCATGTGAGCAGAGTAGGCGTCACGAAACGAGATTACTTCCTCGTATCAATGCGCCATATGTAATTATGATGTGGCAAAGTTAATATGTATCAATCATTTTAGCAAATCATGTGGCCAAATAGTGTATCCTCATGTTTTGCTGTGAATGAGTTCACCACTTAGACCATATTTATCATGATATGTGGCAACTGTCATCCAGAATCGTGAGTACCTGACCATCCCTCAGAGTGCTGCATATCAGTGACGTCTGAGATGGGGTAGCAGAGAAGCAATTTCCAAAATGCCATGTCGGTTTTAAGTATGTTGGAGTGAAAGTCTATGTGAACATGCCTTTGGATGGTTCAATCTGCGTGTCTGATGTATATTACTAGTGTAGTTGTACATTTGCCAATGTATGATTATTTTGTGTGTCAGGTCCACACAGGTTATGAAGATTCCTACCTCAGTGCAGACAGAATAGGTATGACTAGATGTGGCATGTCATCAGTCCAAACATGGTAATGCAGTTAGAGGTCTGACTCATGCCCTCATATACCCAGTCATATAATTGACACATGATCATACCTTTGTAGTATTTTGTGAAGTAAAAGGCCAATGTGTAAAGTATGACATGCATGTCTGCACTGTGTTGCCAGCATACAGCGCATTTCGCAATCCACCTATTAGTGGAGTTGCCCATAATGTTTCTCCCAAAAAACTGTCACCCTTGATTCATTTATGGCAAATACCTGCAATGTACAGTTCAAGAAACTCATAAATATGACAACTACAGCATTCATGCACACACTCATCATGTGGATATGGTTTGAGTTTATGTGCCTCAAGGTAACATTCTGAACTGACATATATGGACAGACACTAAGGGGGTGATTCTCACCCTGGCGGGCGGCGGAGGCCACCCGCCAGAGTTCCCCCCTCCAAAATACCGCTCCGAGGTCGAAAGACCGCTGAGGGTATTTTGGGTTTTGAACTGGACTGGCGGGCGACCGCCAAAAGGCCGCCCGCCAGCCCAGTGCAAAACACCTTCCCACGAGGACGCCGGGTCAGAATTGAGCCGGCGGAGTGGGAAGGTGCGACGGGTGCAGTGGCACCCGTCGCGTATTTCAGTGTCTGCAAAGCAGACACTGAAATACAAAGTGGGGCCCTCTTACGGGGGCCCCTGCAGTGCCCATGCCATTGGCATGGGCACTGCAGGGGCCCCCAGGGGCCCCACGACAACCCATACCGCCATCCTGTTCCTGGCGGGCAAACCGCCAGGAACAGGATGGCGGTATGGGCTGTCAGAATCCCCATGGCGGCGCAGCGAGCTGCGCCTCCATGGAGGATTCTTAAGGGCAGCGGAAAACCGGCGGGAGACCGCCGGTTTTCCACTTCTGACCGTGGCAAAACCGCCGCGGTCAGAATGCCCTGCGTGGCACCGCCAGCCTGTTGGCGGTGCTCCCGCCAACCCAGGCCCCGGCGGTCCATGACCGCCGGGGTCAGAATGACCCCCTAAGTTGTGTAAACTGCCAATTGGAATTGCTTCAATTTTATTTCTTGAACTATGTAAAAGGATTCCAGGTATTTCCATGACTCAGTATTAATATAGGAGAAGTGTCCAACAGGCATGTTTAATCGGAGGTAGCTAGCCACCCTCCATCAATGGTTCAACTACCTGGCACAGTCAGTCTATGCTGCAATGTGTGTGGCCTAATGTATTTGCCATGTCAGTTACTCAATGCTGAGGCACAATACCTGTACTAGATAGTTATTACTCATTACACCTAGGTTGTTGGCCACAGAATATACCCTCTTGCATACTACATGACCAACCCCGGAGAGTAGTTAGGTGGACCATGTGTACCAATCCATGTTTACACAACCTCACAGTTCCTAATCAGTCTTACTGTTATTATGGGTTTATGTTTATTTGGTCATACACTGCCATTTCATATACCTACAATGGCAACACATGAGTACTTTTGCATTGCTACATTAGGAGAAGTATATATTTCTAATGAGGCTTTGTCATTTTTAGATAAAAACATGTTTTTTATTGGCAGGACATGGTGCATGTGATGTTGTTGGTAACTTAAGCATATTATTGATTACAACATGCACATGTTCAGCTTTGTCTGTTACATCTTTCCTTGCTCTCCAACAGACAACATGATGCCTGCCCAGGAAATAAAGTATACATCTGGAAAGATACTGCCACCTCAGGCATGTTGCCTGGGAAAAGTGATGTATGGGCTGTATGGACGTTGAAGGGAAGATGTCTGGGACATGGACATTTTGACCTCAGGGCACCAAGGCACCAGAAGAAAGTCTATGTGCCCCATGGTGGTAGTGCAGCAGCGTTTCCAGGAACCACAACATTGCAGACAACACATGCACCACAGCCCCAGACCACAAGCACAGGACAGACCTCATTTGAACAACATGCCCCTAAAGACCTCTCTGAATTGAAACTACATGAGGCTAGTATGGACCTACAAATAGCTACTCTGATGAAGATGGTGAGCACTTTCCAGCAGTCAGTGGACCAGATTGCTGACCAGATTTAGGCTTCCCTTGGACGTTCTGCCCTTACCCTGTTTGTTAGATATTGTTTTATAGATTAGTATATTAGCATAGCTTAGGATGGGTTGCAGCATAGGGATAGGTTAGTTTAGTAATAGTAATTTTAACATTTTATTAGTGAGTTGTTAGGTGGGGATATGGATGGGTAGGTTATTAAGTGGGTGGGGGTTGATGTTTAGGATATGTTTGATATTATTTAAACATAAATAAATATATATTTAGGTTTCAATGTTTAGGTAGTTTGAGTATAGGTGTAGTTTATGTTGGTATTGTGGGAAAATGTGTATTAAGGGGGTGGCGAGTTGATTTTTAACATGTCTTGTGGTATATGTGTAGAGTAGTAGAAATTAAAGTTAGGTAGGTTAAGATAGATTTTAGTTAAGTTAGTGTGGGTTAGTTTTCATTGGTTAGTTTAGCCATAGTTTAGATTTTATAAGTTTTGTATAGATAATAATAAATAATGTTTTCTACTTTCACAACTGCTTCATGATTCACTACATAGCAGTTGTCATACATTGTTAGGCTGTGTTAAACACATGCGCTGGGATTTCCAGGCAGTGTTTGTGTACATGTGTCATTCGGTGAAACACCTACGGAGAAGATCCTGTCAAGTTTACAATGAAGTCACTTGTAAGTAGCACTCTTGCTGTGAATGGACACACAGGCCAAAACAGGTATTCCCATACTGTTGCACTATGGGGGTCATTCTAACCCTGGCGGTCGGCGACCGCCAGGGCTAAAATGACGGAAGCACCGCCAACAGGCTGGCGGTGCTTCCTTGGCCATTCTGACCGCGGCGGTAAAGCTGCGGTCAGAAAAGGGCACCCGGCGGTTTCCCGCCGGTTTACCCCTGGCCCAGGGAATCCTCAATGGCGGCGCTGCTTGCAGCGCCGCCATGGGGATTCCGACCTCCTTACCGCCATCCTGTTCCTGGCGGTTTTCACCGGCAGGAACAGGATGGTGGTAACGGGTGTCGTGGGGCCCCTGGGGGCCCCACTAAGATTTTCTGAAAATCGCGACGGGTGCCACTGCACCCGTCGCACCCCTTCGACTCCGCCGGCTCCATTCGGAGCCGGCATCCTCGTAGAAGGGGGTTTCCCGCTGGGCTGGCGGGCGGCCTTCTGGCAGTCGCCCGCCGGCCCAGCGGGAAAGCCAGAATGGCCGCCGCAGTCTTTTGACCGCGGTGCGGTCATTCGGCGGTTCCCGCTTGGCGGGCGGCGACCGCCGCCCGCCAATGTAGGAATGACCCCCTATGTGTGTATGTTATGCTACATGTATTGTATGGATGATCATGTTCAACAATTGTCATTAATCAAGGAGGTTTGGGGTCCTGCACTGATGCCAACCACTTACACATTCTCCCTTGTACCATTTTACTATCACAGCAGTGTTGTATGTTGGCTAGTATCCAGATAGGTGGCGCCCAAATATGCTGAAACTTCATTTGCCCTTACAATTGACTGATTGCTAACTGTTGTACTTCATGCTGTGATTTTGGGTAACAACATGCTAGTTTAGATGCACATAGAGTTCACATAAACTATTTCCCTTGGTCTGTGTAGATTTGTCCATGGCTCTATGAAACACAGTTCCCTCTAGATAGTAGATAGTGTTTTTAGGGTCAGCCATCCACCATGGTCTACTTAATCCAATCATCAACAGACATAACACATCCAAGTTGAAGATAGTGCATTTATTTATGTCTCTGTAAATATGAAGAATCCCAGTCACAGTTATTTCACCAACAACCCTAACACTGTTTTCGAGCAAAAGGCTATCCAAATACAGTCCATGGGTATACATGCCACAAGACATGTGGAGGAGAGGAGTATTCCAGTGAGGAGGAGATCCACATTTTCATTAGAGAAGGGAGGCCACATTGATAGTTCACTAATGTATAAGAGCAACAGGTGGGCAAACACAAAGTAGACAGTGCCAGATGACAAGGGCAATGGCATGTTACCCAACACAGGTCTTAATTTGAATAGTGGATGTTGATGAACACAACAATACATTCATAAATAAGAATGATTTGCATCACCATTATTAGATTTCCCCGTTGTAAACTCTCTATTATCCCCGGCACATTGGTATCCAGTCAGGCAAGCTCTAAGACATAGGCCTGAGGTTACTGACTGACAGGTCACAGGTGGGATGACACGTACCCGGCAGACATATGTGCAAAGAGGAAACTTAGATCAAATCCCACAGACAGGCGCAGAAGCACCACAATGGTCCCAGGAGATTAGCCACAATAAAACACACATGGCCATAGGAGTGTGTGCATTTCCTAAAACACCATAAAGTTAGATGCCACATGTAGATAGGAACACTCAGCCAATCAAAACATGGCACACACAGCAACATGCAGCGACCATGCACCCCTCAGGCCGGACTTCTGGACACAGTTGTAATTGTTTTATTGTACTCAAAGAAATGCATAAAATACCACTCTAATGGATTGGACACTGAGAGACAGTCCTCGCACCCCCGTTCTATGACTGCTTTACCGGCAGTTATGTTTAATTAAATGAACTGTTCCTGTTTTGCCAAATGCTTCTTCTTTTCTATTTTTTTAAGGTAAATTCACATTAGAGCAACATTTTGGTGGGACACCCAGGAGCTGATTGGTTCTTTGGCCCCGAATGCGACCGAAGGAAGGGAACTCCGTCCATAGGGATTCACATTTGCGCTACAAGAAAGGTGAGCAGATGATTGAAAAATCTGCTGAATCCGTGGGGTGGAGGTCCATCCTGAAACCGCTGTCAGAAAAGTAAATGCTACATCAGAGCCTTAGTTCTAGCATTTGGCATATAGCAAATTAGGCAGAAACGTAACCTGCAGAAGTCACCATTTTGACAGCATGCTAGAAAAGGTGACTATTGTTTGAATTGTTTGAATATTGTTTTGGTGCTTGTCACCTGATTATGATTCAGGGGTGATCGCTTTGACCCCTTGTCATGACACAGATAGTACGCATAGGCCCTGAGTGTGATATAGGGCTGGCATCTTAATTTTGTGAGGTGTCTACTGCTTGGACCACTGGGCGTTATACAGATGGTACACATGGGTCCAGGGTGTAATATAGGGCTGAGGCCTCACTGCTTGGATCGTTGGAACTGACACAGTTGGTATATATAGGCTCTGGGCATCATATAAAGTTCACATCTCAGTTTTATTTAGTCAAAAAGGGTTTTCTCAGTGTTACTGGTTTCTTAACACTGTTTGTATCTGAAAAAAGCAAGAAGTGTGTTCACTTGGACCACTTGGAGTGACACAGATGGTACACATTACCCCTGGGTTTGATATAGGGTGTGATTCGGACATAAGGAAAGAAAAATGATTGGGATCCAGAAGATTAGGCATAGCTTGTGTTTGTCCAAGAGTTATCCCTTTTCTCTGCATAAATTGTTATCTTTGCCCCAGACATGATATTAACAAGAGTATCAGGCTCACTTCATCTCCAGTACTGCACAGAGCATCCCCTGGTCACAGGATAGCATGTGGTAGGAGTGGGCTAAGGTATTTTTAACAAAGTCACCACTTGGTGCTTCGTCAATTTTTCTTTATGCCAGTTCAAATGGTGTTGTTTCGATATTGTGGCACTGGTAAATTAATACAACTGTGTTTTTTCTTGAGTTTGTTCTTTGTCAGTGATATGATGTGCTATGGAGGCATTGCTAATTCTCAAAAATTGCTATTTGATACCAATTTTGATACCAAATTTAATAAGTTTGAATTAACAACTGCACTTTCTTCTTATGCATTATTCATGTTTGTTAAATGTTTATTTTGATGCATCTGTAAATAACGCTGAGCCTCATTAGATCTAGCAATCACCATATACAGATTTCCCCACTACCAGAGTAGAACTAGTAATCCCCATGTATATTAATTCCCACTACCAGAGTAAAAGCTTAAGATTCCCTGAAACCAGAATAAGTTAGACACGTATAACTTAAGATTCTTGAACACATAAAAGCCAGAAGTGTAATTGTCCCCTAAAAAACTACCAAATTTAGCATGGAATTGCCACTAAAGCATATGCAAACCAGGTTCCCCACACAAGCTAAAAAGCTTGACAAGTTTTGCCATGAATGGCACTGTTAGACTTTTCATCTTTGGCGTGGTCTCCCTTAACTTTTTTCCTCTGTTTCCGAGGTTGTTGAAGTGTGTTGGACTCTGATTTTGCTGTTTTTGTTACTCTGGGCACTTTACCACTGCTAACCAGTGCTAAAGTGCAAGTGCTCCTTTACAAAATGTGTATGTAATTGGCTTATCCATGATTGGCATATTTGATTTATTAGTAAGTCCCTAGTACAGAGCACTAGAGGTGCTCAGGGCTGGTAAATCAAATGATACTAGTGGGCCTGCAGCACTGGTTGTGCCACCCACATACGTAGCTCTGTAATCATTTCTCAGACTTGCCACTGCAGTGTCTGTGTGTGTAGTTTTTAAATGTAAATTCAACTTGGCAAGTGTACCCACTTGCCAGGCCTAAACCTTCCCTTTTCTTATATGTAAGGCACCCCTAAGGTAGGCCCTAGGTAGCCCCAAGGACAGGGTGAAGTGTATGGTTAAGGTAGGACATATAGGCCCTCATTACAACATTGGCGGTATTGACCGCCTACCGCCACGGCGACGGCCAACATCATACCGCTGCGTGGCTACCAACCGGCAACGCGTATTATGACTGCCGACGGTATTCTGCCAGAAATCTGGTGGAACACCACCGCCAGTCATGGCGGCGGACGGCGGTAAGGCGGCGCTGCTTATAGCAGCACCACCTCACCAGCAAAATACCGCTGACCGTATGATGAGCAATGATATGGCCTGGCGGTGTTTTGCTGGCGGCCGCTGCTGCTGACAGCAGCACCGCGGACCGTCTCCAGCCTGAGGACCCCCTGCAAGCAGGTAAGTTGGGTTCTCCGACCAGAGAGGGGGGTGGGAGGTGTTGTGTATATGTGTGGGGGGGTGGGTGTATGTTTTGGGATGCGTGCATGCGTGTGTGAGTTGCGTTGGATGCATGCGTGAATGAGTGATTGTGAGTGTTGTGGATGTATGTGTGTGACAAGGTATGTTGGTGTGTGTTGTGGTGTGTGGGTATGTATGTGTGCATGCGTGGGTGGAGGTGGGTATGCGTGTGTGCATGTGTGTATATGGGTGCGCGTGTGGGTGTGTATATGTGCGGGGGCAGGAGCGGGTGGGGGAGGGTGGGGGAGGACTCTGGGGACTGGGTGGGAGGCTGGGGAGAACCCTATCAGTGCCAAGAAAGGGATTCCCTGGCACTGATAGTGCCTACCACCATGGTTTTTGTGGCGGTACAAAAACCACGAAAACCATGGCGGTAGGCCGGGTCGTAATCCCGAGGGTGAGAATGTGATCGCTGTCGGGCTGGAGACCGAAGTCTCCAGCGGCTGTTACCACCCTAGCTTTCGGTGTGTTAAAGTGGCGGTGTTGGATGGCAGTAACCGCCAGGGTCCAAATCCCATTTTTTTTACTGCCAGCCTGTTGGCGGTATTACCGCCACTTTAACACCGACGGCCAGGGTTGGAATGAGGGCCATAGTAAAGTGTTTTATATGTCCTTACAGTGAAATATTGCTAAATTAGTTTTTCACTGTTGCCAGGCCTGTAGCTCTCATAGGTTAACATGGGGGCTACCTTTACATTTAATTAAAGTGTAGATTCCCTTTGGGAGCAGATGGAGATGTAGAGTTTGGGGTCTCTGAGCTCACAATTTAAAAATACATCTTTTAGTAAAGTTGATTTTAAGATTGTGTGTTTGGAAATGCCACTTTTAGAAAGTGAGCATTTTCTTGCTTATACCTTTTCTGTGACTCTGCCTGATTGTGGATTCCCTGTCTGGGTCAGTTTGACAGTTGGGCTGGTTGCACCTCACACTACACAGTGACACAAAGGGAGCTGGGGTGTAGTCTGCATTTCCTGATTAGCCATCTGTGCTAGGAGGGAGTGGAGGAGTGGTCACTCACACCTGAAAGGGCTGTGACTGCCCTCACACAATGCAGTCTTCAACCCTCTGGTGAGTGTCTGAGGCCTGGCCTGGGCAAGGCAGGATTTCACAATCAAGAGAGACTTTGCTTTGAAGTAGGCCTATTTCAAAGGAGAAATTGGGTATAAGAAGGGCAACCAAAACCACAGACTTTAGAACACTTCTGGAAACCAAGAGGAACCTCTGCCTGGAGAAGAGCTGAAGAACTGAGGAAGAAGAACTGCCCTGCCTGTGACTGTGCTTTGTGGAGCTATCCTGCAGTTGCTGCTTCTGCCAGAGTAAGAGGGCAAAGACTGGAATTTGTGTGCCTTCCATCTTGTGAAGATCTCCAATGGCTTGATTTAGAGGTTGCCTCCTGTTGTTTGAAGTCTCGGGGACAGCAAAGACTTCTCTCTGCCAGCACCTAGAGTCTCTGGAGAGACTCCTACTCTGCCCTGTGGTGCCCCTCCAGTTCCTGGGACCTTGAAAGGAGAAGCTGGCAGCCTAAGAGGAAGAAATCCGCGCACAGAACGCCGTGCAGGGAAAAGATCGACGCAACTCCGATCTGCAGCTGGGAAATCTACACGCTGTGGCTTCGCGGCTGAAAATCGACACTTGCCTGTAAAGCGACGGAGCTGAAGAAACGACACGCAGCATCGCTGACGGAAGCTGGTGAGATCGCAACCCGCGTTGTGTGGTTTTCGGATCATCGTGCGGAAGTACCGCTAGGCATGTAAAAACAATGTAAGGCCCGCTCGGACCCGAGAGTGCCGACCGGATTGACGCATCACTCTCCTGCGGAGAGAAGAAATGACACGCCCGACCCGACGAAAGGAGAAACTACACAAGGTCTCACTCGTGGGTGAAATCGACGCATCGCAAGCCCTTTTTGATGCACACTCGCCCGTGCGGGGTTATTTTTAACGCACCCAAGGTACATTTTCACTCTAACAGTGTTAGTGTGTGTTTAAAACTACATGAAGACTCTTTTTGCTCTAATTGATAACTTGACTTGTTTATTTTGGATTTTTGTCATTTTGGTCTTGTTTTGTTTAGATAAATATTCTCTATTTTTCTAAACCTGTGTTTTGTAGTGTTTTCATTAAGTTACTGTGGGCCTGATTACAACTTTGGAGGAGGTGTTAATCCCTCCCAAATGTGACGGATATACCACCAGCCGTATTACAAGCTCCATAGGATATAATGGACTCGTAATACGGCTGGTGGTATTTCCGTCACATTTGGGACGGATTAACACCTTCCTCCAAAGTTGTAATCAGGCCCTGTGTGTGTTCTTACGAATACTTTACACCTAGCAGTCTGAAGTTAAGCCTACTGCTCGTGCCAAGCTACCAAGGGGGTAAGCAGGGGTTAGCTGAGGGTGATTCTCATTTACCCTGACTAGATTGAGGGTCCTTGCTTGGACAGGGGGTAACCTGACTGCCAACCAAAGACCCCGTTTCTAACATTGGTGATCAGCGGTTGGGATTGGACTTGTATTTGAACTTGACATACAGTAATTAAGTGTACACTACTGTTTTGAGTGCAGACCACTATTTGAACACATACTGCTTGTCTTGTGATCTTTGATTTTTCTCTTTTGCTTGGATTTTTCCCTACATCCATTTTTTTGTGGTAATCTTTGATTGACTTCTGAACTTCATTTGGGAACTTGTTTTCTGTTTTTTGGAACTTTGCACTTTTTTTGACTTTTCATCATGTCCCAATCTGGAGATGCATCAGTTGGAGCTGCTTTTGACCTGGAGAAATTGGAAAGCTATACCAAGGCTCAGTCAAAGCAGTTCTGTAAAAGTTTTGACTGTCCCATTAAGAGCTCATCCAAGAAGGAGGAGCTGCAAAAGGCGCTGAGGGCCTGGGTGACAGCCAAGGTCACTGAAGGGCACACAGAAGATGAGGGGGATGAGGAGGAGGAAGGGCAGTCCATACACAATGGTATTGTGGGTGGGCCTGTTATGTCCAGGTAGCAGTGTCTCATCTAAGGGTCTGACCCCTGAAGAATTGCAGGGCAGAGAGGGAGCACCAGAGGGAGTGGAGAAAATGAGGATGGCCAGTGAAGAGAAAAAGTTGTTGTTGGCTAATGAGCTCAGCTTGAGGGAGCTGGATCATATGAGCCAGTCTAGAAGGGATGGATGGTGGCAGCCACATCACAGTGCAGCCTGAAAGGAGGGTACCCATCCCTAAAGATCTTGTGAAGCATTATAAAAGGGAGGACGACATGTACTTGTGGTTTAAGGGGTATGTGTCAGGAATCCCCAAGGTGCCTCCTGCATTATCTGTCAGTATCCCCAGGGATTAGTGTTAAATCATATCTCTGTTCTTGGTTAAACCTTCATGTTTCTAAGTAAACATAATATGCTGTGTTACACAATTGGTTTTATCAATGCTTGTTTTACCAATGCTTGTTTGCTAATGTGAGCAGGTGTAGACATGTGCTTCTAATTGGTGTGGTGTAGACATGTGCTTCTAATTGGGTATGGTGACTCATCCACATTTGGAAACTCAACTGCTTTCCTGATTGGTTATAAATGGCAGAGTGAGGCATGCCTCCCTGCTTGGCTTTGTTTTGCTTCCTGCACTCAGCATCTGATTTGGCAGTCCAGCTCCTGCTGTCATCCTCATATTGAGGACTTTTGAGGCAATTATTTTCTTCGTTCCTGTACCAGCTGACACCAGGCATTCCTCCAGCACGGAAAAGACTGCAGCTATGTGACTAGTATTCTCCAGGGAGGTTGTTTTTTGAGTGCTACGCTTTCCTAGAACAGCTGGTGTATTTCAGTCCCCGTATTTTGACAGAGTGCTTATCTTGAAGAGACAAATGCATTTCTGAACATTCTACATTATTATTGTAGTTACTTGCCTAAATGTGCTTCAGGAAATCAGCTTGAGCTCAAGAACTACTGAAAGTGACAGTGCAATTTTAAAAGAGCATTTACGTGACTTTTCTTTCTCTAATTTAAATTGTGTCATTCATGCTTGTGTTTCAGGTTTGAGGAATTTTCTTTTGAAGGGTTTTTCACACACACAGTGAAACCAAACTGTGCCACTCTAACTGTTTAAACCCAGAGTGGACATTTGTATTTCTTGGACTGTTTTTGTTCCTTTTAGTTTAACCCTATGCATGCAGGAAAGTTATATGTGATATAATTAATGCCCTTGTTTGTCTTTCTTGTGCATGATAAGTGCAACCACAGTTCTAATTGTAGTGTGCAACAGTGAATCTCTATGAAGCCAGCCATAGCGTTGCAGTACTTATTGTTATGGTACTCAGTTTGGGTTTTTGGTAATGCAGTGTTAGTAATTGTGCCAACAGTTATTATTATCCAAGAAAAGTGCTGGAGCGTCCCGGTGTTCTTCTACCGCTCCTGTGCCCATATCAGAAAGAGAGATTCAGTTTCAAGGAAGTTGAGTGCACTAACTCTACTATCACTCTGTCAACAATGACCTGCCCCCTGAAGATACAGGGTGCCTGGCTGGACCGGCAAGACGTGACAGTGTTTTGTCTCTTTCTCTTCCACCCCCCTTTCCTTTTGGGACACCTGCCGGGATTTCTGTGTCCACCATGAAGTGCAAAGCGGTGTTCCAGGAGGGCGGGGCATGCCATCGCCCATGCAGACATCCTGCTTTTCAGGTGAGTGGCTCGTTTCAACATAAAGCCAAGCCACAACATACAGGGCTACCTGGGCGATGAAGTCCTCAATGGGTACTTTCAAAGGTTTAGCGCAGGCTTTACCAGCTGATCAGGATGCTCCATCTTTATTAGATTTAACTAGGACCCTAGCGAGATTACAGAAGGAAGTTCTTTCCTTAAAGCAAGAGAACCTGGAGTTGCACACTGAATTACAGCGGTATAAACCACAAGACACCCCTGGGAGGAGTCAAACTAAAACAAAGATCTCTAGTACTACAGGCCCCTCGGTTTGACTTATCTAATCATGTTCCTAGACCCGATTTAGGCACAACAACTTTCACCACACAACCCATACAGGTAATGGTCACCACACCAACCCCTGTGCCCTTAGCTCCTCCAGAAAGGTTTTCTGGAGATAGTGCCAAGTTCAACATTTTTCTTAACCAGTGCCAGCTACAGTTTTTGTGTCAGGCAGCTGCATTCCCCAAAGATGTTGCAAAGGTAGCTTTTATTATCTCTTATTTGGGAGGTAATGCAGCTAATTGGTCTATTCCGCTGGTGGAGCGCAATGACCCCATACTGTATGATTCAACCGGTTCAAGGAAGCCTTGCAGAAACTGTTCGCCAAACACCTCTTCGTGCAAACCAGTGACAATGAGTTGCTGAATTTGCGCCAGGGAAACAAGGATCTACTGTCCTATATCACCTCTTTCAATCGGTTGGTGGCAGAGACTGAGTGGCCCGAGGAGAAGAGCACCTCCCTCTTCTATCGTGGCCTTCTGGATGATCTCAAGGATGTTCTAGCCCAAATTGTGGAACCTTCTACGGAGTGTTCCGAGTTCATTGACCTGATGGTACGATTGGATCACCGCTTGCGTGAACGTAAGGGAGAAGAATTCCGGGATGACACATGCTTAGTGGTGCTCAAAACTGAGAAAAAGGAGTCCACCGTTCCACTCATGATACACCTGAGCACATGCAAATTGGCAGTGTGCAGGGCCCACTACCTAAGGAAGAGAAATAACGTAGGAAAAAAATGAAACTGTGTTTATACTGCGGTAAGGCAGGGCATTTTGCTCGGGAATGTCCTAACAAGCCTACTGCTCCAAAGAAAGCCATCGGAGCGGTAATGGGGCCTGAATTCTTTCTTCCTGACCAGGAGGAAAACTAACTGGCTCCATAACTTCTGAGACCATTTTATCGAGCACTTCTTTCAATATGGTCTCACATCTTATGGCTAATACCACCAGTCCAGTACCTCAACATCTAACTCTTATTGTGACGTTAGTGTTGTCCCTTCAGGTTCGTAAGATCATTCCCATATTGCTTGACTCTGGGGCTACCAGAAACTTTTTAGACTTGGGTTTGGCTAAAATCCTAAATATTACGACTGTCAGAAAAGACGTCTCTGAACCAGTCCAATCCGTGGATGGCTCAGAATTGTCCTCCAGGCTTATCGTTTATCAAACAACACCCTTGTCCATGCTTTGTGCAAACAACCATACAGAACAAATTCAGTTTGACCTCATAGATACCCCAGTTTTTGGAGCCATTTTGGGGATACCCTGGCTTCACTTACACAATCTCAAAATTGACAGGGCAGCAAGGACAGTGACATTAGACTCTAAACATTGCTGGCACTCTTGTTACAAAGACAAACCATTACTAGTGATACCCTTGCATTGTGGGTCCACACATAGTACGGCTATCAAGCCGGGTGACACACTGGCCATTCCTGCACCGTATAAAGACTTCCATGATGTCTTTAGTGAAGAGAAGGCCACTCAGCTGCCGCCACATAAATCATACGATTGTCGTATTGACTTGATTCCAGGGGCAACGCTACCATGTAGTAGGGTGTGTGCTCTTTCTGAGCCTGAGAATCGATACCTACGAGACTACCTGGATGATTTATTGGCTAAGGGTTTCATTCGTCATTCAGCGTCACCAGTATCATCGTATTTGTTCTTCTGTCCAAGAAGAATCGCTAGTTGTGCGCCTGTATAGATTATTGCGCAGTGAATAAAGTGACCATAAAAAATCGGTATCCACTTCTGTTGATCCCGGTACTTTTAGATCAGGTACGTCAGTCGACCATTTATACTAAACTCGACCTCCGGGGCGCCTACCTCTTGAACTAAATTCGGACTCTTCAAGTACACAGTGATGCCCTTCGGGTTCTGTAATGCTCCTGCAGCATTTAAATTTTTCATCAATGAAGTGCTGCAGAAGTTATTGGATATCTGTTTAGTGGTATACATAGACGACATTTTGATCTATTCGTCTTCCACTGAGGAACATATAGGGCATGTAAGAGCGGCTTTACAACGGCTTAGTGAGCATCATCTCTTCGCCAAGCTGGAATAATGTGTTTTTCATGCTACAAATGTAGAATTCCTGGGATATGTGATCACTCCCGATGGAATTTCCATGGGTAGGTCCAAGGTACAGGCCATCCTAGATTGGGTAGCCCCACGATCCATCAAGGAGCTACAACAGTTTTTGGTCTTTGCAAATTTTTATCGAAGATTTATACCCCACTTTTCTACCATGGTATCTCTCATAACTCGTCTCATATGAAAGGGGGTTAAGTTCCTCTGGGATGCAGAAGCTGAGAAAGCCTTCCAACATCTTAAAAACACATTCACTGAAGCACCCTTTCTCCATCATCCCAACTCGGCTCAGCCATTTTTCATGGAAGCAGACGCTTCCCAAATGGCAGTGGGTGGTGTCTTGTCCCAACGAGATCCTGAGTCTAGGCATTTACATCCAGTAGCTTACTTCTCAAAGAAATTGCTACCTGCAGTGCAAAATTTCACGGTGGGGAAGCGGGAACTTCTGGCCATCAAGCTTGCCTTCCAGAAATGGTGTCACCACCTACTAGGAGCAAGACACACGTAACTATTTACACAGATCACCGTAATTTACAGTTGTTTCAAGCAACCAAGGCCCTGACACCTCGTCAATTACGCTGGCTTCTGTTCTTTAACAAGTTTGACTTTGTGATCACCTATAGGCCCGGTACTACACAACAAAAGGCAGGCACGTTGTCTATGTTGAGTTTCTCCTCTGATGTCGCGCAAGAAAAGGTTAGAAGCATTATACCCCCAGAAAAAATCATGGCTGTGTGCACTTCCCAGGAGTTCCTTGAGAAAATACGGGTAGCCCAACACAAGGTTCCCTCTTCAAATGATGTGTATGAAAAAGAGGGTTTACTATACCATGCTGATCAGTTGTACGTCCCACCAAAGAATTACGGGATACAGTGTTACATTGGGTACATGATTCTGTCCTCACAGGTCACCCGGGTGAGAAAAAGATGTTAGATCTCTGTCAAAGATGGTTTTGATGGCCCACACTTGTGCTGGATGTCAGAAGCTACGTCCAGGCAAAAACAACAATTGATGGACGGAATTCTGAACATTGTCAAACACTCACCCCCAGTCACAGATCTGGGTTTAATCCATCGTTTTTTTGCTCACCATGCCACCCCAGTTGGGACCCAGCCATATGCAAATCAGTCTTGACCCTGTTCCTCATGGGAACAGTCCAGCCCGAACTGCCAAGCCAGGTCCTCACTGGACCGGAAACAAGCATCCTGGGACCGGTTTCGGGGTTTCACCCCTCATCAGCCAGGCTAGCTTGAATCCAGTGGCATGGGAAGCACGGGACCCACGAATGCTGAACATTGTCAAACACTCACCCCCAGTCACAGATCTGGGTTTAATCCATCGTTTTTTTGCTCACCATGCCACCCCAGTTTGGACCCAGCCATATGCAAATCAGTCTTGACCCTGTTCCTCATGGGATCAGTCCAGCCCGAACTGCCAAGCCAGGTCCTCACTGGACCGGAAACAAGCATCCTGGGACCGGTTTCGGGGTTTCACCCCTCATCAGCCAGGCTAGCTTGAATCCAGTGGCATGGGAAGCACGGGACCCACGTCTGGGCATACCCTTCCCACTTAGGGCGACAAAGCAAAAACAACAAGTGATGGACGGTGTGAGAAGGTAGCCTCTTTCTAGCCTTGTTACCCCCACTTTTGGCCTGTTTGTGAGTGTATGTCAGGGTGTTTGTCACTGTTTTCACTGTCTCACTGGGATCCTGATAGCCAGGCCTCAGTGCTCATAGTGAAAACACTATGTTTTCAGTATGTTTGTTATGTGTCACTGGGATCCTGCTGGTCAGGACCCCAGTGCTCATAGGTTTGTGGCCTATATGTATGTGTCACTGGGACCCTGTCACACAGGGCCCCAGTGCTCATAGGTGTGCATGTATATGTTCCCTGTGTGGTGCCTAACTGTCTCACTGAGGCTCTGCTAACCAGAACCTCAGTGGTTATGCTCTCTCATTACTTTCAAATTGTCACTAACAGGCTAGTGACCAATTTTACCAATTTACATTGGCTTACTGGAACACCCTTATAATTCCCTAGTACATGGTACTGAGGTACCCAGGGTATTGGGGTTCCAGGAGATCCCTATGGGCTGCAGCATTTCTTTTGCCACCCATAGGGAGCTCTGACAATTCTTACACAGGCCTGCCACTGGAGCCTGAGTGAAATAACGTCCACGTTATTTCACAGCCATTTTACACTGCACTTAAGTAACTTATAAGTCACCTATATGTCTAACCTTTACCTGGTAAAGGTTAGGTGCAAAGTTACTTAGTGTGAGGGCACCCTGGCACTAGCCAAGGTGCCCCCACATTGTTCAGAACCAATTCACTGAACTTTGTGAGTGCGGGGACACCATTACACGCGTGCACTACATATAGGTCACTACCTATATGTAGCTTCACCATGGTAACTCCGAATATGGCCATGTAACATGTCTATGATCATGGAATTGCCCCCTCTATGCCATCCTGGCATTGTTGGTACAATTCCATGATCCCAGTGGTCTGTAGCACAGACCCTGGTACTGCCAAACTGCCCTTCCTGGGGTTTCACTGCAGCTGCTGCTGCTGCCAACCCCTCAGACAGGCAGCTGCCCTCCTGGGGTCCAGCCAGGCCTGGCCCAGGATGGCAGAACAAAGAACTTCCTCTGAGAGAGGGTGTGACACCCTCTCCCTTTGGAAAATGGTGTGAAGGCAGGGGAGGAGTAGCCTCCCCCAGCCTCTGGAAATGCTTTGTTGGGCACAGATGTGCCCAATTCTGCATAAGCCAGTCTACACCGGTTCAGGGACCCCTTAGCCCCTGCTCTGGCACGAAACTGGACAAAGGAAAGGGGAGTGACCACTCCCCTGACCTGCACCTCCCCTGGGAGGTGTCCAGAGGTCCTCCAGTGTGCTCCAGACCTCTGCCATCTTGGAAACAGAGGTGCTGCTGGCACACTGGACTGCTCTGAGTGGCCAGTGCCACCAGGTGACGTCAGAGACTCCTGCTGATAGGCTCCTTCAGGTGTTAGTAGCCTTTCCTCTCTCCTAGGTAGCCAAACCCTCTTTTCTGGCTATTTAGGGTCTCTGTCTCTGGGGAAACTTTAGATAACGAATGCATGAGCTCAGCCGAGTTCCTCTGCATCTCTCTCTTCACCTTCTGATAAGGAATCGACCGCTGACCGCGCTGGAAGCCTGCAAACCTGCAACATAGTAGCAAAGACGACTACTGCAACTCTGTAACGCTGATCCTGCCGCCTTCTCGACTGTTTTCCTGCTTGTGCATGCTGTGGGGGTAGTCTGCCTCCTCTCTGCACCAGAAGCTCCGAAGAAATCTCCCGTGGGTCGACAGAATCTTCCCCCTGCAACCGCAGGCACCGAAAAGCTGCATTACCGGTCCCTTGGGTCTCCTCTCAGCACGACGAGGGAGGTCCCTCGAATCCAGCGACACCGTCCAAGTGACCCCCACAGTCCAGTGACTCTTCAGCCCAAGTTTGGTGGAGGTAAGTCCTTGCCTCACCTCGCTGGGCTGCATTGCTGGGAACCGCGACTTTGCAAGCTACTCCGGCCCCTGTGCACTTCCGGCGGAAATCCTTAGTGCACAGCCAAGCCTGGGTCCACGGCACTCTAACCTGCATTGCACGACTTTCTAAGTTGGCCTCCGGCGACGTGGGACTCCTTTGTGCAACTTCGGCGAGCACCGTTTCACGCATCCTTGTAGTGCCTGTTTCTGGCACTTCTCCGGGTGCTACCTGCTTCAGTGAGGGCTCTTTGTCTTGCTCGACGTCCCCTCTCTCTGCAGGTCCAATTTGCGACCTCCTGGTCCCTCCTGGGCCCCAGCAACCTCCAAAAACGCCAAACGCACGATTTGCGTGTAGCAAGGCTTGTTGGCGTCCATCCGGCGGGAAAACACTTCTGCACGACTCTCCAAGGCGTGGGGGATCCATCCTCCAAAGGGGAAGTCTCTAGCCCTTGTCGTTCCTGCAGTATTCACAGTTCTTCAGCCTAGTAAGAGCTTCTTTGCACCAACCGCTGGCATTTCTTGGGCATCTGCCCATCTCCGAGTTGCTTGTGACTTTTGGACTTGGTCCCCTTGTTCCACAGGTACCCTCAGTCAGGAATCCATCGTTGTTGCATTGCTGATTTGTGTTTTCCTTGCATTTTCCCTCTAACACGACTATTTTGTCCTTAGGGGAACTTTGGTGCACTTTGCACTCACTTTTCAGGGTCTTGGGGAGGGTTATTTTCCTAACTCTCACTATTTTCTAATAGTCCCAGCGACCCTCTACAAGGTCACATAGGTTTGGGGTCCATTCGTGGTTCGCATTCCATTTCTGGAGTATATGGTTTGTGTTGCCCCTATCCCTATGTTTCCCCATTGCATCCTATTGTAACTATACATTGTTTGCACTGTTTTCTAAGACTATACTGCATATTTTTGCTATTGTGTATATATATCTTGTGTATATTTCCTATCCTCTCACTGAGGGTACACTCTAAGATACTTTGGCATATTGTCATAAAAATAAAGTACCTTTATTTTTAGTATAACTGTGTATTGTGTTTTCTTATGATATTGTGCATATGACACTAAGTGGTACTGTAGTAGCTTCACACGTCTCCTAGTTCAGCCTGAGCTGCTTTGCTAAGCTACCATTATCTATCAGCCTAAGCTGCTAGACACCCTATACACTAATAAGGGATAACTGGGCCTGGTGCAAGGTGCAAGTACCCCTTGGTACTCACTACAAGCCAGTCCAGCCTCCTACATTGGTTGTGCAGTGGTGGGATAAGTGCTTGAGACTACTTACCACTCTTGTCATTGTACTTTTCATAAGAGAAAAATATACAAAACAAGGTCAGTGTATATACACATAGCCAAAAAGTCTTGCATTTCCTCTTTTCACTCTTTTCTAAGTGCTGAAAAGTACTTCTAAAACTTTCAAAAAGTTCTTAAAAGTTTAAAAAGTTTTTTCTGTCTTTCCAAAAAGTTCTGAAAACTTTTTTTTCTTTTTCTATCACTTTTACTCTCTCTAAAAAATGTCTGGCACAGGAAAAAATGTTGAACTGTCCAAACTTGCATATGATCACCTTAGCTGGAAAGGAGCAAGGAGTCTCTGCATAGAGAGAGGTTTGAGTGTAGGGAAGAATCCTTCCTTAGAACTGTTAATTAATATGCTTAGAGTACAGGATAAGGCCATAAGTGCCAAATCTGGTGAAAAAGTAGCTAATGGTTCTCAATCTGATCCAGGGACTCCCCCAGGAAAAGGTTCAGGAAAGAAACTTCTCAGCCTGCCCATTACTAGACAGTCTAGCATAGTTGGTACAGAGGTTGAATCACACCATACTGATGGTGTGCTCTCACATTATACTGGTAGCCAAGCTGTTAGGGTGCCCTCTGTAAGGGACAGGTCTCCTTCTGTTCATTCCCATCATACCTCTGTATCTAGAAATGTCCCTCCCACCCACCCTGATGACAGATTGTTAGAAAGGGAGCTCAATAGATTGAGAGTGGAACAAACCAGACTGAAGCTCAAGAAGCAACAGCTGGATTTGGATAGACAGTCTTTAGAATTAGAGAAGGAAAGACAGAAGTTGGGTTTAGATACCCATGGTGGCAGCAGCAGTATTCCCCATAGTCATCCTGCAAAAGAGCATGATTCCAGGAATCTGCACAAGATAGTTCCCCCTTATAAGGAGGGGGATGACATTAACAAGTGGTTTGCGGCACTTGAGAGGGCCTGTGTTGTACAGGATGTCCCTCAAAGGCAGTGGGCTGCTATCCTATGGCTATCATTTAGTGGAAAAGGTAGGGATAGGCTCCTTACTGTGAAAGAAAATGATGCCAATAATTTTACAGTTCTTAAGAATGCACTCCTGGAGGGTTATGGCTTAACCACTGAACAGTACAGGATAAAGTTCAGATAGACCAAAAAGGAGTCTTCACAAGACTGGGTTGATTTCATTGACCAGGCAGTGAAGGCCTTGGAGGGGTGGTTACATGGCAGTAAAGTTACTGATTATGAAAGCCTGTATAACACAATCCTGAGAGAGCATATACTTAATAATTGTGTGTCTGATTTGTTGCACCAGTACCTGGTAGACTCTGATCTGACCTCTCCCCAAGAATTGGGAAAGAAGGCAGACAAATGGGTCAGAACAAGGGTGAACAGAAAAGTTCATACAGGGGGTGACAAAGATGGCAATAAGAAGAAAGATGGTGAAAAATCTCAAGATAAGCATGGGGATAAGGGTAAAACCAAAGATCCCACTTCAAATCTTAAACACTCTTCAGAGGGTGGGGATAAAACAAATTCTTCCTCTTCTTCCCAACCTGCACACATTAAAAAGCCTTGGTGCTTTGTGTGTAAAAACAGAGGCCATAGGCCAGGGGATAAGTCCTGTCCAGGTAAACCCCCTGAGCCTACCACCACTAATACATCAAGCTCTAGTGCCCCTAGCAGTAGTGGTACTAGTGGTGGGACTGCTGGCAACAGTCAAGCAAAGGGTGTAGTTGGGTTCACTTATGGGTCCATAGTGAAAACTGATGTCATCAGTCCCAAGACAGTTTCTGTCACACCTAGTGGCATTGGCCTTGCCACACTGGCTGCTTGTCCCCTTACAATGGATAAGTACAGGCAGACAGTTTCAATAAATGGTGTTGAGGCCTTGGCCTACAGGGACACAGGTGCCAGTTTCACTTTGGTGACTGAAAACCTAGTGCCTCCTGAACAACACATCATTGGACAACAGTATAAAATTATTGATGTCCATAACTCCACTAAGTTTCTTCCCTTAGCTATAATTCAGTTTAGTTGGGGTGGAGTTACTGGCCCTAAGCAGGTGGTGGTATCACCTAGCTTACCTGTAGACTGTCTCTTAGGTAATGACCTAGAGGCCTCAGGTTGGGCTGATGTAGAGTTTTATGCCCATGCAGCCATGCTAAGCATCCATGAGGAATTGTTCCCTCTCATTTCAAGTGAAATGAAAAAGCAAAGGAGAGAAGGCCTGAAAACTCAGGATCCCTCTCCATCAACAGGTAAAAAGGGTATCACAGTATCCCCTAACCACCCTACCATTCAGGATACTATTCCTGTGGTGGGAGAAACCTCTCCTGGGGTGGCACCTGTTCCAAGGGAATCATCAGTTAGCAAAACTGTACTCCCTGAGGTGGAAGTACCCCTCTGTGGGATAACTAACATTGGTGAGAAAAAGAACACCATTTTAGTTAACATGGAGCATCCCTCCAACCCTCCCAGAGAAACTTTAGTGCAGAAACTCTGCACTGCCTCACAACACTTAGGACAGCATCCCTGCCCTAGTGTGGAGCTGATAGGACAGCATCCCTGCCCTGCTCCAACCCAAGAGAAACAGCATCCCTGTTCTCTCTTCCAGCCATATGGACAAAGTTTTTGCCCAGCTATGGCTTTTCTGAGACAGCATCCCTGTCTGGCATTTCCATCACTACAAATAGGTTCAGTGGACAATTCCCACTGCTCTAAACTAAAACTTACTGATAGAAACTCTGAAAATACATCTTCACATTGTTGCTTAGCTAAAAAACTTCAAACAGGGTGGTTTACATCCCCACAGGGAAGTAACCATATAGTGGATGATAAAGGGAGTAACCAGTCTATTGCAGAGCTACTCTCTACTTATCACCACTTAGACAATAAAGTCTCAACTGGCCAAGGTTAGCCTTATTGTCCTTCGTTTGGGGGGGGGTTGTGTGAGAAGGTAGCCTCTTTCTAGCCTTGTTACCCCCACTTTTGGCCTGTTTGTGAGTGTATGTCAGGGTGTTTGTCACTGTTTTCACTGTCTCACTGGGATCCTGATAGCCAGGCCTCAGTGCTCATAGTGAAAACACTATGTTTTCAGTATGTTTGTTATGTGTCACTGGGATCCTGCTGGTCAGGACCCCAGTGCTCATAGGTTTGTGGCCTATATGTATGTGTCACTGGGACCCTGTCACACAGGGCCCCAGTGCTCATAGGTGTGCATGTATATGTTCCCTGTGTGGTGCCTAACTGTCTCACTGAGGCTCTGCTAACCAGAACCTCAGTGGTTATGCTCTCTCATTACTTTCAAATTGTCACTAACAGGCTAGTGACCAATTTTACCAATTTACATTGGCTTACTGGAACACCCTTATAATTCCCTAGTACATGGTACTGAGGTACCCAGGGTATTGGGGTTCCAGGAGATCCCTATGGGCTGCAGCATTTCTTTTGCCACCCATAGGGAGCTCTGACAATTCTTACACAGGCCTGCCACTGCAGCCTGAGTGAAATAACATCCACGTTATTTCACAGCCATTTTACACTGCACTTAAGTAACTTATAAGTCACCTATATGTCTAACCTTTACCTGGTAAAGGTTAGGTGCAAAGTTACTTAGTGTGAGGGCACCCTGGCACTAGCCAAGGTGCCCCCACATTGTTCAGAACCAATTCACTTAACTTTGTGAGTGCGGGGACACCATTACACGCGTGCACTACATATAGGTCACTACCTATATGTAGCTTCACCATGGTAACTCCGAATATGGCCATGTAACATGTCTATGATCATGGAATTGCCCCCTCTATGCCATCCTGGCATTGTTGGTACAATTCCATGATCCCAGTGGTCTGTAGCACAGACCCTGGTACTGTCAAACTGCCCTTCCTGGGGTTTCACTGCAGCTGCTGCTGCTGCCAACCCCTCAGACAGGCAGCTGCCCTCCTGGGGTCCAGCCAGGCCTGGCCCAGGATGGCAGAACAAAGAACTTCCTCTGAGAGAGGGTGTGACACCCTCTCCCTTTGGAAAATGGTGTGAAGGCAGGGGAGGAGTAGCCTCCCCCAGCCTCTGGAAATGCTTTGTTGGGCACAGATGTGCCCAATTCTGCATAAGCCAGTCTACACCGGTTCAGGGACCCCTTAGCCCCTGCTCTGGCGCGAAACTGGACAAAGGAAAGGGGAGTGACCACTCCCCTGACCTGCACCTCCCCTGGGAGGTGTCCAGAGCTCCTCCAGTGTGCTCCAGACCTCTGCCATCTTGGAAACAGAGGTGCTGCTGGCACACTGGACTGCTCTGAGTGGCCAGTGCCACCAGGTGACGTCAGAGACTCCTGCTGATAGGCTCCTTCAGGTGTTAGTAGCCTCTCCTCTCTCCTAGGTAGCCAAACCCTCTTTTCTGGCTATTTAGGGTCTCTGTCTCTGGGGAAACTTTAGATAACGAATGCATGCGCTCAGCCGAGTTCCTCTGCATCTCTCTCTTCACCTTCTGATAAGGAATCGACCGCTGACCGCGCTGGAAGCCTGCAAACCTGCAACATAGTAGCAAAGACGACTACTGCAACTCTGTAACGCTGATCCTGCCGCCTTCTCGACTGTTTTCCTGCTTGTGCATGCTGTGGGGGTAGTCTGCCTCCTCTCTGCACCAGAAGCTCCGAAGAAATCTCCCGTGGGTCGACGGAATCTTTCCCCTGCAACCGCAGGCACCGAAAAGCTGCATTACCGGTCCCTTGGGTCTCCTCTCAGCACGACGAGCGAGGTCCCTCGAATCCAGCGACACTGTCCAAGTGACCCCCACAGTCCAGTGACTCTTCAGCCCAAGTTTGGTGGAGGTAAGTTCTTGCCTCACCTCGCTGGGCTGCATTGCTGGGAACCGCGACTTAGCAAGCTACTCCGGCCCCTGTGCACTTCCGGCGGAAATCCTTCATGCACAGCCAAGCCTGGGTCCACGGCACTCTAACCTGCATTGCACGACTTTCTAAGTTGGCCTCCGGCGACGTGGGACTCCTTTGTGCAACTTCGGCAAGCACCGTTTCACGCATCCTCATAGTGCCTGTTTCTGGCACTTCTCCGGGTGCTACCTGCTTCAGTGAGGGCTCTTTGTCTTGCACGACGTCCCCTCTCTCTGCAGGTCCAATTTGCGACCTCCTGGTCCCTCCTGGGCCCCAGCAGCGTCCAAAAACGCCAAACGCACGATTTGCGTGTAGCAAGGCTTGTTGGCGTCCATCCGGCGGGAAAACACTTCTGCACGACTCTCCAAGGCGTGGGGGATCCATCCTCCAAAGGGGAAGTCTCTAGCCCTTGTCGTTCCTGCAGTATTCACAGTTCTTCAGCCTAGTAAGAGCTTCTTTGCACCAACCGCTGGCATTTCTTGGGCATCTGCCCATCTCCGAGTTGCTTGTGACTTTTGGACTTGGTCCCCTTGTTCCACAGGTACCCTCAGTCAGGAATCCATCGTTGTTGCATTGCTGATTTGTGTTTTCCTTGCATTTTCCCTCTAACACGACTATTTTGTCCTTAGGGGAACTTTGGTGCACTTTGCACTCACTTTTCAGGGTCTTGGGGAGGGTTATTTTCCTAACTCTCACTATTTTCTAATAGTCCCAGCGACCCTCTACAAGGTCACATAGGTTTGGGGTCCATTCGTGGTTCGCATTCCACTTCTGGAGTATATGGTTTGTGTTGCCCCTATCCCTATGTTTCCCCATTGCATCCTATTGTAACTATACATTGTTTGCACTGTTTTCTAAGACTATACTGCATATTTTTGCTATTGTGTATATATATCTTGTGTATATTTCCTATCCTCTCACTGAGGGTACACTCTAAGATACTTTGGCATATTGTCATAAAAATAAAGTACCTTTATTTTTAGTATAACTGTGTATTGTGTTTTCTTATGATATTGTGCATATGACACTAAGTGGTACTGTAGTAGCTTCACACGTCTCCTAGTTCAGCCTGAGCTGCTTTGCTAAGCTACCATTATCTATCAGCCTAAGCTGCTAGACACCCTATACACTAATAAGGGATAACTGGGCCTGGTGCAAGGTGCAAGTACCCCTTGGTACTCACTACAAGCCAGTCCAGCCTCCTACAGACGGAATGCTGAACACTGTCAAACACTCACCCCCAGTCACAGATCTGGGTTTAATCCATCGTTTTTTTCCTCACCATGCCACCCCAGTTTGGACCCAGCCATATGCAAATCAGTCTTGACCCTGTTCCTCATGGGAACAGTCCAACCCGAACTGCCAAGCCAGGTCCTCACTGGACCGGAAACAAGCATCCTGGGACCGGTTTCGGGGTTTCACCCCTCATCAGCCAGGCTAGCTTGAATCCAGTGGCATGGGAAGCACGGGACCCACGTCTGGGCATACCCTTCCCGACGGAATGCTGAACATTGTCAAACACTCACACCCAGTCACAGATCTGGGTTTAATCCATCGTTTTTTTTTTCACCATGCCACCCCAGTTTGGACCCAGCCATATGCAAATCAGTCTTGACCCTGTTCCTCATGGGAACAGTCCAGCCCGAACTGCCAAGCCAGGTCCTCACTGGACCGGAAACAAGCATCCTGGGACCGGTTTCGGGGTTTCACCCCTCATCAGCCAGGCTAGCTTGAATCCAGTGGCATGGGAAGCACGGGACCCACGTCTGGGCATACCCTTCCCACTTAGGGCGACAAAGCAAAAACAACAAGTGATGGACGGAATGCTGAACATTGTCAAACACTCACCACCAGTCACAGATCTGGGTTTAATCCATCGTTTTTTTGCTCACCATGCCACCCCAGTTTGGACCCAGCCATATGCAAATCAGTCTTGACCCTGTTCCTCATGGGAACAGTCCAGCCCGAACTGCCAAGCCAGGTCCTCACTGGACCGGAAACAAGCATCCTGGGACCGGTTTCGGGGTTTCACCCCTCATCAGCCAGGCTAGCTTGAATCCAGTGGCATGGGAAGCACGGGACCCACGTCTGGGCATACTCTTCCCACTTAGGGCGACAAAGCAAAAACAACAAGTGATGGACGGAATGCTGAACATTGTCAAACACTCACCCCCAGTCACAGATCTGGGTTTAATCCATCGTTTTTTTGCTCACCATGCCACCCCAGTTTGGACCCAGCCATATGCAAATCAGTCTTGACCCTGTTCCTCATGGGAACAGTCCAGCCTGAACTGCCAAGCCAGGTCCTCACTGGACCGGAAACAAGCATCCTGGGACCGGTTTGGGAAGCACGGGACCCACGTCTGGGCATACCCTTCCCACTTAGGGCGACAAAGCAAAAACAACAAGTGATGGACGGAGTGCTGAACATTGTCAAACACTCACCCCCAGTCACAGATCTGGGTTTAATCCATCGTTTTTTTGCTCACCATGCCACCCCAGTTTGGACCCAGCCATATGCAAATCAGTCTTGACCCTGTTCCTCATGGGAACAGTCCAGCCCGAACTGCCAAGCCAGGTCCTCACTGGACCGGAAACAAGCATCCTGGGACCGGTTTCGGGGTTTCACCCCTCATCAGCCAGGCTAGCTTGAATCCAGTGGCATGGGAAGCACGGGACCCACGTCTGGGCATACCCTTCCCACTTAGGGCAACAAAGCAAAAACAACAAGTGATAGACGGAATGCTGAACATTGTCAAACACTCACCCCCAGTCACAGATCTGGGTTTAATCCATCGTTTTTTTGCTCACCATGCCACCCCAGTTTGTACCCAGCCATATGCAAATCAGTCTTGACCCTGTTCCTCATGGGAACAGTCCAGCCCAAACTGCCAAGCCAGGTCCTCACTGGACCGGAAACAAGCATCCTGGGACCGGTTTCGGGGTTTCACCCCTCATCAGCCAGGCTAGCATGAATCCAGTGGCATGGGAAGCACGGGACCCACGTCTGGGCATACCCTTCCCACTTAGGGCGACAAATGCAAAAACAACAAGAGATGGACGGAATGCTGAACATTGTCAAACACTCACCCCCAGTCACAGATCTGGGTTTAATCCATCGTTTTTTTGCTCACCATGCCACCCCAGTTTGGACCCAGCCATATGCAAATCAGTCTTGACCCTGTTCCTCATGGGAACAGTCCAGCCCGAACTGCCAAGCCAGGTCCTCACTGGACCGGAAACAAGCATCCTGGGACCGGTTTCGGGGTTTCACCCCTCATCAGCCAGGCTAGCTTGAATCCAGTGGCATGGGAAGCACGGGACCCACGTCTGGGCATACCCTTCCCACTTAGGGCGACAAAGCAAAAACAACAAGTGATGGACGGAATGCTGAACATTGTCAAACACTCACCCCCAGTCACAGATCTGGGTTTAATCCATCGTTTTTTTGCTCACCATGCCACCCCAGTTTGGACCCAGCCATATGCAAATCAGTCTTGACCCTGTTCCTCATGGGAACAGTCCAGCCCGAACTGCCAAGCCAGGTCCTCACTGGACCGGAAACAAGCATCCTGGGACCGGTTTCAGGGTTTCACCCCTCATCAGCCAGGCTAGCTTGAATCCAGTGGCATGGGAAGCACGGGACCCACATCTGGGCATACCCTTTCCACTTGGGGCAACAAAGCAAAAACAACAAGTGATGGACGGAATGCTGAACATTGTCAAACACTCACCCCCAGTCACAGATCTGGGTTTAATCCATCGTTTTTTTGCTCACCATGCCACCGCAGTTTGGACCCAGCCATATGCAAATCAGTCTTGACCCTGTTCCTCATGGGAACAGTCCAGCCCGAACTGCCAAGCCAGGTCCTCACTGGACCGGAAACAAGCATCCTGGGACCGGTTTCGGGGTTTCACCCCTCATCAGCCAGGCTAGCTTGAATCCAGTGGCATGGGAAGCACGGACCCACGTCTGGGCATACCCTTCCCACTTAGGGCGACAAAGCAAAAACAACAAGTGATGGACGGAATGCTGAACATTGTCAAACACTCACCCCCAGTCACAGATCTGGGTTTAATCCATCGTTTTTTTGCTCACCATGCCACCCCAGTTTGGACCCAGCCATATGCAAATCAGTCTTGACCCTGTTCCTCATGTGAACAGTCCAGCCCGAACTGCCAAGCCAGGTCCTCACTGGACCGGAAACAAGCATCCTGGGACCGGTTTCGGGGTTTCACCCCTCATCAGCCAGGCTAGCTTGAATCCAGTGGCATGGGAAGCACGGGACCCACGTCTGGGCATACCCTTCCCACTTAGGGCGACAAAGCAAAAACAACAAGTGATGGACGGAATGCTGAACATTGTCAAACACTCACCCCCAGTCACAGATCTGGGTTTAATCCATCGTTTTTTTGCTCACCATGCCACCCCAGTTTGGACCCAGCCATATGCAAATCAGTCTTGACCCTGTTCCTCATGGGAACAGTCCAGCCTGAACTGCCAAGCCAGGTCCTCACTGGACCGAACAAGTGATGGACGGAGTGCTGAACATTGTCAAACACTCACCCCCAGTCACAGATCTGGGTTTAATCCATCGTTTTTTTGCTCACCATGCCACCCCAGTTTGGACCCAGCCATATGCAAATCAGTCTTGACCCTGTTCCTCATGGGAACAGTCCAGCCCGAACTGCCAAGCCAGGTCCTCACTGGACCGGAAACAAGCATCTTGGGACCGGTTTCGGGGTTTCACCCCTCATCAGCCAGGCTAGCTTGAATCCAGTGGCATGGGAAGCACGGGACCCACGTCTGGGCATACCCTTCCCACTTAGGGCGACAAAGCAAAAACAACAAGTGATAGACGGAATGCTGAACATTGTCAAACACTCACCCCCAGTCACAGATCTGGGTTTAATCCATCGTTTTTTTGCTCACCATGCCACCCCAGTTTGGACCCAGCCATATGCAAATCAGTCTTGACCCTGTTCCTCATGGGAACAGTCCAGCCCGAACTGCCAAGCCAGGTCCTCACTGGACCGGAAACAAGCATCCTGGGACCGGTTTCGGGGTTTCACCCCTCATCAGCCAGGCTAGCTTGAATCCAGTGGCATGGGAAGCACGGGACCCACGTCTGGGCATACCCTTCCCACTTAGGGTGACAAATGCAAAAACAACAAGAGATGGACGGAATGCTGAACATTGTCAAACACTCACCCCCAGTCACAGATCTGGGTTTAATCCATCGTTTTTTTGCTCACCATGCCACCCCAGTTTGGACCCAGCCATATGCAAATCAGTCTTGACCCTGTTCCTCATGGGAACAGTCCAGCCCGAACTGCCAAGCCAGGTCCTCACTGGACCGGAAACAAGCATCCTGGGACCGGTTTCGGGGTTTCACCCCTCATCAGCCAGGCTAGCTTGAATCCAGTGGCATGGGAAGCACGGGACCCACGTCTGGGCATACCCTTCCGATGGACGGAATGCTGAACATTGTCAAACACTCACCCCCAGTCACAGATCTGGGTTTAATCCATCGTTTTTTTGCTCACCATGCCACCCCAGTTTGGACCCAGCCATATGCAAATCAGTCTTGACCCTGTTCCTCATGGGAACAGTCCAGCCCGAACTGCCAAGCCAGGTCCTCACTGGACCGGAAACAAGCATCCTGGGACCGGTTTCAGGGTTTCACCCCTCATCAGCCAGGCTAGCTTGAATCCAGTGGCATGGGAAGCACGGGACCCACATCTGGGCATACCCTTTCCACTTAGGGCAACAAAGCAAAAACAACAAGTGATGGACGGAATGCTGAACATTGTCAAACACTCACCCCCAGTCACAGATCTGGGTTTAATCCATCGTTTTTTTGCTCACCATGCCACCCCAGTTTGGACCCAGCCATATGCAAATCAGTCTTGACCCTGTTCCTCATGGGAACAGTCCAGCCTGAACTGCCAAGCCAGGTCCTCACTGGACCGGAAACAAGCATCCTGGGACCGGTTTCGGGGTTTCACCCCTCATCAGCCAGGCTAGCTTGAATCCAGTGGCATGGGAAGCACGGGACCCACGTCTGGGCATACCCTTCCCACTTAGGGCGACAAAGCAAAAACAACAAGTGATGGACGGAATGCTGAACATTGTCAAACACTCACCCCCAGTCACAGATCTGGGTTTAATCCATCGTTTTTTTGCTCACCATGCCACCCCAGTTTGGACCCAGCCATATGCAAATCAGTCTTGACCCTGTTCCTCATGGGAACAGTCCAGCCCGAACTGCCAAGCCAGGTCCTCACTGGACCGGAAACAAGCATCCTGGGCTACGTCCAGACTTGTTCCACCTGTGTTCAGGCTAAAACTCCACATACTCAAGCCACAGGATTGTTACTTCCCATGCCAATCCCGGTGGCCCCATGGCATACCATAAGTATGGATTTTATTTCTCATCTCCCAGCTTCCAATGGACACACTGTCATATGAGTGGTTGTCGATTACCTAACTAAATTGGCTCATTTTGTTCCATTAAAATGCCTCCCTACGGTTTCCAAACTCTCTGATTTGTTTGTCCAACACATTGTACGGCTTCATGGGTTGCCCACAACAATTGTTTCCGATCGTGGCCCCCAATTTATATCACAGTTTTGGCGTAGCTTCTGTTCCTCTGTCGGTATGGACGTCCGCTCGTCCTCTGCATATCATCCACAAACGGATGGGCAGACGGAACGTGCCAACCAATCGCTGGAGCAAATCCTGAGATGTTACATTGACACATGGTCTACTGAGTGGGATAAGGCTTTACCTCATGTTGAATTTGTATATAAAAATAGTGTCCACATGGGTACAGGGGTATCCCCATTTTACTCTTTGTTTGGTCTGCACCCAAGAATGCTACCTATAACTGGGTCCCAAACATCCACAAGAGTCCCATCAGTACAGAAACACCATAAAGAGTTACAGGAGATTCAAAAACAAGTATGACACCATCTAACACGCTACCAAGCTCAAGTAAAAAACAAGCAGATATAAGAAGGAGACCTTCTCCCTCTTATCAGATAGAAGATCAGGTGTGGCTCTCATCAAAAAATCTCCATCTTGCAGGATCCAGAAAATGAAACCCCCGATTTCTAGGCCCCTTTCCTATTGCCAAAATCATCAATCCTGTGGTAGTGGAACTGGCATTGCCAGATGATTTCAAGGTAAACCCCGTGTTTCACGTGTCGTTACTCCGTCCCTATTCCTCTGATACCCGCGATGCCACACCACCTCCCCCGGTAAAAGTAAGCTGGCAATGGGAATTTGAAGTGGCCAAAATTCTTGACTCCAGGTGCGTCTGTGGTGTTCTACACTATTTATTGGCTTGGAAAGGATATGGGCCTGAGGATAATTCCTAGGAACCCGCCTCCACAGGTCATGCGCCACATCTTACTAAACAATTCCATCTCCTGCAGCCTTCCAAGCCCCGCCCTTTGGGAGGGTCCTTGGTGGGGAGGACTATCAGGAATCCCCAAGGTGCCTCCTGTGTTATCCCTCAGCATCCCGAGGGATTAGGGATAAATCATATCTCTGTTCTTGGTTAAACCTTCATGTTTCTAAGTTAACATAATGTGCTGTGTTACACAATTGGTTTTATCAATGCTTGTTTACCAATGCTTGTTTGCTAATGTGAGCAGGTGTAGACATGTGCTTCTAATTGGGTGTGGTGTAGACATGTGCTTCTAATTGGGTGTGGTGATTCATCCACATGTGGAAATTCAACTGCTTTCCTGATTGGCTATAAATGGCAGAATGAGGAATGCCTCCCTGCTTAGCTTTGTTTTGCTTCCTGATCTCAGCATCTGATTTGGCAGTTCAGCCCCTGCTGTCATCCTCGTATTCAGGACTGTTGAGGCAATTCTTTTCTTCGTTCCTGTACCAACTGACACCAGGCATTCCTCCAGCACTCCGAAAAAGACTGCAGCTAAGTGACTAGTATTCTCCAGGGAGTTTGTTCTTTGAGTGCCGCGCTTTCCTAGAAGTGCTGGTGTATTTCAGACCTCGTATTTTGGCAGTGTGCTTATCATGAAGAGACAAATGCATTTCTGAACATTCTACATAATTATTGTAGTTACTTGCCTAAATGTGCTTCAGGAAATTTGCTTGAGCTCAAGTACTACAAAAAGTGACAGTGCAATTTTAAAAGAGCATTTGCGTGACGTTTCTTTCACAGTTCTAATTTTAGTGTGCAACAGTGAATCTCTGTGAAGCCAGCCCTAGTGTTGCAGTACTTATTGATACGGTACTCAGTTTGGGTTTTTGGTAATGCAGTGTTAGTAATTACGCCACCAGTTATTATTATCCAAGAAAAATGCTGGAGCATCCCGGTGTTCTTCTACTGCTCCCGTGCCCATGTGAAAAAGAGAGATTCAGTTTCAAGGAAGTTGGGTGCACTAACTCTACTATCACTCTGTCAACAACGACCTGCCCACTGAAGATACAGGGTGCCTGGCTGGACCGGCAAAACGTGGCAGTGTTTTGTCTCTTTCTCTTCCACTCCCCCTCTCCTTTTGGGACACTTTCCGGGGTTTCTGTGTCCACCAGGAAGTGCCAAGAGGTGTTCCAGGAGGTCGGGGCATACCATCGCCCCTGGAGACATCCTGCTTTTCAGGTGAGTGGCCCCGTCTCTTCCGTATGAGCCTTCTCTCCATATGAATCTGGTCCCTGAAGCTCACTGGGGGGAAGGTCTTTGGAAGCACTTTGAGGTAGAGGGGAGGAATACACTGACATCCCTAGGGGATGCTCAGAATCTCATCTACTCTAGCATGAAGGATGCCCTACTCACAAGGTATGGTCTCACCCCTGAACAATACAAAGATAAGTTTAGATCCTACAAGAAGAAGGAATCTCAAACATGGTTGGAATGTGTTGATTCTTATTGCAGGTCACTGGATGGTTGGGTGAAGTGCAGTAAGGTAACTACGTATGAGGGGCTTTTCAATCTGATTGCTTGGGAGCACTTGTACAGTTAATGTTTTCCAGAGCTGCGCCAGCACCTGATTGACAGAAAGCTGACTGACCCCAGGAAGCTTGCACAGGAAGCGGACCACTGGGAGAGCACCAGGGTCCACAAGTGGTATGGGGAGAGCACGCAAAGGGTGGGCAGGGTCACTCTCAGAAGAAGGGGGGGTAAGGGTAAACAGGGGGAGTTCTCTAAAGGACCCCAAACTAATGCCCACAGTAAGGATTCCCATCCCCCAGTGAGAAGAAGCCATGGTTCTCCAAAGGGAAGCCAGTGGCAGGTGGTCCCCCACGTAAGTGCTATGCATGTGACCAGGTGGGTCATGTGAGGGGGGACCCCAAATGCCCCAAAAGTACACCGGCACCCACTGGTGCGCCGCCCCAGGGTTTGGCTATTGTAGCGCTTGGGGAGGAGTTGGTTCCAAGTGGGTGGGAGCCAGCGGAGATGACCCTTGTCTCACTAGGGGACAGTTAGATGGTCCAGAGAACCCTCGTACCTGAGAACACTAGGAAGTATAGGCAGTGGGTGACCATCAATGGACAGAGGGTGGAGGCTCTGAAAGACACAGGAGCCAGTGTGACTACAGTAAGGAGTCACGTGGTGTCTGAAGAGCAGATTGATCCCCGGGTACTTCACCAAGTAGGTGCAGTGGACAACTCAGAGTGCCTGTGCAGAGTGGCGCAGGCTCCCTTTGAATGGGGAGGGGTCTCAGGTTCCTTGAAGGTAACTGTGAGTCTGTTGTGGGTTCCCTGGGAAAGAAAGGGGTTCTTTCTTGAAAATGAAGAGACAAGATCTGTTATGTGCTGAATAATCTCTCAGATTTCTTTATTATTCTTTCTTTGGCTTTCTAAGTAAGAAAACAAACCATGTTTCTTTCTTTTCCTTAGTGTCTTTAGTCTTTTCTATTGCTTTGTTCCTTTTCTTTCTCTCTGGTTCTTCTCTGTGATTCTCGTTCAATCCCTGTTCACTGTTCTCTTCTTTAGTCGCAGTCTCTCTCTCTTAGTTCATATCCTTTACTGTTTTCCTTTTGTTATTGTTATCAGTGTCTCTCAATTCATCTTGCTTGCTTACTTTGTCTTCTTTTCCTTCTAGGTTTGTTGCCTTCAGGTTTTTAGCTCGCGTTGTTACGGCATCGCGTGGGTAGAGAAAGGATCGGGGAAACAAGGTAAGTGGATTTGTTTGTTTATACCTGTCTTCTGTAGTTATTGTCTAAGGGGGAGGAGGGTCTTGGTCCAAGGAGTGTGCAGGGGAGTGAGCAGGGAAGGAAACCAACCAAAATGCCTTGTGAAGATATGCAAGGATCAGTGCACCACACTCCACAGTACTCCCGAGTGCCCGACTCTCTCTAACCCTCTAGCACCCCTCGTCCCTCCTCCCTTCCCACATCCACCAATATCCCTGATTGCCAGGGATACGCGCACGCACCTGCAGTAGCCATGTCCCTCCAGGGACGTGGCTGGAATCTCCAGAGTTTCCGACCAAAGGCGCATGGTCCTCGCTCTCCTCTGCGCCCGGACACGCAGACCCTGGTTTGCTCTCTTCGTCGCTCCTCTCCGTTGGTGATTCCGGCTCCTTGGGAAGCGCTCCGCGTTGTCTCTCTCGTCCTCTCTCCGTATGCCGCCCGTCTCTGTTGGAGTCTTTTCTGTGCACCGCCCCGTGAGTTCCGTTTTCCTTTTGGCTTGTTCCCAATCGGATATCTGGATTGGCGCTCCTATTGCTGTCCCTCTCCAAGGTACTCCTGGGGTATGTGCATAGCGGCCCCGTAGTACCTTCAGGAGATGGGGATGTTGCGACCCTGTTACAGAGTACAACCATGCCTGTTGATTGTTTGCTAGGCAATGACCTGGAGGATTCCCCTTGGAAGGAGGTGGAACGCAGGTCTCACTTGGAGATGTTGGGTCTGCCTGAGTGGGTATGCGTATCCACCTGGTCAATGACAGCCCGTCAGGGTAGTCAAGAGCCCCTGGAGCTTTAAACAGTGGCCCAGGGGCCGCCAAGAAGCGGAAGGGCAGGGGGCGTGGGAAACCAGCCACAGAAGTTCCCATGGTCCGGGATGAGGCGGAGCCTGAGGGTGACACCCCAGAGCCTACAGGGGAACTGGTGGCTGAACTGGTGGAGGTCCTAGAGCTGTCACAGTGGCAGCAGAAAGGGAGCCAACCAGGGAAGCATTCTGTGCAGCACAGGAGACATGCCCTACTCTGGAGGGTTTGTGGCAGCAGGCTGCAGACCAGGCGGCTGGCAAGGAGCCAGTATCACACCTGGTTTATTGGGAGGATGACCTCCTGTATAGTGAGCCTAAGGTTCCTGAGCCTGGGTCAGCCCGCATGCTGGTGGTACCCCAGTGCTTCAGGGCCTTCCTCATGGGGTTGGCTCATGATGTGCCTTTAGCTGGACATTTGGGGCAGGACAAGAGCTTTGAGAGGCTTGTCACCCACTTTCACTGGCCCCTAATGCACAGGCACTGAGATGCACATTGCAGGTCTTGTCAGACTTGCCAGGCAAGTGGCAAGAGTGGGGGGAAATGTAAGGCTCTCCTCCAACCTTCACCTGTGGTTCGTACTCCCTTTGAGAGGGTAGGTATTGACATTGTGGGGCCTCTGTACTGCAAGACAGCCTTGGGCAACAGGTTCATCCTGGTGTTGGTGGACCATGCCACCCGGTTCCCAGAAGCCATTCCTCTGAGGTCAGTCTCTTCCCCTGTGGTGGGTGGTGCACTGATGGGAGTTTTTACCCACATGGGGTTGCCCAAGGAAGTGGTATCTGATAAGGGTACCAACTTCATATCCACGTATGTGAAGTCTCTGTGAAAAGTGTGTGGGGTGACCTACAAGTTCACCACACCTTACCACCCCCAAAGCAATGGTCTGACTGAGAGATTCAACTGCACCTTGAAAGGCATGATTCAGGGCCTGTCAGAGCCCTCGAGGCGTAAGTGGGATGTCCTTTTGCCATGCCTTCTGTTCGCCTATAGGGAGGTGCCTCAAAAGGGACTTGGGTTTGGTCCCTTTCAGCTCATCTATGGCCTCCCTGTGAGGGGGCCTTTGAGTCTGGTGAAGGAGGCCTTGGAGAAAGTTCCTAGTAAACCCCCGAGAATGTATTTAGCTACATGCTGGCTTTGAGAAACCAGACTGCACGCTTCAGGAGTCTCGCACAGGAGAACCTGGAAGCAAGCCAGGAGGATATGAAACGGTGGTATGACCGGAATGCCACTCTGGTGAAGTTTCAACCTGGTCAGAAAGTGTGGGTGATGGCGCCAGTGGAGCCTAGGGCACTCCAGGATAAGTGGACTGGGCCATTTGAGGTGGTGGAGCACAAGAGTGAAGTCACCTATCTAGTGGACTTGCAGTCTCCAAGGAACCCTTTAAGGGTCCTGCATGTCAACCGCCTCAAACCTCACTTTGAGCGGACTGAACTGTCCATGCTCCTTGCGACAGATGGTGGGGTAGAGGAGGAGAGTGAGCCTCTTCCTGACCTCCTGTCTGCAGGAGAAAAAGATGGGTCAGTGGAGGGAGTGATCCTCTCCCCCTCCCTGACTGAGGAGGAGCAGGGTGACTGTCACCACGTGTTGGGACAGTTTGCCTCACTGTTTTCCCTGATCCCAGGAGTCACACACTTGTGCACACATGATGTGGACACTGGGGACAGTACACCTATTAAACAAAACGTTTACAGGGTGACTGACAGGGAGAGGGCATGCATTAAGGAGGAAGTATCCAAAATGCTTAACTTAAGGGTTATTGACTCCAGCAGTCCTTGGGCCAGCCCAGTGGTATTGGTCCCAAAGGCTGCTGCACCTGGTGCTACTCCAGAACTCAGGTTCCGTGTGGACTACCGTGGACTCAATGCGGTCAGCAAGACTGATGCACACCCCATCCCCTGAGCTAATGAGCTCATTGACCAGTTAGGAGCTGCCAAGTACCATAGTGCGTTTGACTTAACATCTGGGTACAGTAGATTGCCTCAACTGAGGGGGCCAAGAAGAGGTCAGCATTCTCTACCCCAGATGGACACTTTCAATTTAAGGTGATGCCATTTGGGATGAAGAATGCCCCTGCCACCTTTCAGAAGTTGGTCAACCAGGTGCTGGCTGGGCTGGATGAGTTCAGTGCCGCCTACCTGGATGACATTGCTGTTTTCAGTTCCATATGGGAGAAACACCTGCAACAACTCTGGAGAGTGTTAGAGGCCCTGAAGAAGGCAGGCCTCATTATTAAGGCGAGCAAGTGCCAAATAAAGTAGGGTTCTGTGGTGTACTTAGGACACCAGGTGGGGAGCGGCCAGGTGTCACCCCTACAGCCTAAGATTGACACAATTTTGGCTTGGGAGCCTCCCAAGACCCAGACTGAAGTGAGAGCCTTCTTAGGTCTCACAGGATACTGCAGGAGGTTTGTCAAGGGGTATTGTGCCATTGTTACCCCCTTGACTGAGTTGACTTCAAAGAAGCAACCCAGGAAGGTGATCTGGACTGAGGCTTGCCAGATCGCTTTTGATGCCCTGAAGGCTGCCCTGTGCTGAAGGCACCTGATTACTCCAATGAGTTTATTGTGTAAATAGACACCCCCAGAGCATGGTATTGGAGCAGTATTCCCACAGCTTAATGAAGAGGGCCTAAATGAACCTGTAGCCTTCATTAGCAGGAGGCTACTTCCCAGGGAACGTAGGTGGAGTGCCATAGAACATGAAGCGTTTGCTGTGGTCTGGGTGCTGAAGAAGCTAAGACCGTACTTGTTTGGGACTCACTTCCTAGTTCATACTGACCACAGGCCCCTCAGATGGTTAATGTAGATGAGGGGTGAGAATCCAAAACTGTAGAGGTGGTCCATTTCCCTACGGGGGATGGACTTTATGGTGGAACACCGTCCTGGTACAGAACACGCCAATGCTGATGGTCTGTCCAGGTTCTTCCGCCTTAGTGATGAGAACTCCCATGAGGTTAGGTACTTGCTCCCCACTTTCAGCTGGGGGGGACACGTGTTAGACTTTTCATCCTTGGCGTGGTCTCCCTTAACTTTTTACCTCTGTTTCCCAGGTTGTTGATGTGTGCTGGACTCTGATTTTGCTGTTTTTGTAACTCTGGGCACTTTAACACTGCTAAGCAATGCTAAAGCGCAAGTGCTCCTTTTCAAAATTTTTATGTAATTGGCTTATCCATGATTGGCATATTTGATTTATTAATAAGTCCCTAGTACAGTGCACTAGAGGTGCCCGGGGCCTGTAAATCAAATGCTACTAGTGGGCTTGCAGCACTGGTTGTGCCACCTACATAAGTAGCTCTGTAATCATGTCTCAGACCTGCCACTGCAGTGTCTGTATGTGCAGTTTTTAACTGTAAATTCGACTCGGCAAGTGTACCCACTTGCCAGGCCTAAACCTTCCCTTTCCTTACATGTAAGGCACCCCTAAAGTAGGCCCTAGGTAGCCCCAAGGTCAGGGTGCAGTGTATGGTTAAGGTAGGACATATAGTAGTGTGTTTTATATGCCCTGACAGTGAAATATTGCTAAATCCGTTTTTTACTGTTGCAAGGCCTGTACCTCTCACAGGTTAACACGGGGGCTACCTTTAAATATGATTAAAGTGTAGATTCCCTTTGGTAGCAGATGGACATGTGGAGCTTGTGGTATCTAAGCTCACAATTTAAAAATACATCTTTTAGTAAAGTTGATTTTAAGATTGTGTGTTTGAAAATGCCACTTTTAGAAAGTGAGCATTTTCTTGCTTATACCATTTCTGTGACTCTGCCTGTTTGTGGAATCCCTGTCTGGGTCAGTTTGACAGTTGGGCTGGTTGCACCTGAAAGGACTGTGCCTGCCCTCACACAATGCAGTCTTCAACCCCCTGGTGAGTGTCTGGGGCCTGGCCTGGGCAAGGCAGGATTTCACATTCGAGAGACTTTTTTCTTTGAAGTAGGCCTACTTCAAAGGAGAAATTGGGTATAAGAAGGGCACCCAAAACCACAGACTTTAGAACACTTCTGGAAACCAAGAGGAACCTCTGCCTGGAGAAGAGCTGAAGAGGTGAGGAAGAAGAGCTGCCCTGCCTGTGACTGTGCTTTGTGGAGCTATCCTGCAGTTGCTGCTTCTGCCAGAGTAAGAGGGCAAAGACTGGACTTTGTGTGCCTTCCATCTTGAGAAGATCTCCAAGGGCTTGATTTAGAGCTTGCCTCCTGTTGTTTGAAGTCTCAGGGACAGCAAAGACTTCTCTCTGCCAGCACCTTGAGTCTCTGGAGAGACTCCTACTCTGCCCTGTGGTGCCCATCCAGTTCCTGGGACCTTGGAAGGAGAAGCTGGCAGCCTAAGAAGAAGAAATCCACGCACAGAACGCTGTGCGGGGAAAAGATTGATGCGACTCCGATCTGCGGCTGGGAAATCGACATGCCGCCGGCTTTGCGGCTGAAAATCGACGCTTGCCTGTAATGCGACTGAAGAATCGATGCACGGAGATGGAGAAACGACGTGCAGCATCGCTGAGGGAGGCTGGTGAGATCGCAAACCATGCTGCGTGGTTTTCGGATCATTGTGCTGCTGGATTTCTGACGCAAGTACCGCTGGGCATGTAAAAAACAACAAAAGGCCTGCCTGGACCCGAGACTGCTGACCGGATCGACGCATCGCTCTCCTGCGGAGAGAAGAAATGACACACCCTGACCCGATGAAAAGAGAAATGACGCGAGGTCTCACTCGTGGGTGAAATCAACACATCGCAAGCCCTTTTTGATGCACGCTGGATTATTTTTGATGCACCCAAGGTACATTTTCAAGCTAACAGTGTTAGTGTGTGTTTAAAACTACATAAAGACTATTTTTGCTTTTTAATTGATAACTTGACTTGTGTATTCTGGATTTTTGTCGTTTTGGTCTTGTTTTGTTTAGATAAATATTCTCTATTTTTCTAAACCTGTGTTTTCATTAAGTTACTGTGTGTGTTCGTACAAATACTTTACACCTAGCACTCTGAAGTTAATCCTTCTGCTTGTGCCAAGCTACCAAGGGGGTAAGCAGGGGTTAGCTGAGGGTGATTCTCTTTTACCCTGACTAGAGTGAGGGTCCTTGCTTGGACAGGGGGTAACCTGACTGCCAACCAAAGACCCAATTTCTAACAGGAACACACACACCAAGGCACACACGTTCCCCTGGCCAAGGGAGAGAACCTTTGACACTAACATAATTGAGCACACAAGAACACACATTCAGACTAAATACACAGGGAAAACAAAGAACAGGAGAGAAGCATTACTATAACTATGGGCCATCTTTGAGGAGGCCCAGACCAATGACACAACCCCACAATCAGCAAGCAAGGTGTCTGCACCTCCATGTGCAGAATGGAGGTGCTCTCCCTGATGCCTGCTATCCTGCATTAGGTTACACAATTCTGCTGGTCGAGGGAGCCCATGGGGCTCTGCCAAACAACAAGCTGTTAGGTCTAGGCATGACAGACTAACAGGACAACAAGCCCAGGCAATTCCAGTACCACCGTAATCCAGCGTTAGAGCTCCCTGAAGTTTGAACTCTCTCTCTGGTGTGTTCATCCCACAGAACCTCTGCGGCTTGGAGAACACACACTATCACTGGTTCCAGGGAACACACCTGAGTGGCAGGAAGATTCATAGCGGTTCTGGACAGTGAGACAACTAGCAAGGGTGAAGAACAGGGTCTCAGTCTCCCGGGATCTGATTAGGAGGAGAGAGCCACAGGGCATGCTCAGGTAGCCGAAGAAACAACAGGTAGTGAGTTTGAGGGCAGGTCCTGACTAAGAAAAACAGCTCATAACGAAGGAAGAAATCTATGTGAGATTTGAGGAAAAATACGTGAACTAAGGAAAGAGAGTGAGAGAACCCTGGAAGCCCAACAAGAGAGTAGAGCAGTGTGCCCTCCACCTGAGAAGAGCAGGGGTAATTTCAGAGTCCCAGTGGAGGGAGAATCTGAGGTAGAATTAGATGAGAGACTTTTGATTGGGTTCCAAGCCTTACAGTAGCAACCACGTAGGAGAAGGGCTGACCAGGAAATTAGAGACTAGGGTAGCCTGGTGCAAATTCAACTCAGACGTAAGAGAACCTAGATGGCACCTTTGTGTGTGCAAGAGAAGAGCAGTGATGAAGACGTCTGCTGCTCCTCCCGAATGTACAGGACTGATAAACTAACCCCAGGAGAATTGTAGCTCGAGGGGAAAGTGAGATATTTACCCGACCGTTTTGTCACCTGCTAGTCCACTGGACTGAAGGAAGTAACCAGTTTGATAGACCCTGACCTAGATCCTTCGAATGAAAGAATATAGCTGTTGTCGAAGACTGCATCTGGCACAGAGGAGAAGATCCCAACGTGAACTTTCCTTACATGTAGGATTGTCCAAGGAGATGGGAATGCTAAGTTCAGGAGACACCAGTGGTGCTGCCCAAAACTAGAGTGTGCCCACTACTGCAGAAGGGCACATGAGGGACAATCTATGTGCCATTGGCTCAGATGGATAACGAAGGGCAAAGAGCCAAACTGCTGTCACTGTTGGATGGGGCAGGGAAAATAATTTCATGCTTTGAGAAGAACACCATGGGAATAACCCTAGAGATAGGCAATGTTAAAAGTCTGCTAAGTAGTATTATCGGAGAGCAGACTAATATGGTATTCCCCACATCCCAGCAATTACGCTCACAAACCTGGAGTATGACGGGGCTGCAGTCAATTCATACAGGCACCAAATATGAAAGTCCCTGAGGGAAATGTTCCCTTACTGCACAGATGTAGGCGGTTTAATGGCAGAAACCATGAAACCTGGGGAGACCATAACCAATTTTCTAGATAGTATGAGAGAACGGTGGGGACAGGAGACAGGACAGCCATGGACCAACATGAGCCCCCAGGTCATATTATTTTACAATATTATCAAGAAGGGGCTACCCACCAAAATACAAAGTGGATTGGACAACGTAGTAGGACTAGACACCAAACTTTGGTGGGAGATACAAGCTCACATATTCCGTTATCACAAAAAGGAACAGGAAAAGGACAGGGAAAAACAGGAGCAGGCCCAAAGAGACACTGCTAAGTTGATCCAACGCAAATTGAGGAAGATCGTCCTTGAAGGGGCCACGTTGGCACCGGCTCTGAAGGGAGATCCACCACATAACCCCACAGGATTTCAATATGGATATATTGGCCCTCATTATGAACATGGCGGGAAACACCGTACCGCTGGTGGTGGAGGTAACTACCGCCAACAGGCTGGCCGTCCAGACCACCAAATAATGAAGCACACGAGAAACATTTAGCAACCCATCCACACATCATTTTTGTAGTCCGGCCAATGTCGGAAGACACCACCCTCAGGCCGGCGTAAAGGCCCTACCCACCCCCCAAATAATGAAACACCACACCGTCATCAGTCCCGGGGCGGGAATCACTACCAGGCAAAGTGTGGAGGAAATGACCCATATAAAGGGAAACACTCTCCAAAGGTACACAGAACATGTCGACTCAGACATGGAGCGAGAGTTGGAAATAATCCCTGTGCTTCTCCTTGCCATATTTCTCCAGGACCGTGACCGACGATGAAGCCTAGTACACATGTGAAGAAAGGGCACAATTACACACTCACCCCACCCCACCCACACCTCAACGCACTCCCAACCCCTCGCACCATCCCAAGCCATACATATCATAATAAGATGGACTTACCAAACACAAGCCAACAAATACCTGCACCAACACACAGACTGTGTACACCACACCCCCACAGTAAAACGCTGCACAACGGCTCAATATTGCGCCAACAGCACTGCTAGGCACTCAAATTGAATTGCGAAACAGAACATGAATGTCCAAATAAGGCCATTGGCCAGTCCAATGTAAAGTCCCGGAAGGGCAAATATAGCCCAGACTTGACCCCTACGATGGTAAAGGATACTCCAATGGGAAGGGGCATCAATGGGGAAGCCAGGCACCTCTGGGAACAGGGGCAGTGGGTGGCAGAGGTGGGGACTCAGGTCTTGAAGGGGGGGTTTTGGGGTTAGGTTTAGGAGGTGGATGTGGAGGTGGAGAGGGTTTGGGCATGCCCTTGGCAGGGGGGGAGTGGGCTTGGACCGGGAGTGGCAGAGGGACCTGGGTCAACACGGGGCTTCTTCCTCCCTGGGGAAGGGTCACAGGAATGGGAAGGGCAGACTGGGGCAGACTTGGATGAGGAAGGAGTGGACTGGGTTAGGGCATGGGAATGTTTAGGGATAAGATGGTGTGGGCCAGTGGGTTCAAACAGGTCAACACGGAAGAGGAAAAGCTTCTTAGGTGCAGTTGGAGGAGATTTGGAACCAGGTCTGGGAGTGGGTGTTGAGGGAGTGGTTGTACGAAGTGTAGGTGTGCTGGACATGGATGCAGGTGCTTGCTTAGTATGCTTATGTATGGTGGATGTGTTTGGTGTGGATGAGTGTGAACCTTTGAGTGTTTTTGGAGGAGGGGGGGTGAACACAGTGGGAGAAGACAGGCTGCCAGTGTAGATGGATGTTGTGTGGGTGTCTGCAGGTCTGGTGAGTGTGAGGCAAGTGTCTGTGAATGTAGTTGTGGTGAGTGCAGGTGTGGTGTCTGGGGTGCATGATTGGATTTCAGCTTGTGTGGTGACTGCAAGAATGGGGGCAGCAGCAGTGACTGAGGTTGCAGTGCATGTGGGTGTGCATGTTGAAGTGACAGACAGGGGGAGGGGGAAGCTGACAAAGTGGGGGAGGCAGATGTTGTTGTGTGTGCCTTGGTATGTTGGGTGTGTGCATGCCTGTGGTCGGAAGTGTGGTGCTTGTGTTTGTCAGTGTGCTTCTTGTGTGTTGATCTGTGTGCATTGCTGTCTGTATGTGTGCTTGGGATGGATGAAGCGAGTGGGGTGCTGGAAGAGGTAGAGGTGGTGGGAGGGGGAACGGAAAGATCAGGGACACTGACTGCCATCAAAGAGGAGGCCAGAGCTTAAAAAGATCTATGTAGGCCAGACATGGCACAGAGAATGCCTTCCAAGTATCCATTGCATTGCTGCATCTGAAATGCTAGCCCCTGGATGGCATTCACAATGGTTGTCTGTCCTACAGATATGGTTCTCAGGAGTTCAATAGCCTCCTCCGTGAGGCAGCAGGGCTGACTGAGGCCAGGGATGAGGTGCTTGGGGAGAAGGAGAAACCCACCCTCCTGGGTGAGCGGGCACGGGCAGCTCAGTGGGGAGCAACTGGGAGGGAGGTGATGGTATGAGGGATGGTGGAAGGTGACAAAGAATGGGTGTGCCCAGTAGGGTCCGCCACCACCAGGGAGCTGCCATCGGAGGAGGTATCAGAGTCACTACCTCCAGTGGTAGTTGCCTCCCCCTATGTACTCCACTCACCCTCCAACCCACTGGTCCCCTTGGCGTCAGTCAACTATACCTCCTAGGACCCGCGGGCTGCTGCATCCCCACTCACTGGTGCCTCAGCTCCCTTGCCAGATGATGCTAATGTACCCAGGGAGACAAGAGCACAGGTGTGGGAAAACAAAACGTGACAGAAGTATGTCAATTCCTGGAAATATGTAAATTTTGGGACACAAACAATCCCACCCACTCAGGCACTAACCCTCAGCAGACACAACACATGTTATGAATGTGCCCCTGACTAGTAGGCATGACCCCAGAATACACTACATTACCATCCTAAACGACTCCTCTGATACACTTTGTGAAGTGAACCCTTGAGAGACTATGCCAAGCCAACACATCTACAAGTTCATGAGGCTACATTTAATACAATATTACAAAAAGGGGACCCCTCACAGGCCTACATACCCTGCCAAAACTAGCTATTACACTATCCCACGGACGTGGAGGGGGGCAGGACTGCAGGGACACAACTGTC